>NC_133325.1:333916489-334258989 GCF_042186555.1 Aquarana catesbeiana
ATTTTGAAAAAAAAAAACATTTTTTTTTCAAACGCTTCTAAACGCAAACGGGGCAAAACGCCACTAAACGCGGCATGTAAATGTGGCAAAACTGACATTTTAAACATGGGCTACTATCTGTCAAGTTAAATTGTTCAGGAGAGGTCGTAAAAATGTCCCGTGTACATGAAGAATTACATTACTTGAAGACACACCTCTGTTTTAATAGCAAACAAAATGTTGCAATGCAAGTCAACAAATGTGTGTTAGTAAAATTATTATTATTATTATTATTAATAACAATACGCTGGGTTTGGCTGCGATCCATCATATTCTATCCCAACAAATAGATGATGAATGCCCATACAGCGATTTTATCTTTCAATCTTTGGATTTTATTCTTAACCACAATATTATCTCCTTTGATGGCTCCCACTACCTCCAGGTACAGGGTGTTGCGATGGGGACATGCTGTGCCCCATCGTACGCCAATCTATACCTGATGGAGTGGGAGCAATCTTTGATGGCAGATGAGCAATTGACGATGTACACTGACCACATTACGATGTGGGTAAGATACATCAATGACATGTTTTTAATCTGGGACAGCCCAGTAGAGATGCTATCTGCCTTTCTAGCCAGGCTCAACAAAAATCAATTTAATCTAACTTTTACAATGACCCATCACTCCAATGAAGTGACCTTTCTCGATGTCACGGTCCTCCGTGGGGAGGACGGTGCCATCCAGACTCGTCTCTTCAGGAAGTTGACAGCGGGGAAACTCTATACTCCAAAAGTGATGGTCAAAATGAAAATGCGACCAGAATAATAATATTATATTCTAACCAACACAACAAAATTTGCAATATAGTGCAAAAGTATTGGCACATTCTGTCCATAGATTCAAATTTGGGCAGATTTGTATCAACTAAACCACTTATCACCTTCAAACGTGCTATATCAATTAGGGATTGCATTGTTCAAAGTGAGTTTAGAGGTGAGAATCGGGGTGACCCCTGTAAAATCAAAGGTACATATACATGTGGGGGGTTCCCCTTTTGCCAGTTCATACAGGTGGGGCCCACATGTGCGTTGCCGAATGGAAGGCCCTTTAAAGCAGTGCACTTTGCTAACTGTAAGACCAAGGGGGTGGTATACTTGCTACTCTGTGATTGCGGCTCTTTTTATGTTGGCAAAACTAAGGTTGAACTACGTTTCAGGATGTCCAAACATATCTGGAGCATGAAGAAATGTATTTCAGATCTCCCCCTGGGGAAACATGTTTTATTCCTGCACAATGGCACCTTTCCAAAGATCAAATTTTTGGTCTTGGATAGAGTGCATCCAAGTGCAAGAGGGGGGGGACTGGATATTACAAAAAGAACTAAAATGGATTTTCTTGCTCCAGGCTACAACCTTTCCAGGCCTTAATGAGGCAGCCAATTACAGGCCCTTTCTTGAGGGGTTTGTATCTGGAGGAATGGAAAAATAGTTAGATTTATACACATTTCCTTGCTGTTCATTGGACCTTGGAGGGACTACCTTTATGGGACAGTGTAGTCATCCTGTTTATTTGCTCTATCTTTCCATCTTATATATATATGGTGCACCATTTGCATATAAAATGTATAAACTCATCAATATGAGGGTACGTGTTGTGATTGAGATGTGTATATCCATGTTTCTGCCTTTGATTGTACATTGATTCATATATCTGTTGCTGTATGCACATGTCCCATGTGCCTTCAGAGCTTTGAGTAACAAATCAGTCCTGTTTCTTTTTTCCATTTCTGTTCTTTCTTTCTTCCCTTTTGTTTTTGTCTTTCATTTTTGTCTTTCCCTTTTTTCTTTTTACCCCTTCATTAATTTTTATTTCCTTTCTGATAGTGGGATGTTCAGTGGGTTACACGATCCATCTGTGTGCGATCCCGGCACGCATGGGCCGTTCTGGATGGAGTTATCTAGACTGAGTGAAATTCTCACCGATCTACTCTTCTTGTCCACTCGGCATTCCTCCTGCGATCTCCCATGTTTTTGGTCTGCATTCATCAACTCTATAGTTTTGGGGTTGATGATCCTGTCTCCATTTCAATTTATGTCCCACCTTCCACAGTCATGAGACCGTCAGTACGGCTGCCAGTTTTTGCGGGGGCACCGTCTGCTGTGCAGGAGATGAAATGTCACATCTCTTCATTCTCCTTCCCATGTTCTGTGGTTCCCTGGGTGACTGCGATTGCGTGACGGTGGGAGCGCGACACATGACATCACTCCTTCTGCATCGCCATCTTGGATCTGGGCAGGGGGTGGCACCGTGCGCTGCACACTCAGGGGACCACAGTGTCAGCATAGATGTATGTGTGGATGATTACCATCACCCACACCTGCTAGGAGGGTGAGGTGCATTCTAATCAGCTCCTATAAATAGTGAGCTTTATCAAGGGTGCATTAGTGCTGTGGCTCTCAATGAGGCAACATATCAGCGGTGCATATCGGTTCAGGTAAATGCTATTTTTGATACATAATTTTACTCTTTTAACATTTGTAGCCGCTTAAACTATGTTTTGCTATATAGACACTAGTCTTACCCAATCCACTTTCCCTGCTATTTACAGGTTGTGTTTCTTCTGGATGTGTGCATCTGTGGGTCAGTCTAGGGTTCCGCTTGGATCCTTTCAAGCCACTGAACCGAGTCTGAAATATGGATTATTGATGTACATATATTCACCATTCTATACCGCTTGATATTGGGGATTAAACCACCATCATATCCTCCTGACCTAGTATTTTTTCATCCTATGTTGCCCTCATCTGTGGATACACAGCACCATTTTGAGGTATACATTTCTTCATGACTTTTTTGGACTCTGATGTTCTGTTGGACATGTGAGTATATGAGCAACACATATATATTTCTGTCTTTGCCTTGATCCATCTGTTGCCGTCGGATGGACATAAATACTGATTAGGTGTATGTTGTTGTTGAAAATATGTATTTTTTTTTATATTTTAGATTGCTACATTTAGAATAAATTGCATATTGGATTATCCCTGAAGAAGGAGTGTATGATACTCTGTAACGCGTAGGAAACATCGAATGCATATGACCACTTATTACATGTTCATATTTTGAGTGCATATATTTCTGTGATTTTTAGGGAATATTATGCACTCGAAAGCGATTTGTACAGATATTTGTAAATACATGTTTGTATGAGTATTATGTCACTGTTTTTGATAATTGTTAAATAAAATTACTTTATTTTTTTTTACTAAATTGTATGTCTCACAGTCTTTGCCTATAAAGTCCTGCCCCTAAGGGGAAATTTTGTACTATAGTATTATTATACAGGGTTTATATAGTACCAACAGTTTGTGCAGTGCTTTACAATATAATGGGGGACAATAAAATTACAACACAGTTCAATACAGAATAAATAGGAGGGCCCTGCTCCTGGAGCTTACAATCTAAAGGGAGGGGGAGGGGGAGGTGGAACTAGGTAATAGCTGCAGGGAGTGATCTGATGGAGGTAACTCAAGTTCAGCTTTTTTAGGTGGAGGTGGGGTAGTCTTCCCTAAATAAATGAGTTTTCAAGGATCGCCTAAAGATAGACAGGGTAGGAGTTGACCTGACATACTGGGGTAGGAAGTTCCAGAGGATGGAAGAGGTTCTGTAAAAGTCCTGGAGGTACTCATGGGAGGAGGTAAAAAGGGAACTAGAGAGCAAGATGTCTTGGGAGGACCAAGAAGGACAATTTGGTATCTGCATATGAGGTTTGTGATGTAGCTGGGGGCAGTGTTGTGGGTGGCTTTGTATGTTGTGGTTAGTATTTTGAATTTTTATACGCTGGGTTAGTGGAAGCCAGCGAAGGGATAGGCAGAGAGAGGCAGCAGTCACGGATTGGTTAGTAAGGTGTATAAGTCTAGCAGCAGCATTCATAATAGACCGAGAGGGGGATAACTTATATAACTACAGGCCAGTGAGAAGGAAGTTGCAGTAGTCAAGGTGAGATATAACCAAGGAGTGAATACTTTGTTTTGTAGTGTCAATAGGAAAGGGTAAATTCTGGAAATATTGTGGAGGTTGAGGTGGCAAGAAATTGGATGTGGGGCCTTAAGGAGAGGTCAGAGTCTAGGATTACACCTAGGTCCTGCCACGTGTGAAGGGACCAGTGGTTGTGCTGTTGAACTCAATGGTAAAGTCATGGGGGGGGGGTATTGGGGAGGAGGAAATATTGCAAGCTCAGTTTTACAAAGATTAAATATGAGGAAGTGATGTGACATCCATACTGATATGTTACTCAGTAAATTTATGATACGTGAGGAGACCGGGGGGAATAGCGGGGGAGTAGAAAGATAGATCTGGGTATCGTCAGCATATAGGTGGTATTGGAAGCCACTGGAGGCTATCAACTGGCTCAGGGAAGTGGTTTATAGAAAGAATAAGAGGGACCCAAGGGCCTTGGAGTACCCCAAAAGAAAGAGTACGGGCAGTGGAGGAGGTGGTGTTATATGTGATGCTGAAAGTGCACTGAGATAGGTAAGAAGAGGACCAGAAAGTTGGACACTGGATATCTCATCATGAATTGTGTTGATCTTGTTTCTGAAATGACTGGGATTAGGAAAGAGATTAATTTGACTTTAATCAGACTAGTAAAGTTTGGCCCTTGGTTCGCATATGGTCGATATAGGTACTGCACTTCCAGTGTTCTGCTTCTTGCACAGTATTAAAAAAGAGACCTGATATAATGATTTATTTATACTGTATGATCAATAGATGACCACCATTCTTTTGTTTTCTGTTTCAAGGTTTGCTTTTCTCATTTCACAGACCACAAAGTTGCCTTTTCCTTTGCTTTGCTTGCAATATGCCAACTGGTAAATACTGCATATTTGTTTGATTTAATAGTGCCCGAATTTTCTAAATATTTTTCTGTATTTTTCTAGCTTAAGAAAGTGGATTTCATTTTTAGAAGAGACAGCTGTTTAAGCAAATAACATTCAGCAGCAACATAAGAAAACTGCCATGTAATATGGCTTGATGTTTTGTTGAACATATATTCACTTAAATAATTGTTCTGTGGGTTTTTTTTCTGCAAAGTGCCATTCTTATCAAAATGAACAGATAACAAATTGTACCAGGGAAACTTTCTTATAATATTTAAAACTAGGTTTGTTACCAGAAACTGAGAAAGATATTAGAGGCAAATGCAAATATTAAATGCTAAGAGAAATAATAACAAATCTTCAGTGGAAATGTAAAATGACAATAACATACACAAAAAGATAATGCAAAACAGCTAAAAGACAAAGAGAACTGAAAACAAACTAAGAACAGTAATGCAAGGTAAATCAGGCAAAGACAGTAAATCCAAAGCAAGCAACCTCTTGTATATAATGCTTTACCAGCCATTTGGTGGCGATAGTGAGCAGGAAACCCGTGCCTGAAAGTAGCATCAGTATAAATGATCAGAATGATTTTGGTCAAATTAATTCACTGCAGATGTACAGTTTTCTCTATCCTAATTCTATTGGCTGAAATGTTTGTGAAAAATTAGCATTAAAAAGTGATCATTGTCCCTTTTTTTGTATTTTTGGATGGTGTGTATATGAAAGACCCCCCCCCCCCGTGACAGCAAACAGAGAATCCTCTCCCTGCACTCGCTGTCACATTTCAAAAGCAGCACTTCTGTGTGGGGCTCCGCCCACAC
The DNA here is from genome assembly GCF_042186555.1 of Aquarana catesbeiana. Classification (NCBI taxonomy): domain Eukaryota; kingdom Metazoa; phylum Chordata; class Amphibia; order Anura; family Ranidae; genus Aquarana; species Aquarana catesbeiana. The sequence continues at coordinate 333,922,177 of NC_133325.1, forward strand.
AACCACATCATTCATTCACAGGAATCTTTAAATGAGGAAATTACAAGTCCCGTCTGCCAGTATGCTGATGAGTGCCCTTGAAGTTCATTCATACATCCTCCAGCTTTGTAATTGAAAATCCCTATGAAGGTAAGAGCACAAAGCTGCAGCATATGTCTGCAGGAGCCCGACATTCCGTTGATCACAGGTGCAATGCTTTGCAGACTCCTCTGTAAAAATGACTACTAAATGAACATTTTTGAGGGGAAAAATGTGTGCATTTAGTATTTTTATTTTTTTTTCAAAATGGAGAACTTCGCCTTTAATTTCATTTCCCCTTTGACTGAATTTTAAAAAAGGGCAAAGGGGTCCTTTTTAGCCACAAAAACTGGTCCAGGATAGTAAAAGGAGCTTCTGTAACCCTCATCAGCAATGTAAAGCTTATTGCACTATTAAAAGCCACCAGAAACTTCCTTAACCACTTCCATACTGGGCCTGTTCTGGCACTCCTCTCCTACATGTAAAAATCATAATTTTTTTGCTAGAAAATCACTCAGAACCCCCAAGCAGTATATATTTTTTTTAGCAGACACCCTATGGAATAAAATGGCGGTCATTGCAAAAGAAAAAGAACAGTTTCATGATTTAAAAAATAACAAACTGTAAAGTTAGCCCAATTTTTTAATATAATGTGAAAGATGATGTTATGCCGAGTAAATAGATACCCAACATGTCACGCTTTAAAATTGCGCACACTCATGGAATGATGCCAAACTTCAGTACTTAAAAATCTCAATTTTTTTACAGGTTTAGAGTTACAGAGGAGGTCTAGTGCTGGAACTGTTACTCGCGCTCTAACGCATGCGGCCATACCTCACATATGTGGTTTGAACGGCGTTTACATACGTGTGCGTTCGCTTCTGAGCATGAGCTACTGGGGGAAGGGGCGTTTTCAATTTTTTTTTATTTTAATTTTTTTTTTATTTTTACTTTCTTTTACAACATTTTTTTTTGATCACTTTTATTCCTATTACAAGGAATGTAAACATACCTTGTAATAGGAATCATTCATGACAGGGCCTCTTTATGGATAGATGCGGGGTCAATAAGACCCCACATATCTCCTCCAGGCTGGAAAGCATGAGATTGGAAAAAAAATTCACAATCCCATGCTTACCAGCCGCGATCGCGGCTTTGTTTACAACCGCGGCCCGGACGTGACGTTATAATGTCGCGCCCAGGCCTCCGACAGTCATAGAGATGACCAGTGACCATGTGGTCACCGGAAATCTCTGGTTTTGGGATCACTGAGATATGTGCCTCAGAGCAGTTATTCATGTTAATACCTGGCTTTGAGAGAGAGTTGAAAGCATGGAGAAAAGGGTGGGCAAGGACGTCTAGGAAAGTTTTATAGTAGATTGTCATGAACCCATCTGGTCCTGGGCTTTTCCCTGACTTCAGTTGTTTAACTCCCATTTTGAGTTCCTTATAGGTCAAAAGACCGTCTATTTAACAAGCTTTCTCACAAGAGATAGGTTTGGGGCTATATTGCGCAAGGAAATCTTGTATGATTTCTGTTTGGGGTCTGGGGTCATTGGACAGGTGTTGGGCAGGGGGCAGGTTATATAGGTCTGAATAGTGTGCCTCAAATTGTGTTGCGATATCTGAGGAAGTCACCATGGTTTGTCCTTGTGGGGTTTGTTTTCGGTGGATTGTGGCTACCGCTTTTCTAGCTTGTAGGGCTCTGTCTAGGAGTTTGCTACTTTTGTTTCCTTGCTTGTAAAAGAGTTTTTGAGAATACAAATTTACGTTTAGTTTATTGGTTTAATTCATGCCAACCTGACACAGGCCTGAAGCAACTCCCCATTGACTTTTTGGGTTAGTGTGTGTTAATGAGTCTCTTCGAGTTTCCTCACTGTCTGCAATAAAGAAGCTAGATAGGCCTGTGCAGCCTTTTTTCGTGCAGCGGACAATGAAAGGAAAGTCCCACGTAATACACATTTGTGTGTTTCCTATTGAGTAAGCAGAGTTACCTAAGGGGTGTCATCTTCTTTAACCACCATTTGGGTGGCCAAAGACCAGAGCACTTTTTGCGATTCGGTACTGCATCGCTTTAACTAACAATTGCGCGGTCGTGCAACGTGGCTCCCAAACAAAATTGACGTCCTTTTTTCCTCACAAACAGAGCTTTCTTTTGGTGGTATTTGATCACCTCTGCTTTTTTTATTTTTTGCACTATAAACAAAAAAAGAGCATCAATTTTGAAAAAAAAGCATTATTTTTTACTTTTTGCTATAATAAATATCCCCAAAAAATATATAAAAAACATTTTTTTTTCCTCAGTTTAGGCTGATACGTATTCTTCTACATACTTTTGGTAAAAAAAATCGCAGTAAGCGTTTATTGATTGGTTTGCGCAAAAGTTATAGCGTCTACAAAATAGGGGATAGTTTTATGACATTTTTATTAATAATTTTTTTTACTAGTAATGGCAGCGATCAGCAATTTTTTTCATGACTGCGACATTATGGCGGACAGATCGGACACTTTTGGCGCTATTTTGGGACCATTCACATTTATACAGCTGGCAGTGAAGGGGTTAACCAGGAGAGGGCACTACAGGGGTTAAGCGTGTCCTAGGGAGTGATTCTAACTGTAGGGGGGATGGGCTACGTTTGACATGACACTGATCATCGCTCCCGATCACAGGGAGCTGTAATCAGTGTCAGTGTCATTCGGCAGAACGGGGAAATGCTTGTTTACATCAGCATTTCCCCGTTCTTCCTCTCTGTGAGTCAATCGCGGGCATCCTTCCCGGGGACATCGAATCCGCAGGATCCGCGCTCACACTCATTGAGCTTGCAGCAGGGTCGCGCTTGCACTGCCAGCGGCACGCACGCGACCACACAGCGGCAAATTTAAAGGGATGTACATGTACGCCCATTTGCCTGTCCGTGCCACTCTGCCGATGTAAAGGTTCGTGTGGTGGTCAGCAAGCGTTAAAGAAGTTTTGTAGAGATTCACGGATTTGGGAAGTATTCATAGTGTCTATTAGTAGTGAGGGGTCAAGTCTCCAGGTCTTTGTGAATGGAAGTTGGTCATCGGCTCGATCGTCGCATTAAGCAGGAAAGGAAGGTCTCTTTGAGACAGGAAGAAGTAGTCTATCCTGGAGTAGCGGTTGTAAGGTGGGGAGGAAAATGTAGTCTTTTGTGTTAGGGTTGATTGTTCTCCATGCATCATGCAGCAGGAGATTTAATTGTAGCTTAATTTGTTTAAGCGCTCAGAGAGGCATTGAGGAGGTGCCCGTCGAGGGGTCTTCTAGAGGATTGAGTGAGACATTGAAGTCTCCTCCCAAAAGCAGTATGCCCTACTGGAAGGCAGATAGTGTTTGTGTTGTTTGCCGGAAGAACCCAACCTGAGCCGTATTAACTGGTCTCCCCTATAGTGAGTCTTTAACAAATAGATATGGGCCATCATCATCTATTAGGGAGTCAGCTATTTGCAGTGGCAAATGTTTGGAGAATAAAATGGATACTCTTCTAGTCTTATAGTGTTTGTTCGTTGCATGTAGGGAAGTTGGGTAGCTCAGGTTAGCTAGTTTCGGGATACAGTCTGAGCCGAAGTGTGTCTCTTGTGTGAAGAGTATGTCAGTTCCCAAGCTCCCAAGCTATGAGCATGTGCTAACAGCTGTGAGCGTTTCTCTGAGTGATTTAGTCCTTTCGCATTGATGGAGACAATTTTAAACTTAGCGTCAGCTCTCTGTATTGTATTGGAAGTCATTGTGTACTGTCAAGCTCTCTTTGTGTTAGGGCACAGGTTTAGAGCAAAAGAAAAGAAAAAAAAGTGGGTGGGGGGTGGGTGTGATTTCTAGGAAATATTGTAGGACCTTTGTAGTCCCAGTGGTGAGATAAACCAGCTATCTACCCTAGTTGAGTAAATATCCAGAAAGGGTCGGCGTGATTCGATAGAATCCGTCAAGTGGTGGAGTGGAATGGCTCTGCACTGGATGTTGTATGAGTGAGAAGAGGTGCAAGGAGGTTACAAAGGTGCAGGGTCTAAGAAGGATAATATCCATGGGGTGTGGCAAGGTTGTAATTATCGCTTTAGTGAGAGTAGCATCTACCTAAACCATTGCACAAGCAGTTGTGTAGCTATCTTCGACAAGAAGAGGGGTAGCTGTGCTACCTTGGTGTGCAACTTAGGTTTTGGATTCCTGCTCTCATGGGTATGACTGTTCATAGCAAGGCATTACCTGAAATGTACCCGTTTCTTTGTCATAAGGTGGATAGGCAAAGCTAGTTTCACTACTCGGGCAGGACTATCTACAAAAGTCCAATATCAAGTTAGCTTGAGATTGCTAGGGATTCTTTGGTCTGGCACAGGGACCAAATAAAATGACACCTGAGGCCCTCATATGGTTTTTTGTGTAGCAAATATACAGTAGAGCATGTATTTCAAGAAGGCAGGATGAGCTCCATTGCCAGGGGTCTATTCCCCCACTCAGCCAGATGTCCCAGTGGCTATGGGGGGCGGAGGGGTTCTAAAAGTGGTTTAAGGGAGATAGGTTGGGAGTAATTCTCTCAATGTGAGGAAAAGTTTTGATCACAAAGCAAGCTGGCTGGTTGGGGAGGCCGCATCACCTAGGGGAATTGAGTCCTTAAAATATGGTGTTCTCAATCATAACATTGTTTGAAAGAACAAAATGTAATCATACAAACACAACATAAGAGAGTGCATAAAACATTTAGTAGGTATCTCAATAAATGGTATACAATTAACAAACTTCCACCCTATCAACAGTCATCCTTCCGAGGGTCTAGTCAGCAGAGTGGAGTGGGAGGCAGTCTTGCACATACATGTGTTGCTGGTACTGACAGTATGTCTATGACCATAGCGTACGTTCTCACTGCTGAGCTCATTCTATACAGCAATAAAATAGAGACTCCACCATCTGGTCCCTGGTATTTGTGGGTGGTACTTATGTACCTGGGATTGAGATGTATATGTTATCAGCATTGCGAAGATTGAGGTTGAAATGACAGTGATAAATGTGGATAAACAAGCTTATGAGAAACTTCAATAATAGCACACACGTTTTGATACACTGGCTGTGGCTGGGTGGACTAAGGATGTCAGAATGGGTAGCATGCTTCTCATCTCAGGAATTGTGACAGTCATCTATGGTATCAGGCATGAACAGGGAGATAAGTTAGAAGGCTGGCCATTGGCTAGCCTGTATTTGTAGGAGGAGTTGGGGCCTTATAATCCCCCCTCTCCCCCTGCATACTCGTCGGCTAGCATTTCCAGGTTAGGAGAGCAGTCGATGCGTCATTTCCGGTTCCGGGTAAATGGCGTCTCTGGCTAAACAGCATGGACGAGCTGCTCCGGCGTATCTGTGGGTCTGTATGTTTCCTGGTGGCCTGTTAGCGTGGATGGCTCGGGTCTCACGCTTTATTCCGCATCACAGGTGATGGCTTTCCAGGGTATCGGCCGGCAGGCTTAGCTTCAGTGAGGATGCTCCTCTCATCTCCTGCTCTCTCTTAAGCGGGTCGGTTTGATGATTAAGTGTCACTACGTGTGTTTTTTAAATAAGGGTCGCAGCTGTCTGGTTAAGGTAGGTTCGAGGACAGGTGTCAGGAGGAGCGGGAGGAAGTCAGAGGATCACCATTCAGGGGGTCACGGGCTCTGTGTTGTGATGACCGGTATTTGTTGTTCTTTCAGGGTCTGGTGCAGCGTTGTATTAGGGTTTCGTTAGCTACCTGTCACCCAAGGGCAGGGTGCATCACTGAGCCAGAACATGGGAGTGCTCTGGGTTAGTTGACAGTCTCACCTGCATCAGGCACCTCAGGTCAGGAATCTCACTGGCAATAATCAGGCAGTCTGCTGAAGCTCTTAGTTCCACAGCTTGGTGGCCATGGTTTTGAGCACTCATTTGGCTGCAATTTTACGCACGTTCAGCACCATGTCACATGTCATGGGCAGGGCAGGGTATGCATGGCCTGGTTCAGCCACCTTCCTTTAAAAAAAAAAATAAGAAACAATTGCTCACGGTTGCTTTTCCGCCACAGGTTCACCTTTCGTTCTCCCACCACAGAGCTCATGTTCACTCTGGTCAGGTGGTTTTCGTTTGGTCGGTACGTTATTGTTAGGTTGCAACTTTCAGCTTGTATTTTCAATCGCTTTATTCAGTGCATACATCATGGTGTTGTTGCAGGTGAATTCTATGCTTTTTTCGTTCAGGAACAGTAAGGTGTGTTCTGTGTGTCTTTCGTTCAGGGGTCATAGCTAGTGGCATTATATACCAGGATCTGTCACGTCTACAGATCCGTGCGGGCTAAGGTTTCATTTTTAATGATTGTAATTTGCAATCTTCTCACCTGTACATCATACATCATACATCATACGTTGCACGTCACGTACATTCCTATTTTCTGCCTACTACGGTCTGTAGGTACCAAGCCCTGAGTGTTCATTTTTAATTGCCTGTCTCAGCGCGGCAGGTTACTCGGTTTCGCTCCACACTCACGCAGGGGGTCACAGTCATTACAGTCACTCATGTGCTTTTTTATTTTTTTCAGCACCACTCACCATTTTCGTATAGTCGAGGGTTAGAGTTGGTGGTCCGTTGATGGTTGGGCTGACTATATTAAGTTGTTTTTCCCACAGATTGGAACATGTCACATGTGTCGGCATTCAGCATATTTTACAGATGGGTAAGGGCACATGGTTGTCTAAAGCAGATATTTCGGATGCCATCAAACCGTCTCTCTGGCAATGGTATGGGTTAAAATGGCGGGAGAAATATTACTTTGCCACAAAATTGACATTTGGCTCCAATAATAGTCCTTGGCTCTTTAATACATTTGCCTCAGCTCTCAATTTGGTTTTGTCTTCTTAGATAGGGTGTGGAAAGGTCATTCATTACTTGATGATTTGTTATTAGAAAGCCCAGCTCAGCCTCCCAGGGACCTTGTGGCACTCACTGATTTGTTCATGGATCTGAACGTCCCTTTAGTCAGTCTGCCTCAGGATAAGTTGGTCAGGATTAGAGGTATCATACACAGTCTGGTCAGGTCCCCGGTGTGCTCCAAGAAAGATTTGCAGTCACTATTAGGCATGCTCAACTTTGCCATGAGGATTATTCCTCAGGGCAGGTCATTTGTGTCTAGGCTTTTGGCTCTCCTTCCTCTCTACCAGGACGCCGATTTGGTGGTGCGATTGCAGGACGATGCTCGGGCAGATCTGCTGATGTGGGATCAGTTCTTTTGTGATTGGAATGGGATCTCTATGTTCATACATCCACCTACGACCTTGTCTCCCAGAGTTTTTTTAGATGTCACTGCCTCAGTAGGTTTTTCAGCTGTTTTTAGGTGTCAATAGTTAGTAGGCCCTTGGCCCCTGGAGGTGTGGGACATTCCCAGGTTTGCCCAGACATCCGCAATTTTTGAGATTTATCCAATAGTGGCTGCAGCTGTCGCCTGGGGACTCCACTTGGTCTGACCATACAGTGATTTCTTCATCAATAACACAGCCACTGCTGAGATTATCAATAAGGGTAGATCGGGTCTCTCCTGATAATGTCTTAATGCAGGTTGACATGGTTGGGCCTCAGGTATAATTTTCATTTCCAGGGGGAGTTCATAAGTGGGGTCTATAATGTGGCTGCCGATGCCTTATCCCGTCCTGATTTCTGGCGTTTCTTCCAACAGCATCCAGAAGCAGATTGGGTGGGCAAACCTGTTTGACCTTTTGCCCTGCTGACATTGGATTAGATGCACTCAGTGTGCAGGCATCCATCCTGGTGAATGCGTCACTGTCAAGAAACACTCTCAGGGCGTACAAGACAGCATGGAGGTGTTTCTTTGCCTTCACGTCCCTCTATCCCTGCAACTGGGTGGGAAATGTTAAGTACATGATGACTTTCATGGCCTATTGTCATGACAAGTTGTCACTGTCATTCAACACCCTTAAAGTGGTGGGCCACCCTGAAAAAAAAAATCACCAAAAATCCTAAAAAAAAAAAAAAAAAATTAAACTTACCTAAACCCTTGTTGCTAGGCAGTCTTCCTAATCTGCCTCTTCCTATTCCGCGGTGAGTTCTTCTCCTCGGTGAGTGGCCCCGTTGTCTTCTGGGAACTGTGTGTGTTCCCAGAACACCACGGGGCCATTCACAGAACGGAGCACCGCTCACGCATGCGCAGTAGGAAACTGGCAGTGAAGCCGCAAGGCTCCACTGCCTGTTTCCCTTTCCTAGGATGGCGGTGTTGGGACCCGAGAGCCGAGGGATGGGTCGGCCTCGGGCGGCCGACATCGCGGGCACCCAGGACAGGTAAGTACTTATTTAAAGTCAGCAGCTACAGTGTTAGTAGCTGCTGACTTTAATTTTTTTTTTTTAGGACGGAATCCCGCTTTAAGCTATACCTTTCAGGTATTCAGCACTTCTTCTCACTTCTTAATCCAGACAGACCGTCCTTTTTTGCAGTTCATCCTATCAAAGCTATTCTCAAAGGTATCCAGAAAATGCAGGGGAAGCCAAGGGTGACACGCTTGCCTATCTCCGGTCAGTTGTTCTGTGAACTAGCAGATTTGTTGTCCTTTTTGGGGTGGGTCCCGGCTTGGTCCTCAAGGTGGCTGTCTTCCTTAGTTACTTTGGTTTCCTCAGACCTGGGGAGGTGTCCCGAGCTGGACTTAATGCACCGGTACTCCTCAAAGGTAGTCTTACTAGGTTCCTGATCATTTTGCACTTCAACTCCCCAACAACAAGAACCGGCAGTCAGGGCAGGGTTTTGTGATCAATTATTACAAAACCAATGCTGTCTGGTGTCCAGTCGAGGTCTTGGATCAGCTCTCCTTCATATTCACAGCAGTTCCTCTTGATAGCCCATTGCTTCCCTTCCCTACACAGGCTCTTAATTCCAGTCAGTTTATATCACGTTAGGATTCTGATTGCTAACTTTGGGTTGAACCCAAAACAGTTTGCGGGTCATGGCTTCAGGATTGGGGCAGAATCCGCAGCATCCAAATAGTGGGTCCCATCCCCATCCCATGTCATCAAATACATGGGATGTTGGCAATAGTCTTGTTACAGTCGGTACATTCCTGATCCCCATGTGGAGGTCAAATATGTTTTTTCTACTTTGTTGCATTAATTATTTGTCATGTTTTATATTAAAATTCACATCACTGTACCTAGTTGGTGTCTCTTTTGCCCTCTTTTAAGCATACTCTCATGGGCGACCATGGCACACCTCAGGTCGCCATGGTTGGGGTTACGTCTCCTCCAGTATCCAGACTCTGACTACAAGTTAGAAGGCTGGCCATTGGCTAGCCTGTATTTGTAGGCCTTTTAATCCCCTGTCCTCTCCTGCATACTCATCGGCTAGCGTTTCCAGGTTCCCTCCAACCCATTTCCCATTTGTTCCACATTCCATACTTAGGGTATGCCCTCTTTTAAGCATACTTTCACAGGTGACCATGACACACCTCGGGTCACCATGGTTGTGATAATGTCTCCTCCAGTATCCAGACTCTGACTACAACCACAGTTTATCAAAAGTATACTAGGGTATTGGAGTTAGAGCAAGTGGACACTAGGAGCGAATGTTGAGTATCCTCTAGGACTAAGAGGGAAAGGGGAGTCAACCAAGCAGCCACGCATATTCAGTTGGTTAGTAACAAAAGCCACTCCCTTGTACAGAGTCTGTAGGAAAATTACCCCAAACACAGCATGTTGATTGCTGGGACCAGAAAATATGTTACTGAGTCAGTCATGTTTGAAGGAGAGCAGTTCCTTGCTGGATACAGTATGTGATCTGAGGAGTAGCTTTATAGTCAGCCATTTATATGAGTGAAGAGCTGAGGGCTAAAAGTTTCAACAAGATAGTACGGAGATAGTATAACAGTCTGGCATTTGTGTCAGAACGATTTAACATACCTGAACCTTTACAATACAGCCCCGCCTCACACAACATGGAGTGTGTAGACAGGGACAACTGAGATGGACGGTAGCAAAGACTTAATGGACAGTTCTCAATCTCGACAGGCTTTGCGGTGTGCAGGGGAGGTTGGTTGATTTCCTCTGTGCAATGAGCATCAGTTAGCTGGAGCTGGGTAGGCTGGTCGTGGTGATCTCAGACGTCTGGAGGTGAGAGGTCTACCCTGCATCTGCAGCTCTATGGGTTCTCGTTCAGGGTAGAAGAGGAAGACGCAAACCGCTGTACCAGTCAGAAAGTTCCACTAGAGGCAGGTCCAGATCTTCACAAAATGATTGCAGGTCTTCTGGGCCTCTCAAGGTGACTGTGCGTCCCAAGTGAGTGACTGACTGGTATAATGGGAACTTCCATCTGTAGGATATATTTCTGGCTCAAATATGTTCAAGCAGGGGGCGGAGGTCTTTCCTGTGTTGTAGAGTGATATAGGAGAGATCCTGGTACAGCTTGATTTCAGCTCCATGATATAAGATATGTTTTTCACCTTTTGGATGATCTCTTCTTTAAGCCGAAAGTTAGCTATGCAGCAGACTACATCCCTGGGGGGGTCTGTGTGCTGGTGTAGCTCATGAAGATGCAGAGCATGTGCGTCTGCGACATGCCTAACATCCTGAAGTGCAGCATCATGGTGGGCAGTCACTCCCTCCACTTCTTCCAAGCGAGTTGCCACTCCTTGGATATCGAGCCTCAGATCTGAAATAGCTGCCAACAAGGTTTCTTTTATGTCAATGGCTACAGCTCGCAGGTCATCTAGGCTGGGTGTCCGGTTGGTGATTGGGGCAGCAGACTCTAGCTGTGATGATTGAGATCACTTAGGGCTTTTGCTTGCTGAGCACGTAGTGTGCCCCATCTGTTGTGTGGAGGCCAGTGCTCCTTTCTGCTGGGTCCACAATAGCTCCAGGATGTTGCTGCTCAGCTGTGTGCTAGTGTTCCTGGGTGATCGGGAACGTGATCCCGAGGCGTTCCAGTCAGGTTTCCCCATGTTGTCAGCTGGGTAGCTTCTTCAGCAGGCTGTGAAGAGGACCTCAATGTGATGGAGCAGGGAGTTTAAGCAGCCTTCTTAGTCAGCATCCAGACCACGCCCCCTCTTTTTTAATCAACTTTATTGCTATCACAATATGAACAACATCCCTTTTGATAGTATGGGCAGTGATATGTGCTCTTTATGGAGACCCAAGATTTCTCCTCTGCACTTAAAAGCACCTGATCAAACTGAGATTGGTTTGATCAGGTCCTTTCACAAGCCATTGGCCAGTAATGTCTTGTTTACATCCTGGTGAAACTGGAAGTGACAAAGTAAAATTGCTCTTACCTGTACATTAAAGTCCATTGCTAGCTTAAAAAAAGATATATGCCTGCAACTAAGGCATCATCCTGGTATCACCCCTCAGAGTCCAGGACGTCATATGACATCATATGTGCGGGAAGTGGTTAAAGTGGGAGTCTGGGCTGGAACTACCTAAGCCTAAAACTGCTTTCACCCACCTTCTAACACCTGTATTAACTTCTTTGTAGAAGGAAGATGCTTATGCTTACCTATTCTCACAACCCTCTGGTCTGGTAAAGTGATCTCTTCAGCGACCGGCTTCAGGGGAGAGGAGAGACAGCCAACAATGGATGTCCCATATTAAGCCTATGTGTGACGTCATAACCCAAGCATTTCATCCGTCGTCTGTGTTCTCTCCTCCCCCTGTAGCCGGGCGCTGAGGAGATCACATGACTGGACCAAAGTGCCCTGAGAATAGGTAAGTATATGCATCTTGCTTTTACAGGGTAGTTAACTTGGGAGCTAGAAGGTGGGTGGGAACCCTTCCAAGGATAATTAGTTCTAGTCTAGACTTCTACTTTAACCACTTCCCTACAGGCCTTTTGCAGAATGACGTCTGCAAGGTAGCTCAGTTATCCTGACTGGCGGTCATATGACATCCAGCAGGATAAGCCACTCGTGCGCGGCCCCAGGGCCCCTCCCACACACCGCATCTCTGATCGTGGTAAAGAGCCAATGACTAATGCCTCGTACACATGAGCGGACTTCACGGCAGACTTTGCCCGGCGGACTTTTCCACGTACTTTACGACGGACTTTCTGAATGAACGGACTTGCCTACACACAATCCACCAAAGTCCGCCAAATTTGTACGTGATGATGTACGACCGGACTAAAACAAGGAAGTTCATAGCCAGTAGCCAATAGCTGCCCTAGCGTGGCTTTTTGTCCGTCGAACTAGCATACAGACGAGCGGACTTTTCGACCGGACTCGATTTCGACGGATTGATTTAAAACATGTTTCAAATCTAAGTCCGTCCAACTTTTGAGCAAACAAAGTCTGCTGGAGCCCACACACGATCGAATTGTCAGACGAAATCCAGTATGCCAGACCATGTCTGCCGTAAAATCCGCTCGTGTGTACGCGGCATTAGGCTCTATACCACGTGATCAGCTGTGACCAATCACAGCTGATCACAAGGGTAACCAGGAAGTGCTGGTAATTGGCTTTCCTCAGTTTGCGCTAACAAAACACGAACAGAGGAGAGCCGATCGGCACCTCTCCTGACGGGGGGGTCTGCGCTGATAATCAGCACATTGATTATCAGAGCAGCCCCCATCAGAGGTGCCAATCCACATGTCAATCAGTGCCCATCAGATGCTAATTAGCGCCCATCAAAAATGTAAATCAGTGCCCATCAAAAATGCCAATCAGTGCCCATCAAAAATGCCAATCAGTGCCCATCAGTAACGCCTGTCAGTGCCCATCAATAATGACTGTCTGCCTTCTCATCAGTGCTGCCCATCATTGCCACCTATCAGTGCCCATCATTGCCGCCTATCAGTGCCCATCACTGCCACCTGTTAGTGCCCATCTGTGCCGCCTATCAGTATTCATCAGTGCTGCATATCAGTGCCACCTATCAGTGTCCATCAGTGCTGCATATCAGTGCCACATATCAGTGCTGCATATTAGTACCTCCTCATCAGTGCCCATCAATGCCACCTCATCAGTGCCCATCAGTGCTGCCTCATCAGTGCCCATCAGTGAAGGAGAACTTTTTTTATAACAGAAATGAAGAAAAAAAATTTTTTACAAAATGTTGGTCTTTTTTAATTTGTTTAGCAAAAAATAAATAAACCCAGTGGTGATTAAATACCACCAAAAGAAAGCTCAGTTTGTGGGAAGAAAATTATAAAAATGTTATTTGGGTACAGCATTACATGTCTGCGCAATTGTCATTCAAAGTGTGACAGCGTTAAAATATCATCCTATATCTAGGCACAAAACAATGATGGTATGCTCTCATATTTACAATATGATGAAAACAATATAAAGCCAAATACTGACTTTTTATTTTATTTTTCTGTGTTGTCTAACTTTACTAAATGTGAATTCTACAGTATTAGCTGCAATGGCGTTATACCATATTACGTATAATATTATGTATCTAGATAGAAGATAAAAATTAATGTTGCTTAAAAAAATTATTGTACAGTACAGTCGCATTGTGAATTATAAGTGCCAAGTAAATCACCAATCCCCTAGATAACATTATATTGCTGAACATACCATGAACTCACAGCAAGAGATCGGCAAATGAAAGTTCACACTTTTATGTACACAGAACAGGTTGTATTGTTGCAACTATTTGATGTAAAAGCAACAAGAACAAGCAGCTACAAAATCATCTTCTATAAGAAACTTCACATGTCCTACAGAGTTCCTAAAAAAAATTGCAATGATAAAAAGCCGGGAAATGTGCAAATTACCAATTTTGTGCTATGAAACACCAGCTTAACTAATAATATGGGCATCTTCTACTATAGACTCTATAGTATGCCTGTAAAGGGGTGCATGTTTCCCGTGTTTTTTTTTTTTTTTTTTAACCACTTCAGCGAATTTTTTCCTAAGAGACGTTGTTTCAACTTTAAAAAATCAAAAACTAGCCCATCTCTTTTTTTCACATCATTGTGGCTAATATACAATTTTATCTTTATTTATTCAAAAACTTCTTAATTAGAAAAGAAATAAAAGCAACAAATTCTCCAGTTAAGCGGAAGTTATACATAATGTTTGTACAAACTACAGTAGTGTCTGCTGCTATCTCCCTCCCTCCATCCCCCTCAAACCCCCCCCAACACCCCCCCCCACCTCCACCCCCCCTCCACCCAAACACACACCACCCGCACAACCTAAATTCTGTTACACCTCACTAATTCATTCATGCTCCAGCCATAACTTCCATATACTCTTGTATTTCTTTAAATTACCTCTCCATCTGTACCAGAATTCCTCCTTAATGATCATATCCTTAACCTCTCTTCTCCATTCTCCTACCGTTGGGGGTTCTTTCGCCTGCCACTTCCGTGCTATAATTTTCCTACCCTGAAACAAACATCTTATAATTGCCGTCTGGGTGTCCTTCAGCATATCATTTTTCTCAAATAAACTCAAAAGGCAGGTTCGGGCCTCCATCGCCAGTGAAGATCTAAATATTACATTGATTTCCTCCACTAGTTTTTCCCAATATCTATGTAACTTGGGGCATCGCCAGAACATGTGTATCAGGTCGCCTCTTCCATCTCCACAACGCTGACAGTTCACCTCCTGCCTCTTTCCAAACCTAAATAATTTTTCTGGTGTATAGTAAAGTCTATAAATTAGATACAAATGGGAGACCCCTTGTGATGGTGACAGAGTTACCCTTGGGCCCAATGCTAGATTAAACTTCCATTGTTCCTCTGTTATGGTGCCGATCTCTTCCCCCCATTTAGTTCTCCTCTTGGGCTCTACCTCCCCCTCCTGCCCCGCCTTGATTATACTCCTGTACACTTCTGAAATCAGCCCTCTAGATCCCTTGCTGTTTTCCAATTTCCTTAGTAAGGGCATTTCACTCCACTCTATCTCTTTGCCCTTAAATTGTGCCTCCAAGGCATGTCTTACCTGCAAGTAGCCAAAGAACAATCTATTGGGCACTGCAAACTCCTCTCTTAACTCTTGGAACAACTTCATCCTCCCTGCTCTATACATCTGCCTCAGACAGTGGATACCCCTCCTATCCCATTCTTCCATTTTCTCCATCACACTGAGCTCCTTCAGATTTTTGTTGTTCCATAACGGGGAAAATTCGGAGAACCCCGAGTATCCTAGTACGGCCTTTACCATCTTCCAGCTTCTGATCATTAACTGAGTTGTGGGGCAGCTATGTCCAAAGGATTCGGCCTCCACTGCCTCCACCTCTGTAGCATAGCTGATGTTGCTCATCCATAAGTTATCTCTTCCTGACCTTTCTTCAGACACATTGCTGCCTCTCATAAACTGTATTTGGGCTGCTAAGAAGTAGCTCCAGGGGTCCGGCAACGCCAGGCCTCCCTCCTCCCTCGGCCGCTGCAGCGTTTTCAAACCTATCCTTGCCACACCATTTTTCCAGATTAATTCCCTGAACAGACTATCCAGCCTCCTAAACCAATGTCTTGGAATCCAGACAGGGGAATTCTGTAGTATAAATAAAATTTGTGGCATCCATATCATTTTGATAAGATTACATCTGCCGGCGACCGAGAGAGGAAGACCACCCCACACCCGACTCTTCTGCTTTAATTTTACCAATAATGGTACTAGATTGCCTGTTATGTACTGCCCTGGATCTTTTGTTATATTTACCCCCAAGTATCTCATTTGGTTTACAATTTTTATCGAACTCACCTGACTAGGGAGAGGATTTACCAGGGGATCTATCGGCAATAAAGCCGATTTATCCCAGTTAATCTTCAAGCCCGAGAAATGTCCAAATTCTTTAATTAGCTTCATGGCTGCTAGCAAGGAGGTTTGTGTATCTCCCAGGAATAACAGGATATCGTCCGCATACATAGCGACTTTCTCCTCTGCACCCCTGCTTTTGAAGCCCGGATTTCCTGTGACGTTCTCAGAGCGGTTGCCAAAGGCTCCAGTGCGAGGGCGAAGAGCAGGGGCGACAATGGGCACCCCTGTCTCGTCCCCCTCCTCAGAGCACTCACCATTAACTCTGACTTTAGCTTTCGGGTTATCATATAATAGCCTCAGCCATTTCACAAAGTTAGGGCCGAATTTAAACTCTGCCAGTACCTTCCACAGATAGTGCCACTCAAGGCTATCAAATGCCTTAACCGCATCTAGAGATAGAATAGCCCTGTTGCCTCCCTTCTCCATAGGTACTTGTATGTTACTATACATTCGCCTAATATTCATACTCACCGATCTATCCGGAATAAAACCGGTTTGATCCACGTGTATTACTCTAGAAATTATTTTTTTTAACCTATTTGCTAAAACTTTAGCCAGAATCTTGACATCCGTACATAAAAGTGAGATTGGTCTGTATGAGGCAGCATCTAACGGGTTCTTCCCCTCTTTTAACAAAATTATGATCGTGGCTTCTGTCATAGACATGGGTAATTTACCTTCCATCACGGCCCCATTCAAAACTTCTACTAGTTGTGGGAGCAAAACTTCCCCATATTTTTTATACAGTTCTGCAGGCAAACCATCAGGTCCTGGCGCTTTTTGATTCGCCATTTCCTTTACCATTCTTTGTATCTCCACCAGTGTCAGCGGGGCGTCCAGGGTATCTCTTTCCTCTCTGGCTAGAGGAGCAATTTTGAGTCTTTCAAAGAACTCCCACATCTCCCCTTCTACATCTAACTGAGGGGCCTTATACAGATCTTCATAATAATCTTTGAACACCTCCACCATACCAGGAGTATGCCTTATAGTGCACCCGTCCCTTTCCCACACCGCCGGTATCGTGGAGGAGGGGCCATTTGCCCTAGCTATTAATGCCAAAGTTCTACCCACCATTTCCCCTTCACAAAAAAAATTCTGTTTCTGAAAAATTCTACTCTTTTCCTCTTTCTCCAGGATTAATTTTCTATATTCCTCCTGGCCCTCTACCCAAGCCTCATATCTGACTGTGGTAGGCTCCTCCAGATATCTAGCCTCTACCTCCCTCACCTTTTCCCTTGTTCTTTGTTCCTTAACTTGTGCTTTCTTCTTGACATAGGAGATTTTCTGTATAAGAACCCCTCTAAGGAATGCCTTCAAAGCGTCCCAAGTGGTACCTATCGGGGCAGACCCTTGATTCAGGTTTATAAACTCTTTCAGGTTACTGATGATCCCTCCATCATCCTCAATCACTTCAAGCCAGAAGGGGTTCAATTTCCACTCCCCTCGTCCAGTGTTCCACCCCATTTTCACTGAAAAAACCACTGGAGAATGATCTGAGAGCCCCCTAAGATCATAATCTATCTCTTCCACCATTTTCTGAGCTTCCTCATTACAGAGCACCAAATCTATCCTGGAGAGGGTGGCATGCGTCCTTGAGTGGCATGAATATTGCCTCACACCCGGATGCCACCTCCTCCAGACATCCACCCAACCCACTTCCTCACAAAATTGGAGAAGCGGGCCCCTAGATATCCCTCCAGGAGCCAACCCTGTCAGGAATCTATCTAAACGGTTATCCATAGCCATATTGAAATCCCCCATTACTATGACCGGTACCCCTGGTTTGTCCGCTGTAAAATTTATCAGTTTGTTGAGTATCTCTGTTTGAAATGGTGGGGGAATATATACACCCGCAAGAATACAATCCCGCCCCTCAATATTACAATAGAGAAAAACGTACCGACCATACTTGTCCATTTTGCTCTGTCTACAGGAGAAAACCAATCTGGTGTTTATCAGCACACTCACTCCTCTTGAGTACGAGGAATAGGTTGAGTGGAACTGCTCTTGATAGCCCCTATTCCTTAGAATGTTGACCGAACCCCTGTCTAAATGGGTCTCCTGGAGGCAGAGTATCCTGACATCCCTTATTCTGGCCATAGAGAAAATTGCTTGTTTCTTGCATACATCTTTCAACCCCCGCACGTTCCACGAACATACCTTCACACAATTAACTATTCCTAGCATTGCCCTCGTATCTGTTTTTGTGCCTACCATCACCTGTTCCTATATCTGAATTCTAAATAATACTCAGTTTCCAACACTGTTGTGATTAATTTTTAAAATTTTGGTGCTATTACTTTTTGTGTAACTTCAATGCTACACCTGTTCCTATATCTTAACTCTAAATAATACTCAATTTCCAACACTGTTGTGATTAATTTTTGAAATTTTGGTGCTATTACTTTTTGTGTGACTTCAATGCTACCCCCTTCACTCCACTCTACCCCCCTATCTCCCCCCAAACCCCCATTCACACATCTTCGCCCCCACACCCTCCCAGCCCTCCCAACCCCCCACCTCCCCTCCCCTCCCACCCACTCCATCTAAACCCTCCCCCCTCCCCCACCGACCCAACCTTGGGCCCTTCCCACCGAGCTTCCAAAGTGACCGTGATTAACCCTTTAAACCTGGGTGTGCCACCTTCCTCCTCTTACGTTGCAACCCGAACCTTTATAAGGGGGGGATTACCCCCAGCATACTTAATAAGTGTAAATACCAAGAGGAAAGAAAAGAGAGAAAAAAAAAAAAAAAGAAAAAAAAAAAAATTGTTTCTCTCTTCCCCTTCCCATGGCTGCTTCTCCCTAAAACCCACACCACTGAACCATATATCCCTACTATATCAACTGTGAAAAGGATGGGAGGGGAAAAAGAAAAGGGGGAGGGGGGGGAGAAGGGAGGGAGGCGAGAAAAAGAGAAAGGAAAAAAAAGGGTTAAAAAAGAAAAAAAAAGACCCCAAATTCCGATCTCCTACTCCCTCCCCCCCTCTCCCCGGAGCCCCTCACCTGGCCGCAGCCTTCCCTCATATCTTTCTAACCATGAGGACACTTCTGCAGGAGCATTAAAAAATTTCACCTCTCCATTTGCTATTACTCGTAAACGAGCTGGGTACAGCAGCGCATATCTGAGTCCATGCCGCTGTAAGCTTCGCTTACATTCTACAAACTTCGCTCTCTGTCTCTGCAGTTCAGGAAAAAAATCTGGATACAAAGATATTCTTGCACCATTATACAGGATATTTTTCATCTCCCTCGCTTTCTGGAGAATAGTCACTTTATCTCTGAAAAACAAAATTTTAACTATGAGTGGCCTTGGCTGACCCCCTGGATGTGGGACCCTCGGGGCAATTCTGTGTGCTCGCTCAATAGCAAACATTTTGGAGAAAGCGTCCTTGCCAAACATGCCCCTGAACCATCCCTCCATGAATTCTACAGGGTTGTTGCCCTCACTTTTTTCGGGGAGGCCCAGGACCCTCACGTTCTTCCTGCGTGCTCTGTTCTCATATTCATCAATTTTCTGGAGGCATGTGTCTAGCTGTACCTTCATCTTCTTAACCTCCTGTCTCAGTGGGTTCACATCGTCCTCCACCTGACTGAGCCTCTCTTCTAAAGCAGTGGTGCAGGCACATACCTCTTGCATATCCTTTTTCAATATGACCAGGTCATCTCTAATTCCTCTAAGTTGGTCTGATAGATCCAACAACGTGGTCTTGCAGACATTAATTGCTAGGAGGATGTCCTTCAGGGATGGTTCCTGCTCTGCGGCCTCCTTATCCTTTATTACTTCATGGCCCAGGCCACTCAGGCCACTCTCCTTTACCAAACATGTCTGCAATGCTGATTCGGTTACTGTAGGTATACAGATTTCAGCTGGACCTTGGCTCTTCCTCCCCCCAGGGTGATTAATCTGTGCCCCTTGGAGTTGTGCACCCCCCTGGTTTCCCTTTTTTAGTGTGCAATTTGTGTGTGAGCAAATCGCTCCAATTTAGCGGCCGCTCCCTGGGCTACCTTTTCCTTGGGACCTCGCAAATTGTGCGCTCCCTCCTGTGCTGCGGCCTCCTCTGACCCTTTTTTCCTGGTCATCTTATCCACCCTCACCCCTTAAGATTTTGGGGGCAAAGGTTTGTACCACCTGTTCAATCGCTGCCAACTTTTTTCTTCCCAAATAAACCAGTGGTCTGCTGATACCCCGAGGGGGAAAACCGCCTCCAGAAACCGGCTCCAGAAAGTTCAGAAAAGCCCTGAGACGGTGGCACTAGGCAGTATGATCACCTTGCACCTTACAACTCCCTCTTCAGCCTTTGAAATGCCCCCTCCAATACATCAAAGTAAAGACTCATCGGGAGATGACACTACAGGAGGATTCCCCAGGTTCACGTTTATTAGGGGTGACACAGACAGGTTACCTCAGGTGTGCAGCGCGCTGTGTAGCTAGACAGTCTTCCTTCCTCCTGTCATCCAAACCGCTAACCGGCGGTATCCACCTGTGTGCTGGCAGCCAGCGCGAGCGCTCAAATGAAGGATCCGGTGCGATTTTTAAACTCCTGTCTCCAGGAGAGCCACGGCTTCAGCTAGATCATGAGCCAGCTGCTTACTCCTTGTCTCCTCCACCCTCCGGCCGTCATAAACATGGGGAAAGCCGCTACGGCATCCCAAACATCCAGCATGGGTGGCGGGCGGGCGTCAGGAGGAACAGCTGATAGCAGCTAGGTCCGGGTTCTCACCCCCCTCCCCTCTCCCTCAGCCTCCGGTCACGCCCATCCTGGCGTTTCCCGTGTTTAGAACAGTCTTACAGCAAAATTACATTTCTAAAGGAAAAAAAGTCATTTAAAACTACTATCGCTATCGCCGGCTATAATGAATTGTCGATCCGGCAATACACATAAAAGTTAATTGATAAAAACAGCATGGAATTTCCCAACAGGGGAACCCCGAACCAAAATTTTTTTAAAAACTGCGTGGGGGTCCCCTTAAATTTCATACCAGGCCCTTCAGGTCTGGTACAGATATTAAGGGGTACCCCGCATCAAAATTTAAAAAAAAATGGCGTGGGGGGTCCCCCAAAAATCCATACCAGACCCTTATCCAAGCACGCAACCTAGCAGGCCGCAGGAGAAGAGAGGGGGACGAGAGAGCGTCCCCCCTCATGAACCGTACCAGGCCACGTGCCCTCAACATTGAGAGGGTGCTTTGGGGTAGCCCCCCAAAGCACCTTGTCCCCATGTTGATGGGGAGAAGGGCCTCATCCCCACAACCCTTGCCCGGTGGTTGTGGGGGCCTGTGGGTGGGGGGCTTATCGGAATCTGGAAGCCCCCTTTAACAAGGGGACCCCCAGATCCCGGCCCCCCTGTGTGAATTGGTAATGGGGTACAAATGTACCCCTACCATTTCACAAAAAAAAATCTATCTTGTCCCTTATTGTGTTTTTTTTTTTTGTTTCTATGTAGAGATCTTTATTGTTGCTACAGGCTCATACCATTCCCTGAGGAAGCCAATGTCTTGGCAAAACATGTAGGAATTGAGTACCTGTTTTGAAGGCCCTCCTCACCAGGCCTACTCCATTGTATTTAGAAAAGAAAACGTTTAACCCTGCGCTTACCCAACAACTCAGCAGCTCACACAACAAATAGGATTTTTGTCTAAAGTTACAAGTGCACAAACAGGTGTAGCACTTAGAGTATTACATGCTTATAATATTACATATGCATAACAAAGATTGAGAGAGAAAGGAAAAAGTCTTTAGCAATTCTTAGTGCACACAATGTAGTCTCTGGTAGTCTTCAGATGTCACTATGAATACGAGAAGTTATTCATGATCCAATGGTTACATGCAACATCCTAATCACCACGTGGATAACTCATGCGGAAAAGTGAGTGTGACGACCCTCCACACAGGAAGAATGAAGGCTTACCAGAGGGGTTGGACTCATAAGAACGTATGCTCAATGAGTCAACCAAGCTTGTATCACCGACTGGTGAAAAAGGGGACCTCTTAACTGGATGACCACAGAACTTCAAACTTGTCCGGAACTGTGGGGGAACCCTCTTTACAGTGGATGGCAACCCGTCCAATGGACCGTCTCAGGTGAATAGCCCATATAAAATAAAAAGGGGCCACATAGCATAATACCATTTGTGAAATAAATTTATTAAAAAAGGTAAACAACTTACATTTCTGTAGTAAAAAAGCGCTTTATATAAAATTATGGCAGGCAGTGGAGTCTCCCGGCGCGTTTCGTCTTACAAGACTTCTTCTGCGCGCGGGCATGTGCGGGTGCGCGCAGGCGCACGCCTGGGCATGCCGGCGCGGTCGCGGTGTTTGGCGCCGGTTGCCCTATTTAGGTTGCTGGGATGCTGTGCTCGGTGCTGTCCGATCATCAGCTTCCTGTTCCGTGCTTCCTGTTTCCTGTGTACTGTTTGATCTCTCTGTGACCCGGCTTGTTTACTGGACTCTGCTCTGCTATCCGCCTGCATCTGACCCCTGGCCTGCCTCCGACTTTGAACCTGCCTGACCCCTCTGTACCGTGCCGACCTCCTGCTGCCAAACCTGCTTGTGACCTGGACTTTGTATCTGCCTGCTCCTTTTGTACCGTGCTGACTGCCTGTTGCCAACCTTGCTTGTGTTCGGATCTGCCTGCTCCTGCTCTGCACCTGTAGCTGACCTACAGCCTACCTATCATCTCCTGCCAGCTTGCATCAGGACTTTGGGCCTCATCCCTGCTAACCACCCGCCAGGCTCTCATACCATTCTGTGCTCCCGTGCCTTCTGTGTGCTCTATCAGGGGCCGGGAACCAGACACGTACGGGAGGCCATCCTCTGCTATATCAGGTTCATCAGTCTGATACGGGTAAATCTGACAGTATCGGACAGCCATGTCCGAGCCCGAGCAGGGGACCTCTCCCATGGAGGAGCTATGCAGACACCTGGCGGGTCTCACGCAGGCTGTGAAGAGCCTTCAAGAAGGTTATACCAGACTGGAGGAACAAGTTCAGGTGCTATCCTCACCTGCTAACCCGCAAGGTGCTTCTGCTAGCGGGCTCTCATCTGCACCCTCAGTGGTTATGCTACCTCCCGAACCCAGGGTCCCTACACCCAAAAGGTTTACCGGAGAGCGCAACAAGTATCGAGCATTTCGTAACGCTTGCGAACTGTACTTCGCCTTGCAACCACGCACCTTCTCCTTGGAAGCAACCAGGGTGGGTTTTGTCATCTCTCTTCTATCTGGAGAACCACAGGCCTGGGCCCACCGTCTCCTGGAGCAAAAATCAGTCTGCTTGGATAATCTGGATACCTTCTTTACTGCCATGTCTCAATTGTATGAGGACCCTCAGTTAAAAGCCACGGCTGAATCCGCCTTACACGCCCTACAACAGGGGCGCAGGCCTGCAGAAGACTATGTTCTGGAATTTAGGCGTTGGAGTTCAGACACTGAATGGAATGATGCGGCCCTGCGATACCAATTCCGCTTAGGATTATCCGATTTGCTCAAAGACGAGCTGGCACGGGTAGGTGTACCCCAAACTCTTGAAGACCTTATTAACCTGTCGGTGCAGATTGATCAGCGCTTGAGAGAGCATCGTTCCGAGAGGTCGGTAAACCAGTTCTGCCCCACTTGGGTCCTCCCCAAGGTTCCTAGTCCTACCAGCTCCGTAGGCCAAAGCCTTCAGGTACCAACTGCCTCAGCCCTTGACACTTCTGAACCGATGCAACTGGGGCTTCTCCACCCATCCCTCACTCCTGAAGAACAACAACGTCGATGGGTCAACAACTTATGCATGTACTGCGGGGAATCAGGTCACTATGTGAGATCTTGCCCAAATAAGACAAGTAAGTCTCTTTCAGCTACTTCTAAAATCGCACCTGCCTTGCCTAACCTTGCTAACCATCTGGCTCTCTCCATTACCCTCCAGCTTCAAGGACAGGATCCGCTTACCTCGGTCATCATTGACTCAGGAGCGTGCAGTTGCTTCATTGATCTCACCTTTGCGACTCAACACCGTATCCCTCTCCGGACAAAATCGCAGGGACTTGCTGTCTATCTCGCGGATGGTTCCACCCTCAGCTCTGGTCCGGTCACCTTGGAAACCATCCCACTGCTAGCCACCATGAACACCTGTCATCAGGAATTTCTCCGGCTGGACGCCATTTTTTCACCACTCTTCCCTATTATTCTAGGAATGCCTTGGTTGCAGGCGCATAACCCCAGTATTGATTGGGTTTCTGGGGAAGTCAAGTTCTCTTCCATTTACTGCTAACAGCACTGTTTGCGCAGAACTCCTGCAAAACCCAGTCAACTCTTGTGTCTGAACACCGACACAGAATCGCAGCAGGCGATTCCCATCCCTTACCAGGACTTCTCCGATGTCTTTAGCAAAAAAGGGGCTGAGACCCTTCCGCCTCATAGACCCTACGACTGTCCTATTAAGTTGTTGCCTGGATCTGAAGTTCCTTTTGGGAGAATATTCCCTTTAACAGAGCAGGAGCTGGGTACTCTCAAGGTGTATATCGATGAAAATCTTAAGAGAGGTTTATCCGTCCTTCGACATCACCAGCCGGGGCAGGCATCTTTTTTGTCGAGAAAAAGGACCACTCGCTACGTCCCTGCATCGATTATAGAGAACTCAACAAGGTGACCATCACAAATCGCTATCCCTTACCTCTTGTGCCAGAACTGTTCCAAAGATTGGGTTCAGCAAAAATATTTACCAAACTCGACCTCCGTGGGGCCTAGAACTTGATTCACATCAGAGAGGGGGACGAGTGGAAAACAGCCTTCTGTACCAGGTTCGGACATTTTGAATACCTCGTCATGCCCTTCGGCCTGTGCAACGCACCGGCAACTTTTCAACATTTCGTAAATGACATTTTTCGTGACCTCCTGGATTTATATGTTATCGTATACCTGGACGACATTCTGATCTTCTCCTCTTCTGTTACCGAACATCGCAGGCATGTCAGGAATGTGTTAACCCAGCTCAGGCAGCATGGACTCTATGCTAAATTGGACAAATGAGATTTTGAGCTCCAGTGCATTCAGTTC
Source organism: Aquarana catesbeiana (assembly GCF_042186555.1). Lineage (NCBI taxonomy): Eukaryota > Metazoa > Chordata > Amphibia > Anura > Ranidae > Aquarana > Aquarana catesbeiana. Next base: position 333,946,937 of record NC_133325.1, read on the forward strand.
CTTGGCCTAATCATCTCTACCGATGGTGTTAAAATGGACCCGCAAAAGGTTGCAGCTATTCTGGACTGGCCCGCTCCCTCCTGGGTCCAACGCTTTATCGGTTTCGCCAATTTTTATCGGAAATTTATAAGGAGTTTTTCTACTATAATCACCCCCATCGCAGAACTGATGAAACAGGGAAATCGATTCTGTTGGTCTCCTCAGGCGCAAGCAGCCTTTGATAAACTCAAGGAACTTTTACTTCCGCTTCTGTCCTGAAGCACCCAGACCCTGCCTTGCCATTTGTCCTTGAGGTGGACGCATCGGAGGTCGCGGTAGGGGCAGTACTGTCTCAGCGGCAAGGTGCCAAGGCTCTCCTTCATCCCGTAGCCTTCTTCTCACGAAAACTTTCTGATGCAGAAAAAAATTACAATGTAGGAGATCGTGAGTTGCTGGCCATTAAAGCCGCACTTGAAGAGTGGCGCTACCTATTGGAGGGGGCCGCTCACCCCATTCTGATTTACACGGACCGTAAAAATCTTGAGTATTTGAGAACGGCCAAGAGATTGAGACCACAACAGGCAAGATGGGCTCTGTTCTTCTCGAGATTTCAATTCCACATTACGTATAGGCCAGGTACCAAGAACACCAAACCAGATGCATTATCTCGTATGTTTCATGACTCCAGGGAATCTCTGCCTCCAGACACCATTCTCCCTGCTGGAAGGTTTCTGCTTTTTCAGGGAGATCTTATATCTCGGATCAAACAGGCCTCAAGAAATTTGTCCCCTTCTGTGGAAGGCGAGGTAAGCTTGCAAGATGGCTTATTCCGATACAAGGATAAAATCTTGGTCCCAGAGGATCTGAGGATTGCTGTACTGGAACTCTGCCACGACCACAAATTGGCTGGGCATTTTGGTGTGTTGAAAACAACAGAACTTGTACAGCGTACTTTTTGGTGGCCCCAGCTGGTAAGCGACTGCAAGAGCTTTGTGGAGTCCTGTATTACCTGCGCTCGGAGCAAGAGCAGCCGAATGAAGGCCTGGGGGCTATTAAGCCCTTACCCATGCCAGAAAGGCCATGGAAAATGATTGCGATGGACTTCATAGTTGAGCTCCCGTTGGCAGAAGGCTACTCCACCATTTTTGTCATTGTAGACAGACTGTCCAAGATGGCCCACTTTCTACCCATGAAGGGTACCCCATCAGCTTTGGAAACCGCAAAAATATTCATTAAGAAAATTGTACGCCTCCACGGAGTTCCCTCAAGTATAGTATCCGATCATGGGGTTCAGTTTACCTCCAGATTCTGGAAAGCTCTCTGTAGGTCTCTGGAGATAGAATTGGCATTCTCTTCGGCCTACCACCCCCAGACGAATGGGCAGACGGAGAGAACTAATCAGTCGCTGGAACAGTACCTTCGTTGCTTTTCTGCCTTCTCACAAGACGACTGGGTCTCTCTCCTGCCTATTGCCGAGTTTGCCTACAACAACTCTGTGCATCCGGACATCAAACAGACACCGTTTTTTGCGAACTACGGGTTTCACCCATCCTTTTTAACCAGTTCCTTACTTGAATGTGCGATTCCCGCGGTTTCTGAAACTATGAACTTCTTCATCGACAACAACAAACTATTGCAAGAAACAATGGCTAGAACCCAGGAATACAACAAAAAAATGTATGACAGGAAGAAGCGAGGACAACTATTGCTAGAACCTGGCAATCAGGTCTGGCTGTCTACCAGTAACTTAAGGATGGCTTGTCCTTCAAGAAAGTTAGGTCCAAGGTTCATGGGTCCCTTTTCAGTCAAGAGAAAAATCAATGATGTGGCCTATGAGCTGGACTTACCTAATTCATTGAAAATCCATCCGGTTTTTCACGTATCCCTACTTAAACCCGTTATCCCCAACTCTTTTTCGGGTCGCAATACTGGCCCGCCTAAACCCGTAATTATCGACAACGAGGAGGAGTTTGAGGTGGAGGCAATTTTGGATTGTAGGAAGAGACGCAACCAAATTCAGTACTTGATCAAGTGGAGGGGGTATGGACCAGAAGACAATTTTTGGGAACCGGAGGCCAACTTGCACGCTGAAGAACTCTTAAGGGATTTTCAGAGTACCCATGCGGATAGGTTAGCCCGGCTGGGCATCCGGAGGCTGCCCTTAAGGAGGGGGCACTGTCAGAGAGGATCTCGGTTCAGGACATTTGCTGGGCACTCTGGAGTGCGCCGCGTCGCACTGGCTCACCCTGGGGTGCACTCCCCTGTGGGCATGTGCGGGTGCGCGCGGGCGCACGCCTGGGCGTGCCGGCGCGGTCGCGGTGTTTGGCGCTGGTTGCCCTATTTTGGTTGCTGAGATGCTGTGCTCGGTGCTGTCCGATCATCAGCTTCCTGTTCCGTGCTTCCTGTTTCCTGTGTACTGTTTGATCTCTCTGTGACCTGGCTTGTTTACTGGACTCTGCTCTGCTATCCGCCTGCATCTGACCCCTGGCCTGCCTCCGACTTTGAACCTGCCTGACCCCTCTGTACCGTGCCGACCGCCTGCTGCCAAACCTGCTTGTGACCTGGACTTTGTATCTGCCTGCTCCTTTTGTACCGTGCTGACTGCCTGTTGCCAACCTTGCTTGTGTTTGGATCTGCCTGCTCCTGCTCTGCACCTGTAGCTGACCTACAGCCTACCTATCATCTCCTGCCAGCTTGCATCAGGACTTTAGGCCTCATCCCTGCTAACCACCCGCCAGGCTCTCATACCATTCTGTGCTCCCGTGCCTTCTGTGTGCTCTATCAGGGGCCGGGAACCAGACACGTACAGGAGGCCATCCTCTGCTATATTGGGTTCGTCAGTCTGATACGGGTAAGTCTGACAGTATCAATTTATGTGTGAACTGCACCCATCATTTTAATGACCTGTTTTTCTGCATGTGATAATATATGTTAATAACGTATTTTTGTAATTTTACCCGAAAACTCACTTCTCCTTTTCTCTGGCACCGTTATAATCCCTCTATACTCCCAAATTTCTAAATTTCACAAAAAAAGTGTCAAAAAGGTTAAAAAACACAAGAGATGGTTTTTGACAATACGGGGAAAGCCAGAGGGGTCACCGGGTGGCCCCGTCCTCCATTATATAAGAGGTTCAGAAGAACCTAAGCGTCACATGGCGGAAGAATCCCACTGAGGCGGATCGTGCGGACGGAGCGGAGAAGAAGCCGGAGGAAGATGCGGGACGAGAAGAGCGGAGGAAGAAGAAGATGAAGAGGAAGAAGATGGAGGAAGAAGAACACCGAAGAAAGACCAGAAGAAAGAAGATGGAAGAAGAAGAAATTAATAAAGGAGTTGTCAAAAACCATTCTTGTGTTTTTTAACCTTTTCGACACTTTTTTTGTGAAATGGCAGGGGTACATTTGTACCCCATTACCAATTCACACGGGGGGGGATCTGGGGATCCCGTTGTTAAAGGGGGCTTCCAGATTCCGATAAGGCCCCCACCCGCAGATCCCCACAACCAACGGGCAAGGGTTGTGGGGATGAGGCCCTTCTCCCCATCAACATGAGGACAAGGTGCTTTGGGGGGCTACCTGAAGGGTCTGGTATGGATCTTGAGGGGGACCCCCACGCCATTTTTTTTTTTAATTTTGGCGCGGGGTTCCCCTTAATATCCATACCAGACCTGAAGGGCCTGGTATGGAAATTAGGGGGACCCCCACGCATTTTTTTTTTTTTAATTTTGGTTCGGGGTTCCCCTGTGGGGAAATTCCATGCCGTTTTTATCAATGAACTTTTATGTGTATTGCCGGACCGACAATTCATTATAGCCGGCGCTAGTGATAGTAGTTTTACATGACTTTTTTTCCTTTAGAAATGTAAATTTGCTGTCAGACTGTTCTAAACACGGGAAACATGCGCCCCTTTACAGGCATACTATAGATACCCCCCAGGTATAAATTTAAAGGAATATTACACTTTTATTGTTTCACTTTAAGCATTATTAAAATCACTGCTCCCGAAAAAACGTCCATTTTTAAAACTTTTTTTTGCATTGATACATGTTCCCTGGGGCAGGACCCAGGTCCCCAAACACTTTTTATGACAATACCATGCATATAAGCCTTTAAAATTAGCACTTTTGATTTCTCCCATAGACTTTTAAAGGGTGTTCCGCGGCTTTCGAATTTGCCGCGAACACCCCAAATTTTGCGAACGGGCGAACAGCCAATGTTCGAGTCAAACTCATATTCGACCCAAACATAAAGCCCATCCCTAGCTAGCAGTATAAAAGCAAACCATAAACATGGTAACAGGAACAACAACTAAACGGAAATAAGCTGTGTCTCTCAAGGAACCCAGAAAAAATAATTTTATGAGTACAACATGTACTAAAAATGCATTTTTTTGTCATTCAATGAGAGACACAGTGGTTGATTTACTAAAACTGGAAAGTGCAAAATCTCGTGCAGCTCTGTAAAGAAACCGATCAGCTTCCAGTTTTTTTTTCAAAGCTTAAAGGGTTTGTTAACCCATCTACACAAGTCTATCCTATCCCTAATATTAGAGGCTAACATAGCACACTGTGTAATTTATTTTGAAAAGCGAGCGCTGTAAATACCTAATATCAGCTGTCTTCAGGCCGGTCCCATCACTCGTGGCTGCTTTCCAGCTACAATACATGCCTTCTGAGGGAGGGGCCCTGATCTCTCTCACTCTCCCTTGAGAGCGTGAGAGCGATAACACCAAATTTACCACACCTGCTCCCTGTTCACACCCGAGACCTTGTAACACTAATGAGTCACATGACACTGGGGAGGGAAAATGGCTAATTGGGCCCAATTTGGACATTTTCACTTAGGGGTTACTCACTTTTGTTGCCAGTGGTTTATAATTTATTGGCTGTGTGTTGAGTTATTTTGAGGGGACAGCAAATTTACACTATTTTACAAGCTGTACACTCACTACTTTACATTGTAGCAAAGTGTAATTTCTTCAGTGTTGTCACATGAAAATATATAATAAAATATTTACAAAATGTGAGGGGTGTACTCACTTTTTTGAGATACTGTATATATATATATATATATATATATATATATATATATATATATATATATATATATATAGTAAGACCTCGGATTGCGAGTAACGCAGTTAATGAGCGTTTCGCAATACAAGCTATTATTTTTTTTTAAATCCTGGCTCGGTTTGCGAGCGTGCAGGATTCAAGCCTCTGCAGTGTGCAGTACCACATTTGGCCAGAGGTGCAGGGGCACCGGTGACATTCAGAGCCACTTGGATGCACTCTGAGCCATTTGGAAACACTCGAAAACACTTGGTTCCCGTGTGTTTTTCGGAGCCTCTCTGAGTGTTTCCGAGTGCATCCAAGTGGCTCTGAGCAGTTTCCGAGTGTTTTCGAGTACTTCTGCATACCACAGAAGTCACTGTGGAACAAATTATCTGAGTTTCAATTGACTTCTATGGGGAAACACGCTTTGATATAAGAGTGCTTTGGATTACAAGCAATCTTCTGGAACGAATTATGCTCATAATCCAAGGTTCCACTGTTCACACTCATAATGTCCCTAATCACCAACACACCAGTTACAGTTTTCCGGATCACTTTTACACCAGTCTTATTGTCCCTGATCACTGCCACTCCAGTTAAAGTGTCCCTGATCACTGGCCGCCACACCAGTTAAATTGCCCCGGGTCACTGCCACACCAGTTACAGTGTGCCTTTATCACCACCACACCAGACCAGTGTACACCAGCAACAGTGTTTTTTATCAATGCCACACCAATTACAGTGTCACCACACCAGTGTAAGCAACCAATGGTGTCCCTGATTGTCACCACACCAGTCCCAGTGTCACTAGACCAGTGAAAGTCAGCAGTAGTGTTCCTGATCGCCACTACACAAGTCTCACTGTCACCAGACCAATGCAGCCAGTAACAGTTTTCTTGATCAGTGCAGTGATGCCTCTGCCTGCTGCCTGTACTAATTCTGCACTAATTGTCGACGTTACTGCTTGCTGCCTGGACCAATCCTCTGCCTGTTTGCGGATCATATCTCTGCCTGCTGTCTAAACTGACCTATTTGAACATCCCACTGACTATGTTCCTGCGACACACCAGTCCCAGCCATCCCCTGCAGACAACTGCACTCCTGGAACCATAGGAACTATTTTGTTATTTCTTTCTTCAGCCTCCTGAACTTCCCGACCAGTGAACATGGCATTCCTGGAGGCAGCCACATTCCAGTAGGCTAGGCTTGTTTGCCTTATAGGAACTGGTACTGCTATAGATGATGCTACACTAAGCTTTATTCCCTAACCACTCGCACAAACACGATTATTACAACATATTTGTGTTGACACAAATGGTTTATTTGTGTAATACACAAGATACAATGGTACATAATCAGTCCAGAGTCTTTCAAATGTGGTATCGTTATATTTGGGAAGAGCAGTAGAATGGGTTTTGGGTTGTAATTCCCATGCTGTGTGGCAGAAATAACTGTGTAAAAAAAGTAATTTTAATTTTCTTTCAGCAAAAAAATTAGGTCTTCAAAGGACTCACCAAATATTTAAAAGGCCCCTTAAAAAATACCTTGGGGTGTTTACCAAAATGGTGGTCATTTTGTGGTTATTTTTAGTGTCCTGGTGCTCCAGAGCCTTTAAAAATGTGATAGTTAGGAAATTAGATGTGTAATTTATGAAAACATGAAGGTACTTCTTGGATATTGGGCCATGTGGTTCAGCTGTAAAAAAAAGTCTGACACGTGGTATTTCCACACTCGAGAGAAGTAGCATAATGTGTTTTGGGGTTGTAATTCTTAGTATGCCAATGCTGCATGTTAGAAAGATCTTAACAATTAGCAACTTTGTGTAAAAATATACATTTTCATTTTCTATCTGCAATTTCCAAAACCTTGTGGCAAAAAAATTTAGTTTTCAAAAGACTCACCATGCCTTTTAGAAAATACCTTGGGGTGTTTTCTTTGCAAAATGTGATCATTTTTGGGCGTTTCTACTGTCCTGGTTCTCCTTCAGGGCCTCCAAAAATGTGATAGGTAGTTAGGAAATTAAATGCATAATTTATGCCCCTGGAACGCCTGAAGGTGCGCCTTGGATTTTGGACTGGTAGGGGCGAAAGTGTCCAGATTTGAAGAGAAGGGGAGAAGGGCAGAAACAGCCACAAGGTCGGACTTTAAAGGCACTTTGGACAAGAGTTGAAGTATAAAAATATATTTTATTGTTAACAATTCATGAGGCAATAGAACAAAAAAGAAGAGTTAAAAATACATATCATATAATGGATAAGAGTATATAGCGCAACAAATGAAAATCTGCAACACATGAACCATAGCGGGCCCCTGTGCGTCAAAGCGTTTCACTGTTTTGCTTCGTCAGGACACATTCAGGGGTTGTTGAAAAATGTGGGTCTCACTATCTTGTCAGCAGAGTTCACCGAGGAGTCCACTAAGCATCATGCGACACCATATATATTTTTCAAATACATGTGACCAGTGGTAAGTAGCCAAAAGCATCATTCCAGGTATATATTAGTGCTATAGTATTCATCTAGAGTAAGTAAGGAGAAGACAATACATAGCAAAAAACAAAAAAGATGGGAGGGGTGGTATGGACAAACCCTAGCAGGCTATCATTCAACCATAATACTAATGGTGTTCATATAATTTATGTATTTGTTGGCTCAGCCGAACCACATTTTCATAAACAATGAACAACCTGACCTGCAATTGGTAAGTATTTGCGGAGAATGACTGACTCCTTAAAGCCATCATAGCTGAAGTTGTGTCCAGTCTGCCCCCTCACACATAGAGCACATCCACCATGTAGTGATGGCTTTAAGGAGTTAGTCATTCTCTGCAAATACTTACCAATTGCAGGTCAGGTTGTTCATTGTTTATTGTTTATGAAAATGTGGTTATGCTGAGCCAACAAATAGATACATATATTATATGAACACCATTAGTATTATGGTTGAATGATAGCTTGCTAGGGTTGTGTCCCCTCTTTTTTGTTTTTTGGTATGTTTTGTCTTCTCCTTACTCTGGAGGAATACTATAGCACTAATATATACTTGGAGTAATGCTTTTGGCTACTTACCCCTGGTCACATGTATTTGAATAATATATATGGTGTCGCTTGATGCTTAGTGGACTTATCTGTGAACTCTGCTGACAAGATAGTGAGACCCACTTTTTTTCAACAACCCCTGAATGTGTCCTGACGAAGCAAAACAGTGAAACGCATTGACGCACAGGGGCTCACTGTTGTTCATGTGGTGCAGATTTTCATTTGTTTTGCCATATACTCTCGTCCATTATATGATATGTATTTTTAACTCTTTTCTTCTTTTTTGTTCTATTGCCTCATGAATTGTTACCAATAAAATATATTTTTAAACTTCAACTATCATCTAAAGTGCCTTTAAAGTCTGACCTTGGGGCAGTTTCTGCCCTTCTCCCCTTCTTATTCATTTTTGAAAACGGATGTGGCCTTAGGAGTGCTCTCTCTTTATATTTATGTCCAAATTTGAAGTGGTTAAAGCCCTCTTTCACCTTGGTCCCATGCTGTCTTCATCCTTTCCATCTCTCTGATTTGGTCTCCCCGAGCTGAACACCACTCTATCATCTGGTTCAAAGACACTCTTACCACTGTCAGACACTAAGATGCCTCATTAGAAGCAAATCTTGTTGATATTATTATATGCTCTATGCTATTCCTTACCGTTCCCAGATGTAGAAGATAGTCTAGGATTATCAGCCTCTTTCTAGACTAATAAACAATATCACACAGTAAAAATTCCCTTGCAAAGTGAACATACTCTACTTCTTTAGTAAATCAATCCCATTATGACAGTAATTGTTTTGAATGCAATGTCACTTCAATAGCAATAATGGGGATGTTTTGTCTTTTTATTGTTCATAGGATATACATGTAAAAACAGATCAACTTGATGTAAGTAATTTTATCAATATGCCTTAATGCAGATTAATGTTTTGTAATATTATACTTATGTGTATAGGGGCATCTGTTTTTGCTCACAGTTAGCCGAGGTTCCACTTTCTGGTTTGCAGTCTTTCAAATTGCAGGTCTACAATGCTGGTAAGGCATCTGGGTGAATCCCGACATTATTGTCGAGATCCCTGCAGAGTCTGGACTGGCTCTTGAAAGTCAGCCGACAGCCGACTTTAGCCGGCTGTCAGCTGAATCTGGGTCATGGGAGTGCAGAAAAAAAGCGCACTCCTGTGACCCACAGAAGTTTGGTCAAAAGAGCTTTGGCAGTACTTCTCCTTTAACACAATACACTCTATTTTTACCTCTCTGTGTAAAGAATAAGTATGTGGCAATAATAACTTTAAAATGCATTGTTTAGCAATGCAGTAAAGTTCAGTGGTTCTACTACTAATGGTAATGAGGAATAGAAAGATTTCAAGAAGGCAACACAATTTTTTGTGCCACCTATACATTTTGGTAGGTAAATATAGATTAAAAAAAATACATGTATTTTAATTCTGTTTTCTGTATAAAGTACTGATTAATGCTTTAGCCAGCGATTTAATTGTGGAGTAAATATCATTTAAAAAGCTCTGTCTATACACACTGTGGAATGCAAAAATGTTACTATTCTTAGTAAATATGTACAGAAAAAAAAGCAAGAAGACAATAGCATTATTTATTTTTTTTCACCAATATGAATTTATGGTTTAAAAATGTTTTTAAATGTTAAAAATGTAAAACAAGCACTGATCGCTATTTTAATCCTTTTAACTCACTTTACCTTTAAAGTGTAATTCCATTTTTGCTGAGAAGATCTAAAAAAAAGATCTAAGTGCATTGCAAGGATTTTAACAAACTGTGTTGAAGAATCCTTCCTTTTTCTGATCTGAACCTTGTTCTATTTTTGTTTGTTCCACTATGACCTTTCTAGTATGATTACTGAATCAGAGGGTCTGCATTCATAATAAACAACTGGCGCTCCTCTATCCTGCTTTAGTGTTCTAATCAGTGGCGGCCTGTAATGCAGGGTGCAGGGGCACCGCCCCCCTATCCATGCATCCGGCCCCTAATCTACATGTGGGTGCCGGATGCATGGAGTCCAATGGGGTTTCTTTTTTTTGAAGCATGTGATTAGAGCCAGAGGCTCTAATAGGCTTCAAAAAAGGGTGGGCACAGTTCACCCAGTTGTGTGACCAAAGTGAATAAATATTTGCTATTGTCACACTGATTTTCCTCCCGGGCCAATCAGGAAGTGAGACCCCTGGGTGACCCGACCGACCGGGAGGGTGGCTGTGGTTGCATTGTTTCCCGCCCCCCCCAAAAAAAAAAAAACACCAGCCGCCACTGGTTATAATGAGGGTAGTTGCATTGTCTGCATCCAGTAGTTAACCCTTATAGAGTACCTCACCAAAAAAGAAGCTCTTATTGCACAGGATACCTAATTTTACTTTTATCTTACTGTAGATCTGATTAAATCAGCAAGCTAATCACTCAAGCAAGAAATACAATTTTTGCGGACATCCTGTATACCAAATGTGTTCAGAACACCTCCAAGTTGCCATATTGCTTAGAATTTTTTGACAGTTTTAGAAAATGCAGACATTAAAGACATGGAATTGAAAATTATTTTTAATATTAAATTAAATTACAAAATGGCTTGTGTGGCAATGCTATATGTTATTTATTTTGTATTTTTTAATGACAGTGGAATCCCTTTTTAAATGTAGACCAGTCTGCTTTATCATCTATAGGCATGGTTTAAAATAAAAAAAATGTTCAATGAACAGAATAAAAAAAAAGAATTCACAGCTTCAAATATATTTTATTTTGTAGACAGAAATTAAATCTCTAGGCACAGTATTAGGCATTATCGAGAACACAGAGTCAATAGGTTAGTGTATACTGTTCTGTACAAAAATACAGTCTGAATAAATTACATTGCTAGTTATAAGATTGGGTTTCACTTATCGGTCAGTTCATTGCTTGTTTAATATTATAAAGTCATATGCTATGCCATATATATGTATGTATGCTTTGTTTCAAACAGATAATTCTCTTTATAATCATTTTTAAATTGCAATTACGAACTTTAACATATTTGTGCAATGTTATATTGGCACATAAACATGTTATGCCCTGAAAATCAAAATGAGTTGCCCTCCTGGCACTCGTGAAAATTTGGGTTTCATGTTTAAAATAATTGAAATAATAAAGCAAGGTGTTTACAAACTAAATACGTTGTGATTTAGAACAAGGACAGGATTAATAAGCACACCAACTGGTAAAGCTACAAGTAAGTATACAGCTCATCTAATTAAGAACATACAGAGAATGAACTGTCCAGAAAAACACAGAAGGGAGCTTTATCAACACCTTTTTTTTGCATACAGTATAGGCTTCATCAATGCAAAGAAACAGTTCTATTTTAAAAAAATATTTACTGTTTAAAATAATACAATTAGAGACAATAAAAATATTTGAAAAGATAACTAACGTCAGTTTATAATTTCTCATTGTAAGTACCATTTATCAGAAAACGGAATATACTGTATGTACCAGCTACATGTGATGCTGTTTTTTATACTGAATAATGATATACAATAGTGCTATAAGCATTTTAGCAAGTGTTTTTTTATAACAAAATATATGCACCTCTACCTTCTTGTATTACATAGCTAACGCTTCCTACTCTCATAATAGCTTTTTCAACATACTTAAGTGAAAATTAATGTGCAAACAGTAAACAGTAACAAAAAAAATATGACACAATAAAATGGACATTTCAGCTACACAAATCAACACTATAAAAATAATAAATCTACCTATGCCTTGACATGTGTGTGTATATATGTGTTAGGGACCCTTGATGTGGGTGGTACATATCAGTATTCATGTGAACAGCCCATTTCCTGGGACTGAGTATATTCCCTCAAAATTATATTGTTAGCAAAGTAAAAATGTTCATTCTACCTTGCAGGCAATTGATGCTTGCTTGCTATAGAAACTACATGCGTGATCTTCTATGGTAGTTGGAAGTCTGGAATAGCTTACTCTGGATGATTAGTTAACAAATAAAAAAGGGTTAAAGTTAGCCATTGTTCTGTGTGCATGCAGCATGGAAGGTGAACCAGCCACATAAAAAAGAATGGGATTTTTAATTGTCATACATTATCATGCAGCAAAAATGCAAGAGTTTTGTAGCATCAAAATGGGCAAGTGTGAATAGGCCCTACTTAAATTTTATTATTGATCATTTCCAGAAAAAAAATGTTTTTTTTTTTCTCTTTTTTCTAGTATCAAGTAACTTTAAAACACAAACATTTTGGAACTAACATTTATGGAATAAATTTAAAATAAATTATTTAATTTACAACACATAAAATAAACATATTTGTAAAATAAGCCTGTCACAAACAAAGTGTCATAAAACAAATCTTCTAGTGAAAAAAATGCATAAAAAAGCTGTCTTCAGTAAAAACTGCATTTCAAAATGATCAGCAGAGCCAGAGATATTGGTAGCTAAATGTATATGCAAATATAAACATTTCCTATAAAAAATGAATCTGACTGTGTCCTCTCAAGCCTCCATATTGGTACTTTAGCATTACAAATGAAAAGTAAGGAGGCTTGAGAGAAGCAAGGACTAGAACCTCCCATTTTCAGAAGTCAAGAATTGTAGCTGCATACATCTCTGGATCTACTGAATGTTTGTTTATAATAAATCATTTTCATTTAGAATAACTGCATTTATGCATTTTCTTCATGTTACGATTAGTATGAATGGCTAAATTTATGACAGGTTTAGTAGAGTTAAAAGACTAAAAAAATAAAATAAATAAAAATGTTTTGTTACATAATTTTTTTTCAATTAGCAGTGCCTATTCCACTGATTTTAAACTGGATGAATGTGCTGTTCCACCCACTGAATGTCATTGGCGCATCAGGAAAGCAACAGCAATACTTAATACATACAATACATGTGCATGCCCTGGAAAGTAGTACTAAGACTATGGACTATGGAACTGAGACTATAGACTCCTTCATGTGTATATTGTGTATTATTTAATGCTCCTTTTAATATGTTTTATTTGTTTTACACTATAAAGAATATATATATACAAATATATTGCTCTCTGATTATATAGGTATATTGTAGGTGGCATAACAGAGCTATCAGCATTCAGTTATGTATAATCAAAATGCACAATTATGTCAGATATTGAAAATTATAAAGGAAAACAAACTTTTTTTGTTATAAATATAGTTATTTTTTCATAGGTAAAATAATAAAAGTGGTTAATTATAATTAAATAAGAGATGCTGATATGTATATTCTTCTTACTTACACATACAAAAAATATCCAACATTAAATTTGAACTGCTAAAAAAAATGTACATTTGATTCCAAAAACGTTTGCTAGCCTGCACCTGTATGAAATGTTTATAGAAATATGCTGTTACAATGTAGAGGATATGTGCTTGTCTTTCATGAATTTGCATGAGCATAGTACTGTTAAAGGGACAAGCAAGCAATCTTACTACCTCAGTCAGTCAATCTAGCCCCCTGGTCTTCTAAGAACTTTGTTTAAAAGAGAAGCATGGGTTTGGGGTTTTTTCCTTCATCATACTTACCTTGGTGGATGCAGCATAGGTCCAATGCTGCATCTTTTCCACGGCATCTGTACACTGAGAACCGAGTGATTGAACATCGTTGATGGCTAGGTTCTCACAGCTCCCCGAGCAGAGACCTGCTGACTGTCAATCAGCAACTCTCAGCTCTGCTCCTCCACACTCACTGGAAAGCTGAGCTGTGGAGGGGGCGGGGAGTGGCCATCTCAGGCTCTCAGCGGCTCGCTGAGAGCCTGAGATGGATGTCAGTCCAGGCACCTGGCGGGTCCAGACTCCCATTGTTGGGATGACACGGCTGGACTGGACTGGTTTCTGTGATGTCACAGGAGTGATGGGTCACAGGAGTGCAAAACGAATTGCACTCCTGTGACCCATAGGAGAAGCCCAGCCAAACATGCTTAGGCTGGACCTTTCCTTTAAGCATTTGTTTCCCAGTATGCATCATACGCTCCTGTAAATGGTAGATCACGTGATTTAAGCAGGTCACAATCTAGTATGAGTATTTCTATCGGTACATTTGATGGTTTGACGATTGTTTTTAGAAAGTGCATCAAAAACTTTTGCTTTTAACATTCAATTTGGAGTAAATAGACCTTCTGAAATGAAAACTACATTCACTGTTAGAAACTCATTCTTTTCAAAATATGTTCCATCCTGCTCCTTTAAATCTTTTTATCATGAATGTCATTTTGATCCCACCAGCGATTACAAAATCAAACAAATGTCTTCAAATGAAATATGTTAAATTAAATTCTACTAGTGTATGGCCAGCTTTAATGTGATACATCTTGCAGTTTAGCTTTTACTGTAGATTGTCAATGTGTGTTTGTAGGATCAGCTTTAGTCAAAGGGAATGCAGATATTTGTGTGCGCAGATCCTTTTTTGCTACATAGAGTACAATATTATCTTTAATTGTGTTGAATAAAACCCCTAAAAACTGTGATATATTTGAAAAAAAATTCTTTGTTAAAATGAAATAAAAAAGCATATATACTTGCAATATCTAAAAGAAAAGAAAGCTTTATGTCTACTTGTTGACCTGATCACCTCTTTAAATTACAATAGCGTCCCAGAATGCCCTTAGAATTGCATACGATCCCTTATATTCTGGTTAATTACTCCAGCAAACATCTCACAGTAATAGCTGTTTTTAGTGTTGTATACAGAGATTTACAAGAACAATTGATTTCAGGTCGAGATTTGTTTTTGTAGTGCTGCTGTAATTCCATTTAAAGTGCTTTACATGATATTTAAAAGATTGTGTTTAGTTTTCGTTGGTGAGGTAAATTACTATTTCAGGATTGAGCATTTTGTTTTTTTAGTACATGTAAAGTGTTTGTTAACTCATATATACAAATCACTGCCAGCCCCTCTATTATAGGTAGGCATATCACACTGTATTAGTCTATTATAAAAAACGAGGCTTGTAAATACCGATTTAGAGCAAACTTCAGGCTGGTCAAGTGACTTGCGGCTGCTGTACAGCTCCGATACATGGCTTCTGCAGGAGGGGCTGGGATCTCCCTCTGATGTCAGCCAGGGAGGTCACATGGCCACTCAGCCCCTCCTGCAGTAGCCCTGGAAACAGGCCCAGAGTCACCTGACAGGCCTGAAGATCACACTAAATCATTATTTACAAGCCTCAATTTTATAAAAGACTAATACAGTGTGTTATGCCTAACTATAATAGAGGGGCTGTCAGTGACCATATATAAAATTGTATTTCTACTAAAAGCCAGAGACACAGAACACAGAGCTGACAGGCAGGGAGGAGGGGGTGAGAGGAGAACTGAGAGCAGGGCTGCGGATGACAAAGGGATGTTCGCTGACCATGGTGGTCAGGGCTCAGCAGCCCAGGGGGATACAGGAAGTGGCAGGATCAGCCAGGTTTATTTTAGAGAGGGGCAGATTACACAGTACAAGCAATTTGCTGTTTAATCTGCTTTAAGGGACCAGGATCTCTATTTTTTTGGGGGGGGGGTTAACAAACACTTTAAAGTGTATTTGTGTTTCTACAAATTTTGATTACCTAATTCAGATGCTGTATTACTGGTTTGAAGGCTCTAACAAAAATGTAAAAATGTGAATCATAAAAGTACACAATTTTAACTGGAGTACAAGTTTAGGGGATTTAAAAGGCAAGTGACAATAGTTCAAAGAACACTTGTGTCATTCCAGTAGTGAAGTTACAGTAAGTACAGCAATTGTACCATTGACAGTAGATAGAATGGTGAGGCAGCTGCCCACACTAAGAATTGTGTAATAAGCCTCTTTACTTTAGGCCTGATTTACATAACATGAGATAAAGTGAGAGGAACAAGGAAAAATGTATTATTTTCTAATCAGTGGCCTGTATTGAGATTCTCTGACCTGGGCATACTACAGTTAAAGCCAAAATCCAGGCATAACTATTTTTATTTATTATTTTTTTAAATTAAAATTCCACATTAATACTGCCATAATTTATTACTTCAGGAGCTTTCTAAGCTCTGCTGAGAGCTGCCAATATGTGCAGCATGAACAGTACTTCCGGCTCCAGACTGCATTAAAGGAGTGTTCATAAATGACACCAGTTTGGTTATTGTACTCCACCCGCTCACTCTGCTTTCCTATTCACAAATTGCAGCATAATAATCTGTGCTATACTTAGAGAGCACATGAAGTAATAAAAATGACAGCATTAATGTAAGAATTAAAGATTAAAAAAAAAAACATAAAAGTGACTCTGCTTGGAGTTGGGTTTTAACATTAAAGGGATTGTAAGGGTTTTTTTTTTAAATAACAAACATATCATACTTACCTCCACTGTGCAGCTCATTTTGCACAGAGTGGCCCTGAACATCCTCTTCGGGGGTCCCTCAGTGGCTCTCGCGGCTCCTCCCCACATCAGGTAACCCCCTAGGAGAAGCGCTCTCCCGAGGGGGTTACCTTGTGGGCGCGCTCCAAAGTCCAGTATTCAGCATCCATAGCCGCAGAATGTATGACTTGGCCCCGCCCCCCAGCACCCGCATCATTGGATTTGATTGACAGCAGCGGGAGCCAGTGGCTGCGGTGCTATCAAACTATCCAATCAAAAGCCCAGAACCCCGGGCAGAGAGACAGCGCATCCCCACCGGTTCAAGTTCCAGGGCTCAGGTAAGTAAAATGGGGGGGTTGGGGGGCTGGTCATTGCCAGGTGTTTTTTCACCTTAATGCTGATTAATATGATGCATTAAGGTGAAAAAACATGAAGGTTTACAACCCCTTTAATCTAATATTATTCCAAAATGAGAACACGTATACAGTTCTAATTACTGAAATAACATGTAAGTCGATCTTTACTGTAGGCAGTACATCTCTGCAATACATGCACATTCCCCCAGTAAATACTGCAAGTAGGAAAAATCAAACAAACAATTGATCTTGCAAGACATTCACAGAGCTTCTAACTTCCTGTTCATCCTTCCTCTGCTGCACTGAAATCCCAAGCAGTGTCATCAGCCCTGTCCAATTCTCTTTTGATAGACTACAGAACACAAACTCCTTATGTTATGGAAATGAAGAGAAAGTTTTCTGTAGTTCAGCATAATAGGACTAGGCACAGCTGGAAGCACTGCTTGGGATTTGTGTGCAGCAGGGGTAGTTTTACTAAAACTGGTGTACTCAGAATCTGGTGTAGTTGTGCATAGTAGTCAATCAGCTTCTAACTCCAGCTTGTTCAATTAAGCGTTGGCCATAAAACCTGAAAGCTGATCGGTTTCTATGCAGAGTTGCACTAGATTTTGCACTCTCCATTTTTAGTAAATAACCCCCACTGTGTTGTCAGGTCAAACAGGAAATTAGGAGCTCATTCACATATGTCAAGTTATTTTCATGCACTTTCATGCACTTGCATCATTTTTAAAAACCAAATGCATATGGAAATGTGTATATATTATACAGATGTGCTGCATTTTTTTTTTTTTATCGTGCCCAGACATACACGCTAAACATTTTCTCTATCCATTACATCAACATAGACACACAGTAGACAAAAAAGAGGGGATTTATATTCTTCATCCTCAATGCCTCTGCTACAAATTAACAAGCAAAAAGTGAGAGAAAGGCAGAGCATTCTGCAGTTCTCCCTATATTTATCTGACTTCTGTTTATGGTAGATACATTAGGAACATATAAAATGTTTTATGCACAGAAAATGAGAGTTTTTTAAGCTGTTCTACCATCCTTTGACTCCCTCTCCCTATTTTAAACTTTACATCTTGCCTTGAACTCTTGGCCATATCTACAAAACCAATAGTTCCTAAGATGACTGTTGTTGGAACATATTCTTTATTTGGAGCTATTCTGCCCTCATGTACATAACTCAACAACGTTAACATTTAGTAAAAAATAAATTTTGCCGTATTTTCACAATAAAATGCAACTTCTGGTAAGTTTTCATTACAGATACAAATTTAAATTCAAAGCAATAAACAGAAAGCTGTTGCATGTTGCTGTATCTTTCTTTTTATACACATTTATATCTATATTTTCTCTATCTTTATCCTAAACATTATTGCATACTGCACAACAGTATTATCAAAAATAAACAACTTCTGTGCTTATATACTGGAAAGCATATATGAGTCTGGTGCAATATAATGCAGACTGCCTAAAAAAAAATTGGCTGTATTGTGAGTGCTAAATGTTCATTCATTTATTGACACTTATATTAGTCCTAATTTAGTCCTAATTTATCGACGTGTTTCAAACAAGATTTGTCTGTGTTATCCCTAGCAGCCAAGCTGCATTTTATTATTTCGGTAAATTATTTAAATTAGAAGGCAAATCTGATTGCTAGGAAACACACGTATCTTATATCATAGAAAAGGAAGACAGGTTCTGTCAAAATCGTTGAAAGCTTAGAACCCCTGAACAATTTTGGGGTGTGTCAAGCAACCAAAATATTGCATATGCTTGGCATTTCACAAAACAGGGTCCTAAATGGATTAAATTGAATTTAAACGTACTATTTAACATAAGGAAATGTAAAAATAGTGGCTTACAAATGTCAAGGGCCCTTTAATTATGCTTACAGTCAGACTCTATTAGCTGTGTCCACTTATTTAGCACTATTATGCCCACTTTCATTCCCTGTGTATTATAAAAATTAATATCTACAGTGCCTTGCAAAAGTATTCACCCCCGTGGCATTTTTCATGTTTTGTTGCCTCACAACCTGGAATTAACATGGATTGTTTGAGAGTTTGCATCACTTAATTTACAGAACATGCCCAGAACTTTGAAGATGTTTTTTTTTTTTTATTATTGTGAAGCAAACAACAAATAGGACAAAATAACAGAAAAAGTCAATGTGCATAACTATTCACCCCCCTAAAGTCAATACTTTGTAGAGCCACCTTTTGCGGCTATCAAAGCTCCAAATCGCTTTGGATAAGTCTCTATGAGCTTGCCACATCTTACCGCTGAGATTTTTGCCCATTTCTAGCAAACCTGCTCCAGCTCCTTCAAGTTAGATGGTTTGCACTTGTGAACAGCAATCTTTAGGTCTGACCAAAGATTTTCTATTGGATTGAGGTCTGGGCTTTGACTAGGCCATTCCAACACATTTACACATTTCCCTTTAAACCACTCAAGTGTTGCTTTAGCAGTGTGTTTGGGGGTCATTGTCCTGCTGGAAGGTGAATCTCCATTCTAGCCTCAAATCACACACAGAGTGGTACAGGTTTTGCTCCAGAATATTACTGTATTTAGCACCATCCATCTTTCCCTCAACCCTGACCAGTTTCCCAGTCCCGACTGCTGAAAAACATCCCCACAGCATGATGCTGCCACCACCATGTTTCACTGTGGGGATGGTGTTCTTTGGGTGATGTGATGTGTAGGGTTTGTGCCAGACATAGCGTTTTCTTTGATGGCCAAAAAGTAAAATTTTATTCTCATCAGACCAGAGCATCTTCCTCCATACATTTTGGGAGTCTCTCACATGCCTTTTCGCAAAATCAAAATGTGCCATTTTGTTTTTTGCTGAAAGTAATGGCTTTCTTCTGGCCACTCTGCCATAAAGCCCAACTCTATGGAGCGTACGGCTTATTGTCGTCCTATGTACAGATACTCCAGTCTCTGCTGTGGAACTCTGCAGCTCCTCCAGGGTTACCTTGGGTCTCTGTGCTGCTTCTCTGTTCAATGCCCTCCTTGCCCGGTCCGTGAGTTTTGGTGTGCGGCCATCTCTTGGCAGGTTTGCTGTTGTGCCATGTTCTTTCCATTTAGTTATGATATATTTGATGGTGCTCCTAGGGATCATCAAAGATTTGGATTTGGATTTTTTTATAACCTAACCCTGACTTGTACTTCTCAACAACATTGTCACTTACTTGTTTGGAGAGTGGTCTTCATGGCAGTATTTGGTTAGTGGTGCCTCTTGCTTAGGCGTTGCAGCCTCTGGGGCCTTTCAAAAAGGTGTGTATATGTAATGACAGATCATGTGACACTTGGTTTGCACACAGGTGGAAATTATTTCACTAATTATGTGACTTCTGAAGGTTATTGGTTGCACCAGAGCTTTTTATGGGCTTCATAACAAAGGGGGTGAATACATACGCACACGCCAATTATCAGTTTTTTAGTTCTGAAAATTAGTTTTATGTCTATATATTTCTAATTTTACTTCACCAACTTAGACTATTGTGTTCTGATCACATATAATTCAGATTAAAAAAAACATTGAACTAAAGGCTGTAATGTAACAAAATAGGTAAAAAGCCAAGGGGGGTGAATACTTTTGCAAGGCACTGTATATGTGGATTTAAAGTGTCTTTTTTCTTAGATGCTTTTACACATACATTTATCCTCTTTGCCCACTAGGTCAATGACACAATGCAAACTTTGATTTGCTCAGGCTTTCCTAAGACTATATAATTTGTGTTACACAACTTTTTCAATACCTCAGAAATGTAACCCTTGATAATATTTGGACAGACCTGTAATATAAATGATTCTCTAGAACAGTGTTTCTCAACTCCAGTCCTCAAGGAGCCCCAACAGGTCATATTTTTAGGTTTTCCCTCAGATGAAACAGCTGTGGTAATTACCAAGGCAGTGAAACTAATCAAATCACCTTTGCAAAATAATGGGAAGCCTGAAAACATGACCTGTTGGGGCGCCTTGAGGACTGGAGTTGAGAAACACTGCTCTAGAAGCTCACACATAAAAGGCACATCATACTTCAATGTTGCATTGAACATGTATACGCTAAAAATAATGTCAATTTTGAAAGGTACCCATTAGTTTAGAATGCTGATTAAAATACTACAATCAGTGACCTAAGCTTTTTTCCTCTATCTGACAGGCACCATTCTACAAGCCTACATGTACATAGCAGACTCCAATGGGGTCACTTTTCTCTTGGGGGAATAATACACTACCAGTTGATAAGCTTCCAACCTGATCTGTTGTCAATTTCTATGCCAAGCATAGCTGCAAAAGTAGGTGGTACCCCAGTAATATCCTGTCACTCAATTTAGACAGCTTTAGCAGAATCAATTAAATTTAAAATAAAAGACAAAGGACATTTATATAAAAATGCTGAGATGTTTGACTTTCAGTACACAGGGAACACATTCACGTCAGCATATGTAACATTTCATTCATATCTAATCCTGCACTACTCCACTACACCGAACACTACTGTAATAGATCTACAATCATAAGTGCATCTGAAATTTCAGTTGACATATCTTATATTGGTATTGTTTTATATATTTTTAGGTCATTTGATTTCATATACTGTGCTTTTTAAGTTATTATACATGTATTGCCTTTCACTTAAGCTTATCTCAAAATACTTGCCATGCTTACCACACCTTTGCTGATGTATTTTTTCACACATAATCTCATATCTGCTGATTATGTAATAAAATATGCCAACAGTCAAATATATGTTAATCAAATGATCTATTAATTATAGTATAACCTAAACCCTTTGCCTATGGCAGTCCTAGTACAAAATGATTTACCATTTTGTTAAAATCACAGATATATTCTGATATTAAAATATATGTGTTTCCTTGAGAATATAATACATTAGCCTGACTATTTTGCCAAAGCATAGATCCCTTTAATTGCATTTTATATTTAAAAAAATAATAAAGGAAGAGCTAAATTAACCAAATTCAGTTTAACTGCCTACATTTAAATCATTTGATTCATTCAATTACAATTCTCCAGTGAAAATTCCCTATAACAGTGAATTGGGGGCACTTTGAATCATCACCTTTTACATGTTTAGTGGCTCTAAAAAGGAAAAAAGAATGCTCACAGCTGCACAGCCTATTTCGGCATGACATAACTTAAGTCGAAGTCCATTTTTTTAGTGAGTTTCAAAACCTAGAGCAATGTCACATTTAGAAATTTCAACTGCTGATTCTTCTCAGCCACAAAGCAGCTGCTTCACAGAGGTCCAAATCATGAGACATTGACCCACCAATGGAGAAGTGTCCACCAATCTAAAGGCAAAAATAGTAGTCACATCCCTTTAACACTTGTTGCAACTAGGTCCCAGGACGAACAGGAGCATAGGCCTACCTTGCTCTCCAACCTTTTGTTGCTTCTACTTCTTTATTATATAAATCTGTCATTTGGAATGCTAATATGTCTATGAGGATTTTTACGGTTACAATGCTTTTAGCATAGCCATTGTTACATTACTGAATATTACTGATTGCATGCACAGTACAGATTAGGAGGCCATAACATAGTAAGATGGGATAAAACAGATAAAATTGTTAGCAAAAAGAAGATCAGCCAAGACATTTGCGATAGGGGCTAGATGTAAGTAACGAATAACATAATAATATGTTGCCATTCAAAAAAATAGTTTCCTTATTACTTAGAGCTATCAGTGCATTTAGTCATGGATGGTGGTGCACACATGCAACAGCATGTGTTCCAATCTATTTAAGTTGTAAGTAGAAAGTATTACTTGAATTACTTATAAATGTGACTAATTCAGACCATATCCCTATTCTCTGGCAACCTACAGCATTAAAAGCATATTACCTTAGGTATCATGTCTTCTCATTCTAAAGTTAGCAGCATATACTGTATTTTTAACAATATGTAAATATGAAACTGATATATCTAATGGTCATGAATCTAATAGTCATGCTATGGTAAGCCAAACTAAATTTCTGGAGACTATAAACAGTGCACACAAAGTTTGGTCACAGAATGTAGTAATACATTTCTGCATTCATTATGAATACTGCTAAATATTATTTCAGAGAAGTGACAATTTATATTAACATTTATTCTACACAATATACCAAATACATAGCCTTCTTCAAAAAATAGTTACTCGAAAATCTAACAACATACTAGCTATCTTTTTTAGGCTTAGCTATAGCCTAGCTAAGGTACTCAGTTTAAAAGAAACCCACAAACCTATTTTTCTTTTATTTTCATGGAAAACAAATGTCCATTTTTAGTATTTCAAGCAAAGGTGAATGTGTAGCCTCTAGTAAAGGGCATATTCCATGGGTGTTCAAAAATGTGGCTGAGCTACGGTTTACTGCTAAGTTAGCCTTTCTTGCTGAAGAAAACCCTTGTGTTATTTTTGTAAATGATTCTAATGTGAACAACCATTCCTATTGGCTATTATTCTTTCAAGAGTAATTTCATAGCATCTTGTTTCTTCAGAACCTGGTCCTGTAAATGATGACCTTGGCAGTCTGGTATGGAGTAAATTTCTTAAGAATTCTTCATCTGTGAAATTCCACCAGGACTTTGGCATCCATTTCAGTACTAATTTCATTGTACAGTTTATAATTACACTTTTGAAGTTTTGTTACATTTGCTGAAGAAACAAGTTAATATTGTAGCAGATTGCATCAATTAGCTATGGAGTTATTGGTATCCTCGAATAGTTATTCTTTTTTCTACAGTGTTTTTTCTTAGGATGAATGTAAAGCTGGTTATATTACTGGCAGCCGAAAGTCAAAGGGAAATCAACTGAGCAGGTTACTTGATGCTCCACATGTCTTCTAGAAAAGGGAGATAAAAAACTGGAGTAAACTATTGTTTTGTTTCCTCTCACACACCTAATAGTAGTCCTCATAGTTTTTGGGGTTCAGGCAGTAAAGTATGGCACCTCCAAATGAAAATATTGTTGCACCCCATGCTAATCCATAGCCCCAGTTGAACTCGTGGTATATCTTTAGAGTGACAGTCTCAATAAACTTGATTGGATACAACACAAGACCACAGACCTGAAGAACAACTGAAAAAAAAAAGTAATAAAAAAGCAATTAGATTCAAAAAGCATTTACATTACATACTTGCATATGCAAAATAAAACTGACTGAAATATAATTTATTTTTAATTTAGCTTAATGTGTTGATGTTCAGAACCCAGCTATACGAATCCCTAAAAAGTAATTTATTGCAAAAGTGTTGAAAATAACACTTAAAATAACAGACAGTAATGAACTAGTAATACTTTACCTTTACTTCAATAATCCTTCTAATAATGGATATATTTGTTTTTATTTTTAAGATTTGGTCCATCTGAGTCACTCATTGCTTTTCACTGCAACTACAATGGAGGGAGGCAGTACAGAGAGTTGTAACAGTTCTAAAGTTGATTACTAAAGGAAAATGAGCTGTTCACTTTGCATAGTCTCTAATTGTGTGCAAGGAAAAAAACAACTTTTGCTCATACATGATTGGATGATTGAAGTCAACATAGCCTTACCACTATTCACTAAGCTAAGGTAAAATTCTCTTGAAAAGTGAAAATTCCCTTTCAAATTGAAAAACCTATTTGCTTTTAGTAAATCAATTACAAACCCTCACCTAAAGTCACTGACTGAATCAACCCACTGATGTCAACCAAAAATGTTATCACACAGTGGGGCTTTAAACTTTAAAAATAAAATAAAGAATCAACAATAAACAAATAGTTCCTTATCATCAACCTTTTTAGGGCTGATAGTGATTCTTTATCCTATTATATAACCTAAAGGTGATGTTAAGGAACATATCTAAAAAAATATTGTGAACATCAGTAAGGTCTGATTTTTTTTGTGACTGGTGGTGATGCTCAGGAACATCTTCTACATAAAATATTGTACACAGCAGTAAAGTCTTTTTGAAAGAACAATGAATTTACAACAAAACAACTTTTAAGGTAAAATATACAACTGAAAGCTGATTCAAGTGAAGTGTGATTGTAAAAGCATCACAGTAACACAGTTCATAAGCCTTTATATTCTGTAGGTTTAAATTCTGTAGGGGAACCAGTTTTAGCAAAAGAGACATTTTATGGCTTTTATAGTTTGCACTGTCAATGATTTGTTAAACTCAGCAAGGGAATGTGGATTAAAACAGATAATACCGGACAGCCCCCTGTGTTTACATATGATTTTAATTTAATATGGCATTATAAAAGATCATATCCCTGCTTCTCAGTTTTTTTTAAAGGAGTTTACTGAAATAACAGGTATTAAAATAATCTCCCTAGGCCAATCTTATCACTACACCTACCATTTCTAGCTTTGTTAAAGTTCATAAGTATTTGCATGTACATTTCCCTTAGTGACCAAATATAAACCAACATTTTTAAATGTCACAGTATGAGCAAAAAAGGAAGTGTGGCATTTACATATGATTAAAATCGACTCATTCTTATTTTAACATATAGTTTAAAGTATATTTGAAATTACTTGGAGACTGGCTTCTTTAGGGTAGATTTTGGTGACCACTCACTAAATACTATAAAGATTGGGCCCAAAATCATAAAAATTAATTCACACAAGACATGAGCATTCTGCTATAGAATGGTACATGGCACAAATTATGTCCACAGTCTCTGGGACTGAAGCACTGTCCCAACTCCTAATGGATATCGGACTCAAAGGCAGTTTGCTTTTAGGTGCTTCTGGGTTGCTTTGACTTGCAATCCATTAATGCCAACATGCCTTTAAGTCTGCACAAGGAGTTTCTTCATGCTGCTTCTATGTTGTACTGAGCTACTTCTAAGCTGTGTGGAGCTGCTTTGAGTTGCTTCTTCATCACACTTATGAAGAAAAGTAGCTCAGATGCAAACCAAAGCCTATATACAAGCTTGTAAAGAGTTGGTAATCAAGGCAAACAGTTATTGTACCAGGAGAATGATTTTTTTTTCATGTGAAAAAACCTGTTGTTTTATGTGCCCTATCCTACTCATACCTTAAGTGTATCATTTAAAAAAATGTGCTAAAAAAGGAATAAAAAAACATGTTTCACATATTTCAGGACACTACAATGTGCCCGCACATTGTAAGGCAATGTAATGCAGCTGTCAAAAGAACATGCAGCAACCCTAATCTAATATGCAAAAACTGACTTCCTAAAGGAATAGGCCTGCCCGATCCCAAAATGCAATGCATGCCCCTAGTAATTATCTAACGAGATCTACTTAATGCCATTTCATTGACTCTAATAATGTTTTTTAACCACTTCAATAATGGGCACTTTCACCCCCTTCCTTCCCAGACCTATTTTCAGCCTCCAGCGCTGTCACACTTTGAATGAGAATTGCGCGATCAGGTAACACTGTACCCAAATGAAATTTTTATCATTTTTTTCACATAAATAGAGCTTTTTTTGGTGGTATTTAATCACCACTGGGGTCTTTATTTTTTATGCTACAAATAAAAAAAGACCGAAAATTTTCAAAAAAAATGTATTTTTCTTAGTTTCTATAAAATTTTGCAAATAAGTAAATAATAATTTTTCTTGAAAAAATTTTGACCAACAATGATGCTGCTACATTACTTTGGTAAAAATAACCCAAATCAGTGTTTACTTGGTGTTGGCAGTGATGGGGAACTGACCGATTTTTTATTGGGACACTGAAATGTGTATAGGGACAGGGGTATATCAGTGGTGCTTAGTGTACTTTGTGGGGTGATCTGTAACAGCTCTCTGTGTAAAATCATCCTCACACAGACAGCTGTCACAGATCTGCAGATTCCCCCTCTTCCTCCCCCCCTCCCGCACTGAGCTCTCACTGAGCTCGGTGGGGAGACCTGTCACAGAGACACACGTCTCTGTTTACATTGTGGTGGCTGTGATTGGACACAGCTGTCAGGTTATTGGGAGGGCCAATCACAGCGCCCATATCCCGATCTCTGCTCTGCTGGATCCTGTGATCAGAATGATCACAGGATCAAGCCACAGCGCACCACGTGGCCGCGCTGCGAGCACTCATTCTGAGGGATGTTCCTGAAAGTTGGATTTTCTTAGTATTGTTTTCCTGTTTTAATAACAGTCCTTTTTCTACAATAAAATGACATGGGCTGTATAGCCTTGATACAGTGTATGCTTGTAGCTAACAGTAAGTACAGTACTTTTAAATTATTTCTGTAAACATTCCATTTAATTCTAAAGGTCTATCTAGCTGAAATAAGAGAAAACAATTAATTAAAGAAACAGAATAGCCCTGTCTTTGTCCAGCTGAGCAGAAAATGTTAAAAATGTAAATAATGGAGATTTATCTTAACTTGTGACAGTCATGGGGCTATGATTTCTTCTGACCAACAAAATTATTTTTTTTCAGTTCAATGTGTGATAGGATCTTGTTGTCGGAAATTCCGGCCGTGTGTAGGCTCCATCACACATTTTCCATAGGAAATTCTGACACACAAAGTTTGAGAGCTTGCTATAAAATTTTCCGCCAACAATCGTGTGTACCCAAATCCGATGCACAAAGTGCCACGCATGCTCAGAATAAATTAAGAAATTAAAGCTATTGGCTACTGCACCGTTTATAGTCCCGATGTACGTGTTTTACGACACTGCGATCAGAACAATTGGATTTTCCAACAACTTTGTGTGACCGTGTGCATGCAAGACAAGTCTGAGCCAACATCCGTCAGAAAAGAATCCATGCATTTTGTTGTCAGAATGTCCGATCAATGTCCGACCATGTGTACAGGTTATTACGCTACAATTGTCAGCTGTATAACTTGTTTTATAAATTAAGCAGTCATGAAGATGATATTCAGCTATGTAAATATGAGCAGGTACTGGCCAAGAACATGCAGGCTGAGCTTCTTACAGTCTTTATAGTGAAAATTTATCAACACAAACGACAGTAGACAGTAAAGCACCATCTATGTGCTTTTGAAAGTCTTCACAGTAAACTAGAGGTTTCCCAGCATGAACTACCTGATCAGACTCTGAAACGACCATATACAGTTTAGGGTCATAGCAGCTCTCTAAATACCAACAGTTTGTTAATGTAAACCCAGATGAGATATACTGTATATATTCATATTATGTGACTACATGCAAATAATATGTAACTGTAACACTTACGAATCCTTATTACCTCTCCTAGAGATCAGAGAACTCAATATGATATTACCTTTGTACCTATGATATTACCTTTATTACCTTCCTTTGTACCAGGAACACCAGCTCCATCTTTGTTCAGATATCAATCAGGGTCAGCATATACTACTTTATAGAAATGAATGCAAAATGTTCTCTGATTGAACAAAGTGGAGAGATGGGGCAGTGATGTCACAATCACCACCTCAATCAATCAGAAAACACTTTGCATTCATTAAGAAAATGCAAAGCATTCTCTGAATGGCACCCATGCTGAGTGGCCAACCTCCTGTGTTCAGAATGTATCAGTGTAACCACTCCGCACAGGACCCAGAAGCAAGGGGGGATCCCTGGAATAGCTGTGTCTACTTCAGTGAATTACAGCTTTCAGGGGCATCAGCCAGTTATGGTATATAACCGAGCTGGACCAATGTAACTACGTCTAAAATATCCATAGCATGAATTCATCTTTAAGTTATTTAAGGTCCACTTCAGCATAATGCAGCTTTAAAAGCCTACACTCTTTCCCTGTGCCACAAAAATGTATTATTTGAGAAGATTATCCCTTAGGTATACATTCAGGAAGAAAAATGGTAATTACAACACATTTGGTTTTCAGAAACAATACACAAACTTCTATTAAAATGCAAAAGCAGTTTATATGAGTATAACTGATATTTTATAGGAGAGGGGGGTAGGCCTACAAGACAATCAATTTAGTGTATTGTCTTCTTGACATAACGCAGTTTCTCAAAATTTCCTTCAAGAACAAAACATTGAACTACAGACGTGGTATTAATATCAAACATCTCAAGCATGTTATTAGATAAAGTGTAATGATAGTAATCATTGCACCAAATATATCTGGTTTATTATCAAACTAGGTATTTATTCAAAATTGAACTAAATGCCTACATTAAATATAGATATTTGCCATCTAATATACATAAATGCAAATATCTGTTCTTACTGTGGTGCTGTTTGACATTTTATTATCGTGAGAAATGGGACAGGAAACATTAGGCAATCATGCAATGTTAAACATACAATGATACATTTAAAATGTTTTTATTGATTTTTTTAAAATGATACTAAAGCCTAATTTTTTTTAAATTTAAAAATAACAAAAATGTTATACTTACCTGCTCTGTGCATTGGTTTTGCACAGAGAAGCCCAGATTCTCCTCTTCTCGGGTTCCTCACCGGCAGTCTTGAACTCTCCCTCCTGCTGGGTGCCCCCACAGCAAGCAGCTTGCGGTTTAGACATTAATGGCTGTGTGTTGAGTTATTTTGAGGGGACAGCAAATTTACACTGTTATACAAGCTGTACACTCACTACTTTACATTGTAGCAAAGTGTCATTTCTTCAGTGTTGTCACATGAAAAGATATAATAAAATATTTACAAAAATGTGAGGGGTGTACTCACTTTTGTGAGATACTGTATTTTTGGTAAAAAAATCCCAATAAGCTTATATTGATTGGTTTGCGCAAAAGTTATAGCATCTACAAACTATGGGATATTATTTTTTTAACTAGTAATGGCAGCAATCAGCGACTTATAGCGGGACTGCGATATTATGGCAGACAGTCGGACACTAACTGACACTTTTGTGGACCAGTGACACTAATACAGCGATCAGTTATAAAAATATGCACTGTCTCTGTACTAATGACCCAGGCTGGAAAGGGGTTAACATCAGGGACATGTGTGCCTAGCCAGTTTTTTTACAGTGTGGGAGGTGCTTTTACTAGAGGAAGGCATGGATCCATGACTCTGCTTTGCAGGATCACAGGATCCATGCCTTCCCTACTGACAGAACGGCGATCTCCCTTGTTTACATAGGGAGTTCTGCCCCTGTGCTGGATGATCGGTGGGTGCCCGCAGACATTGAGTTTGCGGTACCTGCAGATCAGCTCCTGCTGTGTATAATTACAGCTGGAGCAGGCAGCCAGTGGTGCTCATGCGCGCCCCCATACCGGAAGTGTCCAACGCAGCAGCGTCACCTTGACACTGTATATTTAAGTTATACAGTTGTCTAAATTGTTAAAGTTGGGAATCATCACTCAATATATTAAGTGAAGATTCACTTTAGTTATCCACTGTGAAAAGCAAATTCTTGTTTTTTATTTATTTCATCTGCACATCAATGGGCATTCAAAGTGAACACAGCTACAATTTATAGAGTGAAGATTCTTAACATCTTTAGTAGATCAGTCTAAAAAAACAACAACTTTAAAGACAAAAGTCTACAATTAGTATCACAGTTTGTGTGGTATCTGCTTTATATATATTTTATATACAGTAAATAATGTTGGTTCTTCTACACATTACCCTTCTCTCTTGCATATGGAACCTCAACGCCATGACAACACCTGTGACAATAAAGCAAAATGCTGCCAAAGCAGCTGCTGACAAGACTTGTACTTGTAATCACACTACAAGAAATACCATTAAAGGTCCAGTTCACTTTTAGTCCATTCATCTGTTTTCAACCTCAGGCCGTAATAAAGGTGATGTTTTTGGACCCTTTGAAAAACATTGGTTACTCTTTGGACTGACCCCCTAGCTTTTATTGGAATAAGGTTGTATCCGGACCTTTTAGCATTAGTGTTGCACTTCAATTTACATTTTGTAACAATAAATCAATAGTGGTTGTTCTGAACAGCACAGAAGGTTTTAGTAGTACTGTAAGCATGTCCTATCCTGGCAAATAAAACATTTATACTTAATTAATAATGAATAATATTAAAAAGTATTTCAGCTTGTCTAGATTGTGCAGCATTGTGTAGATATCTGAAAGCTGATGGCAGAGAGAACCATGCAACTATAACATGATCATGCATTTTTAGCTTCAAGCTCTCTCTGTTCGGTTACAGGTAAATACACAATTTAAATGCTCATTCAGGTGTACAGCCAGGGGGTGGTAAAAGTAGGTAGCTGAGGCATGGTTTCCCTGGCACCCCTGACAGTCCACCTAAACAAAGACATGCAGCCACTCAAGATCCATAATCTCTCATAACAGTTTCTTTAACCACCTCCTGCCCATAGGCAGCATATCTACAGCCTCAGACTGAAGTGGTTACACCAGGATCATGGCTGCAGATCCTGCTATTGTTTTTTCAGGTAAAATTGAATACAGCCACTCGATTGCTTTTTGCAGGTGGTGGAAGGGGGAAACCCCTGCTTCCGCTGCCTTTACCAGGCTCTCCCATCCCATTAGGGAGACTGGTACCGATGCGACTGGACAGGTCACATTCCCTAGAACAGAAGTTCCTGCCCTTCTTCTTTGGTGTCAGAAAATAGAAGAGACAAAGTTGTTTATTTAGAAGCCATTACCAGATTGTACAGCATCTAATTAAACTGATCTCCAATTTGATCAAACACTTTGGAGGCCAAAGGAGAAATTTGGGGTCTATTAGACCAAAAAGGGGACCTGCCATGGCCCAGGCTATCCCAAGGGATGTTATTCATCAAAAAAAAAGTGCAATTTAATTTAACCACTTAAGGACCAAGCCTATTTCTGACATTTGTTGTTTACAAGTTAAAATCAGTATTTTTTGCTAGAAAATTACTTAGAACCCCAAACATTATATATATTTTTTAGCAGAGACCCTAGAGAATAAAATGGAGATTGTTGCAATACTTTATGTCTCACCGTATTTGCGCAGCAGTCTTTTTTGGAAAAAATACACTTTTTTGAACAAAAAAATAAGAAAACAGAGTTAGCCATTTTTTTTTGTATAATGTGAAAGATGATGTTACGCCGAGTTAATTGATACCTAACATGTCATGCTTTAAAATTGCATACGCTCATGAAATGGCGACAAACTACGGTACTTAAAAATCTCCATAGGTGAAGCTTTACATTTTTTTACAAGTTACCTGTTTAGAGTTACAGAGGAGATCTAGTGCTAGCATTATTGCTCTCACTCTAATGACCGCGATGATACCTCACATGTGTGGTTTTAACATCATTTACATGTGTGGGCGCGACTTGAGTATGCTTTTGCTTCTGCGCGCGAGCTTGGAGAGACGAGACGCTTTAAATTATTTTTATTTTTTTCTTATTTATTTTACTTTTTATTTTTACACTGTCCCTTTAAAAAATTATATATATATATATATATATATATATATATATATATATATATATATATTTTATTTTTTTTTTTATCACATTTATTCTAATTACAAGGAATGTAAACATCCCTTGTAAAAGAAATAAGCATGACAGGGCCTCTTTAATGTGAGATCTGGGGTCAAAGAGACCCCAGATCTCATGTTTACACTTAAAAGCAATAAAAAAAGAAAAAATTAAATTTTATGCTTCCACATAAAAAATAATGGGCTCTTTAAGGCCGGAGGGCGGAAGTGACGTTTGAAGTCTCTCCAGGCCCCCAAGGACATAGAGTCGAGTGGGGGCCATCTTGCCCTCACTCCACTTCCTGCCCATCATTCCACCGGATCGGATAGTTTCTGTCACTGCTGATCTCTCCTGTAAGTGGCGGAAGCAACCAGGAAGCATCGGGAGAGGGGGGCACCTCTCCCCCTGACCATAAAGGTGATCCGCTGCTGGGAATACTTTTAGCTAGCTGCTGCAGTAACCCCGGTATTTAACATCAAAGTAGCAATGTATATACACAATAGGCGGTTATGAAAGTGGTTTAAATAACATCAGAGTAAAGCCTCGTACACACGATCGGATTTTCCGCAGACAAAACCTCTGACTATTGTCCGAAGGCGTGTGCCTGGATTTTGTCTTGCATACAAATGGTACACAATTGTCGGCCAACAAACACGAAAGTAATGACGTACTAGTTCACACTTTTCAATTCACACATTTCAGTTAGTTTTTGAATGGCCATTCGTCAACCAGCCATGATGCGGAATCAGAGGAGATAACTTGTTATTTATTATTGACCTTGGAGTAATTGGAGTATATATATATATAGTCCAGGAACAGAAACAGGAGGAGGAGGATTTCTAGGACCAAAAATTGATTGCTTTATTTATCGTGACCAATTATGTCATATGCCTTTGCTGTGGGAGCTCTAGGAGAATAATCCAGATGATTTTAGGAATTATCTCCTGATGATGGACCCCTGCTTTCACCAACCATTGGCATTGTTGACCCCCTATATTAAGAAGCAGGACACATACTTGAGGTTTTTATTTTATTTTTTCTTTGAATAATAATGATTTGATTAGTCATATTTTCTATATTTTTGGATGCATAGAATGCACTTTTTGGTTAAGTTTTTTTGGCAGATAGCATGTCTAATTTTATTTGTTTTCTTTTTTTTAATGCACAATAAAAAAAATTGTGGAGAATAATACTTGGCTATGTGTTTTATTTCAAATGACAGTTTGGGAGTAGGCAGTTACATTTTAAAAGATACAATGTAAAATTAACAAGGGATGCCAACATAATTATATCTTTGATCTTAAAAACTACGGGATAATGGTGTTGTGGTAACTTGCACCAAAAAAAAAAAAAATAACAAGCATAATACTATTATTCTTGATATCACGAGAAAAAAAAAGCCTTTGAAAAATTGTTTGCAATAACTCCATCAGTATCACCAGCAAAGCAGCTTCATTATTATCCCATTAAAGAAGAAGAGAATTGTGCGCTGCATTTCGAGATTTCATAATTTGCCACATCACAAATATTAATTCTCCATTATGAACGCTAGTTTACAAGACCGACCGCTTCTGGCTCGTCCTTGCTTCTGAGCATGCGTGTTTGTACTTTGGACTTTTGTCTGACAGACTTGCGTACACACGCTCGGAAAATCCGAAACAGACATTTGTAAAAATTTTTTAGCCTGCCATCCAACATTTGTCCGCGGAAAATCCAACAACAATTGTCTGATGGAGCGTACAAACGGT
Source organism: Aquarana catesbeiana (assembly GCF_042186555.1). Classification (NCBI taxonomy): domain Eukaryota; kingdom Metazoa; phylum Chordata; class Amphibia; order Anura; family Ranidae; genus Aquarana; species Aquarana catesbeiana. The sequence continues at coordinate 333,980,810 of NC_133325.1, forward strand.
CAGATTTTTTGCCAACAGCCTGCCATCACACATTTCCCGTCGGAAAATCTGATCGTGTGTATGCAGCTTAAGAGTAATGATTCTACTGCCAGGCCTCCTGTGTAACTCTGAACTAATAACTTGTAAAAGTTTTTAAAGCATCGCCTATGAATAATTTAATGTATGGTAGTTTGTTGCCATTTCATGGGTGTGCGCAATTTTCACAAATTTTCACAAATACCATGGACATAAAAACCCACTATTTTATTCACTAGGGCCTCTGCTTAAAGGTTATATAATGTTTGGGGGTTTTCCAGCGTTTGTTACCCAAGACTTCATATTCCTGATATGTACCATCTACTTGTGAGAACAAGTATCCTGTTCTCTTTATTGCTTCCTTTGTGTGAAATCCCTGGCATTCCTGCCAGTCTCTCTGCTTTCCTATTAAAAACTGACTACACTAAGCAGGAGAACACACCAGGGTCAGTTCTCTAGCTATGCTTGGAACTCAGTGTGCTATCCTCCGATGATCAGACTTTTCCTGACATGCCCCTGCTGCACAGCCATTCACTGGAAAGTTCAGTGTGCTACTGCTACTCCTCCCCCAGCTCTTATGCTGCTGAGAACAAAGGGAATGTGATCACTTATAGAAAAAGGTATTTATAATTGTTTTTATATCTATACTAAAATGATTTGCATTTAATTTCTGTTTTAAACTGAATAGGTTGTTTTACAAGGTGGTCATTTACAATCACTATAAGTAATTTTCCATCAAAAAGTATGCAGTTTCTTACAGGTATGAGAGAAATCTCAGAAATCACCTGGGGGTCAAGTGGTTACAGATGTTAAATTTGACTGTAAATTCGCTGTAATGGCGACTTGCAAGACAACTGTGCGGCGTCATGCACAGATGTCAGTACAAGTCACACCCAAACTTGCCAAAAGTAGTGCAGAAACTACTTTTTCAAATCAGTGCGGTGCTGCAAAGTTGGTGTCACACCGATTTGAATAGTGTGATTGCTGGCAATAAGCTGCAACTTGTCAAATCGCATGACAAGTCGCTCCAATGTGAATGGGGGCAAAGATAATCACTTGTGCATTCAGTGAATTTCAGGTGATTCTCCTACCTAGAAGATTTCTCTAAGCCCTAAGAATTAATTATTTGCTCCTTTTGAAATTGTTTTGTTATATACAGTATTTTTAATAGGTGCAAAAAAATACAGTGCTGTCCTGTCTTATGTTCACTCTGCAGTAAGGATGAGCTCCGGTGTGTTCGCATGGCGCACGTGCCGAGCCCGCCAGGAAGTCGGCACGGCGCAGTGCTAATCACAGGCAGGGAGACATTTCCCGATCTCTGCAGCCGCACATCGGGAAATGTCTCACTGCTTGTGATTAGCGCTGCCCCGTGCCGACTTCCTGGCGGGCTCGGCACGTGCGCCATGCGAACACGCCGGAGCTCATCCCTACTCTGCAGTCTCACCACTTTATCACAACTGCTCAGCTCACTTCTGTAAGCTACTTAACACTTCCCACTATGTTAAGAAGATGAAGAGCAGGTGAGGTGTTCTGCAGGCCTTAACACACTTCCTTTCCAAGGAAGAGAACTCTGCTTGTCCATATAAACAGTACAGCGAGCAAGGGTTGTTACCCTAGGACAGAAAGTATGTTACTGACAGGATAACTAAGTAGTAAAAAAAGAAAAAAGGATTAAAAAAAAATAAAACTAAATCAGCCACTATGTTTAATGATTAGTAAAGTCATTCTTGGAATAGCATAAACTTTAAGGAAGGGAAAGGGTCTTGAATAGACATTATCTATTTTATGTTGGGCTCCAAAACTATGCAAAAGCAGTCCATTTTCAGAATAAGGGAATGAAGAAAATTATGCAAGAACAGGCAGACACCCTTGCTTTTTTAACTGAAGGGTTCGATATGTGATTTGATAACTCTGTAGGTAAAATAAAAACCCTTCAATATGCTTTTTTAGAATACAATAGATCCCTTTAGATTTGTGAAAGACTGTGATTTGCTGAGCCCACAAATAATCTAATATATAATCTCTCTTACAGCTAAACAGCTATACAAATTGTGTTACAGGTCACTTGCACTTGTTCTCCAGGATGGGAGCTCCTCTGTAACATCAGTATGAACTCTAATGCCGCGTACACACAATTGGAATTTCGGCCCACAAAAGACCGATGAGGGTTTTTCGTTGGAAAACGCGACCGTGTGTATGCTCCATCGGTCTTTTGCTGGCGGAATTCCAGCCAACAAAAGATTGAGAGTATGCTTTCAATTTTTCAATCGGGAAAAGTTCCTATACGAAAATGCGATCGTCTGTGGCAATTCCGACGCGCAAAATCCCTATGCATGCTCGGAAACAATTCGACGCATGCTCAGAAGCATTGAACTTAATTTCCTCAACTCATAGTGTTGTACGTCACCTTGTTCTTGAGGGTCGTAATTTCAACTAACTTTTGCGTGACCGTGTGTATGCAAGGCAAACTTGAGCGGAATCCCGCCGGAAAAGCCGTCATATCTTTTTCCGACGAGAAATCTGCTTGTGTGTACGTGGCATTACAGGTACAGATAAAGTTGGTCAAAGTAAATTATATTAAAGAGAATGTAATACTATTTAGCTACAGAAATGTATGCACTTCTATTTGTATTTTAAAGGAGAAGTCCAGTCTGAGCTTGTTTGGCTGGGCTTCTCCTATGGGTCACAGGTGTACAATTTGTTTTGCACTCCTGTGACCCGTTTTCAGCAGAGATCGGTCTGAAGTCCGCTCTCTGCTGGTGTCATACAGATCAGTCCAGGCACCGCGTCATTACGACAATGGGAGTCTGGATCCCCTAGGTGCCTGGACTGATAGCCGTTTCAGAGAGCTGCTGAGAGCCTGAGATGGCCGCTCCCCGCCCCTCCACATCTCAGCGCTCCAGTGAGCAAGGCGGAGCAGAGTAGGAGAGCTGCGGATTGACAGTCAGCAGCTCTCTGCTTGGGGAGCCAAGAGAACCGAGCCATCAGCGGTGTTCGATGGCTCGGTTCTCAGTGCAGAGACACCGGGGGACAGATGCAGCATCGGACCGATGCTGCATCTACCTAGGTAAGTATTAAAAACTGCAATAACCCTGATTCCCATACTTCTCCTTTAATAGTTTCTGCTTTTAAGTAAAAATTACCTCACCAGTTTTAACTTATATTTCTGAGTTTAAACATTTAGAAACTAGAGCACAGTAAGCTTGGTTACAAGTAATGCTCATTCAGAAACTAGCTTCCCATAGTTCTTGTTTCTCAAAAAAAAAAATGTGTTCCATACATAAACTTACCTTTATGCATGAAATGAAAGAAGAAGTATCAGCGATGCTTAAAAATTCTTCTCAAATTCCCCATGGGACCATATGCATGTAGCACTTATTTACGTTCTGATCTGAGACCTCTTTTACATTCGGATTGCATTTTTTTTTATTGTACTGTGCTGTAACTTCTCCCTAGGCTAAATCTCAATTTATTGGGGAGCTACAGCACAGGTCTAGGAACCACTCCTTGACTGAGTGTGTGAATGAACAGTCAGTGCTGGTGAGGCTGTGTAATATGCCAACTGCTAGTAAAAATCTATTGCATCAGCAGATAGATCACACAGCCTCTAAGTGCTCTCTGATCTTTAACTAGTGGCTTGTTATTAATAGAGCTGACCCCCAGACAGCTGTTAGGGAAGGATGTCTAAATGCACTGCTCAGCAACCACAGGATGGATTGGAACAGGACAAAGAGCTACATGCACTTGGTCCACTGGTGGATTCAATAAAGGTTTAAAAATTTGGTTATACATCTTCAAGTAAAGATATTGGTTAAATATGTCCAACTAAAAAAAAAGAAAAAAGAAAAAGACATGCTTAGACATTTTCTTACTGCAGCCAGAGCAGCTATTCTGCATTACTGGAATTAACATCTGTACCTTCTCTTGCAGAATGGGCAATCAAACTAGACTCAATCAGAGATTTGGAATGGCTGATGGCACGGGAAATAGAAAAAGAGGATCAGTTTTTTCACACTTGGACAGCCTGGTCAGAGTTACGAAGGTTATTTGAATTTCTGACCTGGGCTAAAACAGACTCTGTCACTGTTCTCTCTCAGCTATGATGGAGTGTTTCTGCTATTTCCCGCATCCATGTTACCCTCCTCTTCCCTCCCCAGATACTTACCCTTTATTCCAAGCGACCTTTCCCTATTTCCATATCCCCCCCCATTTTACTCCCCCCCTTTTTTACCCCTCCTCTTTTTTTCCCTCTCTTTCTCTTTTTCAATTTCTTTCCTCCTCTTCTTTATTTATTTATTTATTTATGACTATCCAATTTTTTTTATATATATATATATATATATATATATATATATATATATATATATATATATATATATATATATTATTATACAGGGCTTTTTTTTTCTCAAAGAATAGGCGCTGGAACTTAAACACAGCCCCACAAAAACCCTCCCCTCCCCCTACACACACCCTCCAAATCACATCAAATAGTGGGTGTGTTCAGTCAAATTTCACAAAAACAGTGAGAGGGTCTTAAAGGGGCATTAAATACCAGGATTGTATTGCATACAGAGTGCAGAGCTGTCACTTGTAAACACAGAAACCAGACTTCTGTGTTTACAAGTGATTGTGGTGAGCAGGCACCAAAGGGTCTGAGCCAGAGGTGGTGGAACTGAGTTCCACCAAGTTCCCCCTGAAAAAAAGCCCTGAATATATATATATATAGAGAGAGAGAGAGAGATATCTATATCTATATATAGATGTATATCTACAGTATATCTATAGCTATATATATATATATATATATATATATATATATATATATATATATATATATATACACTGTATATATACAGTGGGTATAGAAAAAAAATCACCCTCCCCTTTTTAAAAAAAATCACATTTTGTTGCTTTGCAGCCTGAAATAAATACAGACACAGTTTTTGTTTTATCCAGCTGTATTTACTCAGTGCAACTTCTAGCATCCAAGTGAAAGATATAACACCAATATGTCAGAAAAAAAAAAAACAGAATCACTGAGTTGGAAAAAGGATCAACCCTCCAAAAAATTATTTGGTTTATCTAATCGCTTTCTCAGTGGCATACAAAGCCATTTTACTTTCAACTGTGATCAGCTGTGGTCATTCTGATTAGCTCAGCATGGAAATGGCTTTCCTGGAGGATTTCAGTCCCTGGTAATGCAACTGAAGCAAACAATCAACTATGGGTGGCAAGGCACTTTTAAAAGATCTCTGGAATAAAGTTGTGGACAGACACAAGTCAGGAGATGGATACAAAAAAAGTCAAAGGCGTCATCAATGCCTCAAAGCACAGTGAAGTCTACTATTAAGAAGTTAAAGGTATTTGGTACAACACAGACCCTCTCAGGACATTTCTCAAAACTGGATGAAAGTGCCAGGAAGAAACTGCAAGGACCTACAGCAACTCTGAAGCAGTTGCAAGAATTTATGACAGAGTGGTCATTGTGTGCATGTGGCAACAATATCACAAATTCTCCACAAACGTGGCTTGTATGGGACCACTGAAAGAAAAAAGACACTCCTCAAAAAAGGCCACATGCAGTCACGACTGAGCTTTGTCAAAATGCAGAAGATTCAAACAAGGAAGATGCGGCTCCAGGTGAACAGTCACTACAGTCCAGATGCGCTGGGTGCAAGCCATGGCTCGCCACCAATGATCAATAGGAAGAAAAGAATGGCTGCACACCACAGGAATGTTCCAACGATTTTATTCCAAAAATAGCAAATGACAGCCAACAAAGACAGATTGTCTGAACCCAGGAGGTTACACGTGCATTTCACACTGACCTCAGTGCTTCTTCAAACCTTTGGCTGTTTTTGGAATAAAATCATTGGAACATTCCTGTGGTGTGCAGTTGTTCTTTTCTTCCTATCTGTCAAAACACACTTTGAAGATTCTGAGGTCACGTGGAAAACGTTGTTAGATGAGACTAAAAGGTAAATATTTGACCTCAACACCAAACGAGATGTCTGGCAGAAATCCATCCAAAAAACACCTACAGTAAAGCATGGAGGTGGTAATATCCCGTTATGGGGTGTTTCTCTGCAGCAGGGACTGGAACACTTGACAGGATAGAAGGAAAAAATGGATGGGGCAAAATATCGTCAAATTCTTGAGGAAAATCCACTCCTCTCAGCCAGAAAGTTGTCAATGGGACGAAGGTTTACCTTGCAACATGACAATGACCCAAAGCACACAGCAAAAATGACCACACAGTGGTTAAAGGAGAAAAAAGTTGAAGGTCCTTGCATGGCCTAGTAAGAGCTCAGATTTAAACCCCATTCAAAATCTGTGCAATGACTTGAAGACTGCAGTCCACAAATGGTGACCATCAAATGTAACTGAGCTTGAGCAGTTCTGCATAGAAAAGTGGACAAATATTGCCAAGGTCTAGATGTGCAAAGTTAGTGGAGACATATCCCAATAGACTAAAGGCTATGATTATAGCAAAAGGTTGGTTAACAAAATACTGACACAAGGGGGTGATTCTTTTTCCAACTCAATGATTCTGTTTTTTTTTTCTGACATGTTGGTACACTTCATGATAGAGATAAACATGCTTATTTTCATTTATCAATAAATACCAGATGTACTATCCAAATTCATGTGACTAGTTTATTCACATTGCCTTGGAACAAAAGCTTTGGTGAGTTTAGATTGGTGCAGACTGCAGATAGGGGAGATGAGTGTAGCTGTAAATAGTTATTACATTTTCTAAAAATACTTGAAACTAGAATTTAGAGTAAATAATTGTCTGTGTTTCTAGATTAAAGCTGAAGTCCTTGATTTTATTGCATTTTATTGCATAATTCCATTGATTCAGCTTGGACCAATGCAAGCATGCATATTTAATACCAGAAGAGCCGCTGGAGAAGCTGACAATAACTGTAGTTATTTTAGTACTATAGTGATAACAGAGATCTTCTGGGTCCTGTTTTGAGCATGTTCCAATCTGCACACTGACCACAAGGGCTTACTCCTTTGGCACTGCCACCATTTACACAATGCCTTTTATTTTTTTAACGAATACAAGGTATTCTCTGATTAGATGAGGTGGAAAGGAGGGGTGGTGACATTATGATCTCATTCTCATCCAATCAGAAAACATTGAAACAAAAATACAAGGCATACTGTGAATGAGGGCAGTGTCAAATGAGTGGCCCCCTGTGGTCAGTGTGTACAGGGGAAGCCACTAGGCACAGCAGCTAGAAGACTGCCACTATCACTGCAGTAGTGATGACTACTACAGTGATTGTGAGCCTCCCCAGTAGTCTCTCTCGTAGGAAATATGCATACCTAAATCACAAACCAGATCATTCCTGGAGTTGAGCTTTAAGCATTTCCATTTATTCAGTAATTTTCATTAAAAAAACATTTATATAAAAAGGCACAAACCAATAGGTTCCAGGTCTACTGGCCAAAGAACTTCTAACTGCTTCAACAGTGGTTATATGGACACACTGTGTGATATCCTTTTTTATTTTATTTTGCAAACAGAGCAGACTTTAAATGGGCATTGAAGGTGTGCTGTTTCCCCCTGCAGTTACAACTATTTCAGCTGTGTTATGCAGGGTCAAGTGGTGGAAGCACAGAGGTATACTTTTTTCTGTTTCAAACCCAATCAGAAACATGTGGAAATAAAGGAAGAGACAATAATGTTTTCAGAATATGGGCTTCTCTTTAAATAGGTATCATTTATACTTAAAACAAAATCAGTAAATTTTCTCTCTTCTCCCTGTCCTGACCTGGGATTTGATGTGAAGCACAAGGCAAGCTACACAAGGCAGTTTTGGAAAGATATAAACAGCCTTTATATCACATTATTACATTACATTATTACATGTTTACACATTAATGTGTAATGTTTATTAATGTTTATTACACATTAAATTGGGATGAGTCAGCACGTGGCTAGCCGCAGAACGAGCTTGCTGCACTGTGAGGGAGCTCCGTAATCACGGACATCCCTGAGCTACACACATAGTGACAGAAAAGCCCTGGAGACATACCCCGAATCAGAAAAGCGGCAGTAATGTGGATATATAGTCAGCAAAACAAAAGACCAGAGAGGGGCCCCGCAAATTGAGTGAATTCCTGGGTCCGGTCAGGACACAGGGGATCAAAGATGGCACTGACTCCTCCCTCCTTCATCGTAGCATTGAACACAACATTGCAGACTCAGGAGAGGAAGAGGGGACACACAGTGGTCAGCAGCGGTATAGCAGCCTAGACACACAGGCTGAATTTACAAGCCCTCTCAAAGAAGGAGGATTTCTTCTGCTGAAGGTAATAATCCCTCACAAGATAATAATCACACATCAGATATAAATCCATATGATGAGAAGCTGAATGCAATTCCCACAGCAGGACAACCCATATTGGACTCCACTATAAAAGATATGATAATTTCACTAAGAGGCGCACTACAATATGATATGTTAAATTTCATGCAGAAATCTAAAATGGAAATTGATGCGTTAGGAGAGAGAGTGAACTATGTAGAAAATAAAATGTGTGAATTTACATCTGCCCACAATTAAATGGTCAATTCTCACTTTGAGTTAGAAGATGAAGTTAAACATCTCAAAATGAAAATGGCGGACTTGGAAGATCCTGCAAGACACAATAACGTGAAGTTCAGAGGCATACCCGAAAATGTTAAACCACCAGAACTGAAGCGTTTTCTTAAAGACATGATTAAAAAATTAATCCCAACAATCTCACATAAGGAACTAGAAATCGACAGAGCCCACAGATTGCCCAAACCGCCTCACAATTCAGAAAAACTACCAAGAGACGTCATAGCCAGAAATACGCATGATGAAACTCTCCCCTACCTGACCCATACCCAGGTATCGTCTTGTATGCAGATCTATCACAAGCAACGATCCTGGTATGATAGAACCTAAACTTAAAGCGGGTTCCACTCAAATTTTTAACTTAATCTTACCCCCTTCAGTTAATTGCATAGATATTCAAATGCCGCACAAAAAAAAAAAATTATCGCTGTAATTACCTTTATATTGTACTTTATTGTAGCACTTCCTGTCTCTCCTCCCATGGGAGTAGGCATGTTTATTGCCTTTCCCCGACACCGCATGGTCTCTTGGGAGCTTAGTGTCAGGCTTCCCAAGATTCAGTGAGGAAACAATGATCATGCGTGTGAACAAGCTGTGAATGAACAGCATTTACTGCATCCAGGAAATCAATGCTTGTGGGCTTCACATGCCCACAAGCAAGATGGAAACAGCCAGCATCACATTTTTTGTTATTCTTCAGTACGAAAACATACAGAGGTGGAAATATTACCCCCAAACTGTGAGTATTATTTTGGGGTTAGCAAAGTGTCTCAATGACCTAAAAAAAAAAAAAAAAAAAAAAAGATTGGTCGCCAGACTCCCACTGTAATTACAGGGATGAAGACAACATATCGGATAAATCCACACCTGGAAAAGTGTCACAAGACTGGCATAAAAGTCCCAGATGAATCCTCTATACATGGTAAGATAATAATATGCCCTATATATAGCAACATGTTGCAGTTTTTTGGAGCTGAAAACTCCTCCAAAATGAACCATCCTATGTTTTTCCTTTACTGAAGATCAGGGATCCAGATACCTGATTCACCCCGTGTTTTTCCCTGTTGCCCCTGTAAATTAGTACAAGTTCAATGCACACTAGAGTTGCCCCGCAACTCTTTAATTTTTTCTACCTTCTTATATTTGAGTTTTCGTTTTTTCCTTTCATTTCTTTAAAACCACTTATATTGATTAAATGGTCCAACACCGCCATCTGCTGGAAGAAAAACATATCTACATCAAATCCATTTCCTTTACAACTTATCTGTATATAAAACATATGACTACTTTCAGCAAGTACACACGAACCTATAATAAATCTTAAAGAGGAGTTCCACCCGAGGGCCAGTAAAAAAAAATAAAAATAAATAAAAGTCAGCAGCTACAAATACTGCAGCTGCTGACTTTTAATTGGACACTTACCTGTCCCAGGGTCCAGCAATGCGGGGGATCGAAGCCCCGCTCATCCCCCCTCCATTCAGCGGCGCCAGCATTGCAACTGTGGGCGCCGGGCTGTGGCTTCACAGCCTGGCACCCACTGCGCATGTGCGAGCGGCGCCGCGCGCTGTGATTGGCTGCTCAGTCACCTGGGACCTGTAATGAGTCCCAGATGATTGATAGGAGGGAGGGAGCAGAGCTGAGCCCTTCCTGTGCCAAGGGGGAAGTGATGTCACCAGCCCAGGCACTGGAAGAGGCAGACTACGAGGGACCACCTAGCAACAGGCATTTAGAGGTAAGTAAAAAAAAAAAAAATATCCAAATTTTTTTTGTATTTTTTTTAGGATGTTTTATGTAGTTTTTTTTTTTTTTGGGTGGAACCCCAATTTAAACTCTATTCGCTGAATGCAAAGGGACTTAACAGCCCTTTCAAGAGAAGAGCTCTGTGGACCGATGCCCTAAAATATGAATGTGACATGAATTGCATCCAGGAGTCCCATTTCGCATTAAACAAAACTCCCAAATTCAACCATCACAAATTTCCTCATATCTTCATATTCATATCTCTTTCAAGCTTATTAACCTAATAACCGACGCTCAAGGCAGATACATAATTTTGGTGGCCTCAATAGACAATGTAATCTACACAATTGTAAACATTTATGCTCCCAATAAAAATCTGCATCAATTCATCCGAAAAATTCTCAAGAAAACAAAGAAAATACAGAAAGGAAATCTTATATTCTGCAGCGCCTTCAATGCGCCTATGGACCCCGTTATGGACACCTCCAAGGAAGGAACTATCTCCAGGAAGGGTTTATCTCCCATTTTTTCCTCAGAAGACATGTATGATACCTGGAGATGCTTGCACATAACGAAAAGGGGACTTCACTTTTTTTTCACATGTTCACAAATCCTATTCTAGAATAGACTATTTCATTGCCTACAGGCTTCTCCTGCCAAAGATCACCAAAGCCTGCATCCACAATATAACTTGGTCCGATCATGCACCAATCACACTTGAAATCAACCAAGGGTTACCTTGCTCTAATAGCTACATATGGAAAAATAACACCTTTATTGTTTTGCAGGAGAATCACTTGTCGGCTCTGAGAAAAAATTTGGAAGAATTTTTTGTAATTAATGATAAAGAACCGATAAAGTGCACTACCCTATGGTGTACACACAAAGCCTATGCTAGAGGCCTCCTTATACAAGCAGCAACAAGGAAAAAAAAAAAAACAATATGGTAAATAATATCTTACAAGACAGCCAAATTAGAAGAACTACACAAAAAAAACCCCAAGACATTAATCTAGATCACCAACTTACTCAACTAAGATCTGAATTGAGAGCCATCCTAATTTCAGACCAAGACAAAATAAAAAAAAAAATGAAATTAAACTATTGCTCCCAGAACAACAAAGCAGCACTACTAGCCTCCCAACTCCAGCAACGCCAAATAAAGAATAAAATCCATAAACTAGCACATCATACCTCCGGTAAAGTAGTAATCAACCCCCAAGAAATAGCAGATACATTCGCATGCAAGAAATAGCAGATACATTCGCATGCAGATACATTCGCATGATACATTTAATACTATGAGTCACTATACAACCTAAAAGATGAAAGCAATACTCCCCAACCTAACCTAGAAAATATAACAAAATTCCTAGATAACATAAAATTACCAAATATCGACCCTATTGATCTAGAACGATTAAATAAACCAGTATCACCTGAAGAAACCCTTAAAGTAATCAAAGAACTACCCAGAAACAAAACACCAGGTGCAGACGGCCTATCAGGGGAATATTACATGGCCTTCAAAGAAACTCTAGTTCCATATCTAACTAACATGTTTAACCATATAGCTAACTCTAAATCTTTTCCCAAATAACTACTGGAAGCAATAATAATAACAATACCGAAACAGGGTAAAGACCCCTCATCCCCTCTAAATTATAGACCCATTTCATTATTAAATTCTGACCTAAAATCTATGCAAAAATCCTAGCCAACAGATTAGTAAACAATACTCCCCACCTAATAGGACCCGACCAAGTAGGATTCACTAAGGGGAGACAAGCACCAGACACCACCAGAAAAATTCTTAATATAATTGACCAAATTCACACTGATCGAACTCCCTCCTTACTTCTAGCATTAGATGCAGAAAAAGCATTCGACAGAATGCACTGGGTATACATTTCCAAAACTCTAGACAAATTTGGATTTCAAGGATTCATCCACTCGGCAATTATGGCGCTATACTCTCATCCTACGGCCAAAGTATTCACATCAGGTATAATCTCTAAAACTTTCTCCCTTACTAACGGAACCAGACAAGGATGCTCATTATCCCCATTAATTTTCTCACTAGCAATAGAACCACTTGCGGAATATATAAGATCAACCCCCAACATCAAAGGTATAACTATAGGACTATATGACCATAAAGTAGGATTATTCGCAGACAATATCATACTTACATTAACCAATCCTACCTCTTCCCTGCCAGAAGCTCAAAAATTATTAGATAAATTTGGGGAGGTGTCGTATTACAAAATAAACCAAAACAAATGCTATGCTCTCCCTATGAACATTCCTATGACACTAATCAATACACTATGCAAGGAAAATGGCTTTAATTGGGATAACTCCACAATAAGCTATTTGGGAATACAACTTACCTGCCCACCAACCAAAATATACAAAGCTAATTTCCTCCACCTTTTAGACTTAGTCAACAAAGACCTACAAAACATACAAAAAACACAACTTTCCTGGGTAGGGAAAATAGCCGCATTTAAAATGCAAACCCTCCCTAAAATATTATACCTTTTTAGATGTTTACCCATCCCAATCCCGACCAAATTTTTCATGCAACTGAATACAAAACTTAAACAATGCATATGGAATGGAAAAAACCCAGAGTGGCTTTTTCCATCTTAACTACCAGAAAATCTTTAGGAGGAATGAACCTACCTGACATCAAAAACTACTATTATGCAACCCTATTAGATCAGATGAGATATTGGTTTTACTACACGGAAGACAAACTATGGCTAAACATAGAAAAACAAGTCACAAAAAGACACAACCTATATGCCCTAGCAATAGCTTACGCTATACTACCAAAGATTAACATATTCTACTCAGTATCAGCTCCACATTAATAGCTTGGAAACATATACTCTCGAAAACTAAAAATATCCAAAATAAAATCAACTTAATGATACCGACAGGAGCAATCAATTATTGCAAAATACGCCTAAATGTTGATGAATGGGTTAAAGAAGGTTATCATCTTTACGTAAATCTACCCTTGCAATATAAAGAGATCACTCTAAACAAACTGTGGAAATATACCAGACTAAAAGAATTCAACCCGACTAAACCTGTACAAATCCCTTTGATTATATGGCAATTTTTCACAAGTCAAAATCAACTATCAATAAAAGGAATTTCTCTTTTTTTATGATCTATTATCAACTCACCTATTTGATAAAAAAAACACACACGTGATTAAATGGGAGAGAGATCTAGAACAAGACTTTACCTGGGCCCAATGGAAAAAAGCCATCCATATATCTAGTAAGTCATCAGCATGTATTGAGCGCTGGGACAATGCACAAAAAATACTGAATAGGTGGCACCTGAGCCCATATAAATTATCTAAACTATATCCCTCAACATCTAATTTGTGTTGGAAATGCAATGATCAGACAGGTAACCTTTTACACATTCTATGGAGCTGTAAAAATCTGCAAAGCTTCTGGAATTCAATAACTTCCTTTATAGCAGATCTTACGGGTATTCTAAATAAACTAAACCCTGCCACAGCTTTAGGTATTAATTTGGATATATATCCTAAAGAATTCAGAACAATTGTATTCTACACACCAATAGAAGCTAGACTCACTATAACCAGCCTCTGGAAATCCAGTAATGCACCCAACTTATCGACGGTTATAGCCAGAATCAATACACAGGCCCAATACGAATTAATGCTGGCTTATAAAAACTACTCCACCATTACATTCAGAAAGAATTGGATTGCTTGGTTCTCCCATCCAAGAACATTCAATTACTTAAAAGAGTATAATATATAATCTATTGACAAGTTTGAAGTACACTGAAGTCATATATATATATATATATATATATATATATATATATATATATATATATATATATATATATATATACCTCAGATGTAGTATATCATCCTGGACCCACTTTATTAATCTGTGTAGCAAGTTTTGTTCAGTTAATTAAATGATATATTTTTTATGTTTTTGTTACAATTTTCTGTATTCAACTAATTCAACGCAATTGATGGCCTATCCATGCCCAGTTTGAACCCAATAGGGGTAGGCTGGTACAGACTACCAATTACTGTAGTTCTATAAGAACAATCTCAGGAACTAATGCAACTATGTTGGTTACAATAACTATTGTGACAATTTCAATCTGTATTGTTAAGAAAATTTCTTCAATAAAAATCTATTGTTTAGAAAAAAATGAAATCTCAAGGACTTGAGGTTTTGTCTTTGGTTTTAAAGATCCCATATACAGGACTGGCACTTTCAGGTCAATTAACTTTTGGATATTGGATGATTTCATATGTATATGTTCTATTTCCACCATATTTTTGCCTGTGATTAGCAGTATATCTTTCAGTCTGCATAAGGCTGTACCATTTTGAATGAAATGGGAATTATCCAGGCGAGATAGACCAAAAAGTGAAGGCACTTCGCCACACTATCAAGATTGTATGCTGTGCAAATTTTGTATCATTGGCTCCTGAAGAAGTGGACTAAGTCCAGGAAACATGTTGAGCCTCTTGATTATCATATGCGGACAAGATATATCATACAAGACTCTGGTCCGGCCTCACCTGGAGTATGCTGTCCAGTTCTAGGCACCAGTCCTCAGGAAGGATGTACTGGAAATGGAGTGAGTACAGAGAAGGGCAACAAAGCTAATAAAGGGACTTGAGGATATTAGTTATGAAGAAAGGTTATGAGCACTGAACTTATTCTCTATGGAGAAGAGACACTTGAGAGTGGATATTATTTTAATTTACAAATACCATACTGGTGACCCCACAATAGGGAAAAAACTTTTCAGTTGAAAGGAGTTTAATAGGACATGTGGCCACTCATTAAGATTAGAAGAAAAGAGGTTTAACCTTAGACTGCATAGAGACAGTTCTTTACTGTAAGAGCGGCAAGGATGTGGAATTCACTTCCACAGGCAGTGGTTTCACCAGGGAGCATCGATAGTTTAAAAAAACTATTAGATAAGCACCTGAACGACCACAGCATAAAAGGGATATATAATGTAATACTGACATATAATCACACACATAGGTTGTGAGTTGATGGACTTGTGTCTTTTTTCAACCTCACCTACTATGCAACTATATAACTTTAGCCTTTTTTGATCACACATTGCAATATGAGAATGTTTTTACTTCATATCTTTATATTTTAATGTGATGTAAAAAAACTGCATTTTAAGTACAAGAATGGTGTGACTCAAAAGTCCCATTTTTGATACTACAATAATTTTAGGATGATATACTTAAAACAGAAACAGTAAATTTGATTGAAATCTAAAGCTGCATAGAATGACTTATGACTATACTTTCCTTGATGTGACTGCTCATTATTATTTTTATTATTATTATACAGGATTTATATAGCGCCAACAGTTTACACAGCGCTTTACGAGAAACAGTTATAATACAATAAAATACAAGAAGATTAAGAGGGCTCTGCTAAGAAGATCTTATAATCCAATAGGGTGGGGCAGGTGGTACAAAAGGTTGTAACTGTGGGGAATGAGCTGATGGAAGTGGTAAAAGATTAGTTAGAGACATGATAGGCTTCCCTGAAGAGATGAGTTTTCAGGGATCGCCTGAAGGTAGCAAAAGTAGGGGATAGCCGGACAGGTGGAGGTAGCGAGTTCCAGAGGATGGGAGAGGCTCTGGAGAAATCCTGGAGATGGGCATGGGAGGAGGAGATGAGAGAGCTTGAAAGTAGAAGGTCTTGAGAAGAGCAAAGAGGACGATTTGGGTGATATTTGGAGACAAGATTAGTGACGTAGCTCGGGGCAGAGTTGTGAATGGCTTTGTATGTTGTGGTTAGTATTTTAAATTTAATTTGCTGGGTAATTGGGAGCCAGTGTAGGGAGGAAAGGGTTGGCAGACACTGAGTGGTTGGTAAGGTGTAGAAGTCTGGCAGCAGCATTGATGATAGACTGAAGAGGGGATAGCCTATGGAGAGGCAGGCCAATGAGAAGGGAGTTGCAATAGTCAAGGTGAGAGATAACGAGGGAGTGAATGAGGAGCTTGGTGGTTTCATGTGTTAAAAAGGGGCAAATTTTAGAGATGTTACGGAGGTGAATTCTACAAACATTTGACAACGATTGTACTTGAGGCTGAAATGACAAGTCAGAGTCTAGGATTATGGACAAACACGCAGCGCTCAATGGGGGGCAGTAATAAGAGATTGTTATAAGGAGTGTAAACAATCAAGTTAATTTATTGGACACATATAAAAGTGAAAAGTCTGACACTGTAGACAAATTAAAAAAAAATGAAATTAAAATCAACCTTGGTTAAAAGTTAATGTACACAATCAAAATCAAGAATGAAGTACTCTGAAATGGTACTGACAGCGATCCACCATGACTCCAGTAAGCAAGGGGTTAATGTAAGCAAGTAGTTGTGTGTGCCTCAAACTTCAACAGCAGACTCTGTGGCTATGATGCAAGTGAATGATGGGATAAGAGGGTGACAGTTTGCTGGAATGCAATGGAGGGGGCAGCTAGGACTGCCAGACTCACTGTGACCAGAGGTGTAGTGTGGGCTGTGTTGAAAGATGAAACCTGTCACGCTGGCTGGTCGAACACGCTGGGACCTGGCTTGAACTCGTATGCTTGTATCCAAGGAAAGGAAAAGCCCGAGTAAAGCCGACCAAAGCTGATGATTGCCGGAAGGGAGGAGAAACCAATGCTGTATGGAGACGAGTGCTGGGCAGATCGCAAGCTCCGTTAGGTTGCCAGAACGACTGTGACTGACATGTTTTGCGCGCCTGCACTTTGTCAATCAGAGAAAAGTTTTGTAACCTCTTCAGTAGAAGCCAATTCAAAAAAGAAGAGTGTTGAATGTGCTGTTAGGCAAGGTATGTTGGGTGGGGAAGATGTACGCACAGTGGAGAGGTCCTCACGAAATGCATCAATCTTGTCTTTGAAGTGATTGGCAATCTCTTGGGCAGTGAGTGAGTTAGTGGGTAAAGGGGGTGGGGGACGAAGCAGAAAGTTAAAGGTTGAGAAGAGCTGACGGGGACTGGATGACAAGGTATTAATAAGAGAGACAAAGTAGGCTTGTTTGGCAGGATGGAGGCAGGAATAGTATTTTAGAGGGGCAGATTTATATAGGGAGAAATCTTGCAGGCATTTGGTTTTATGCCACAGTCATTCAAGAGCACGGCAATGTCTCTTGAGATTTCTAGTGTTGTCAGTTTCCCAGGGTTGTAACGATCGGGGCCTGATTCTGCGTGTGGTTAGAGGAGCAAGTGTATCTAGTAATGATGAGAATGAACTGTAGACAGAGGTGGCCAGGTCAGGACAGGACAGGGGAGAGATTATGTCATATAGGTGCTCAGTAGCAGAATAGAGAAGAGAAGGGTTAAAGTGGCAAAGGTTTATACAAGTAATTGTTTGCTGCTTGGAGGGATAGTTGGTTGGAAGCAAGGATACAGTGAAACTAATGAGGTTGTGATCAGAAAGAGGAAAGGGGGTGTTGGTGAGGTTGCCAGGGTTTTGGATATTAGATATGCTAGATAGACCGATTAAGCAAAATGAAGATTTGAAAGCTTGATTGCCAAGTAAATAATTAATGCCGTTTATAGATTGATCCACTATCTGTGTGTACCTGCAGAGACTTGTATCAAATGAAACTAATCAAAAGTACATAAGACTACTACTAGCCTGCTGAAGGAATAATTGAAGATGTTTTACCACCCACTGACCTGCAAAAAGGAAAGAATAATGAGTATTACCTATATCCTGTCACATTGCAAATCACATAGATCTTTGTTATAAACATGTTATCTGGACTGCATTTGGGAATAAAATACAATTACAATAATCATTCTAAAATAAGGCCTAAAAAAAGATTTTAACAACAGGAGAAATATGAAGCCACAAATGTACAATATGGTATTTGTTCATTTTTATAAATGAAACACTGAACATGTCCAAGATCAAGAATGACAGCTGTGACAGTCTGATTGTTGGTAGCTTCAGCATATAAAATAATACTTAGATAAATAAATTGCCTTCCTATACATGGGTGGAAAATTGATTTATCTGATAATTCTGCAATATCTGTAGAACCAATTACTAAAGTAACTACTTGCATCTTTATTTGATCATATTTGACAAGTAGGGATTAGCTGAACACCCCCCGGTTCGGTTCGCATACAGAACATGCAAACAGCAAAAAATTTGTTTGAACATGCGAACACCGTTAAAGTCTATGGGACACGAACATGCATAATCAAAAGTGCTAATTTTAAAAGCTTATATGCAAGTTATTGTCATAAAAAGTGTTTGGGGACCTGGGATATGCCCCAGGGGACATGTATCAATGCAAAAAGAAGTTTTAAAAACGGGCGTTTTTCGGGAGCAGTGATTTTAATAATGCTTAAAGTGAAACAATAAAAGTGTAATATTCCTTTAAATTTTGTACCTGGGGGTGTCTTTAGTATGCCTGTAAAGGGGCGCACATTTCCCATGTTTAGAACAGTCTGACAGCAAAATGACATTTCTAAAGGAAAAAAAGTAATGTAAAACTACTATCGCTACTATCATTACTACCTGGGGGGTGTCTATAGTATGCCTGTAAAGGGGCGCATGGTTCCCGTGTTTACAACAGTCTGACAGCAAACGTTTATTTCTAAAGGAAAAAAGTCATGTAAAACTACTATCGCTACTATCTACTGTAAAGCTACTGTAAAACTACTATCGCTAGCGCCGGCTATAATGAATTGTCGGTCCGGCAATACACATAAAAGTTCATTGATAAAAGCAGCATGGAATTCCCCCACAGGGGAACCCCGAACTAAAATTAAAAAAAAAAAATGTGTGGGGGTTCCCCTAAATTCCATACCAGGCCCTTCAGGTCTGGTATGGATATTAAGGGGAACCCCTTGGCAAAATTGAAAAAAAAAATGGCGTGGGGGTCCCCCTCAAAATTCATACCAGACCTGAAGGGTCTGGTATGGATTTTAAGGGGAATCCCGCACCAAAATAAAAAAAAATGGCGTGGGGTCCCCCAAAAATCCATACCAGACCCTTATCTGAGAAGAGGGGAAAGAGGGGAAAAGAGGGGGGACGAGAGAGCACCCCCCTGAACCGTTCCAGGCCACATGCCCTCAACATTGGGAGGGTGCTTTGGGGTAGCTCCCCAAAGCACCTTGTCTCCATGTTGATGGGGAGAAGGGCCTCATCCCCACAACCCTTGCCCTGTGGTTGTGGGGGTCTGCGGGCGGGGGGCTTTAACAAGGGGACCCCCAGATCCCGGCCCCCCCGTGTGAATTGGTAATAAGGTACAAATGTACCCCTACCATTTCACAAAAAAAGTGTCAAAAAGGTTAAAAAAACACAAGAGACAGTTTTTGACAAGTTCTTTATTAATTTCTTCTTCTTCTATCTTCTTTCTTCTAGTCTTCCTTCGGTGTTCTTCTTCTTCCTCCATCTTCTTCTTCTCCATCTTCTTCTTCCTCCGCTCTTCTCCTCCAGCATCTTCCTCCGGCTTCTTCTCCGCTCCGTCCGCACGATCCGCCTCAGTGGGAGTTACATAGTTACATAGTAGGCGAGGTTGAAAGACACAAGTCCATCAAGTCCAACCTATGTGTGATTATGTGTCTGTATTACATTGTATATCCCTGTGTGTTGTGGTCATTTAGGTGCTTATCTAATAGTTTCTTGAAGCTATCGATGCTCCCTTCTGAGACCACCGCCTGTGGAAGGGAATTCCACATCCTTGCCGCTTTTACAGTAAAGAACCCTCTACGTAGGGTTAAAGAACCCTCTTTAAGGTTAAACCTCTTTTCTTCTAATTTGGCAATGAGTCTTGTTAAACTCTCTTCTGCAAAAAAGTTTTGTTTATATTGTAGGGTCACCAGTACGGTATTTGTATATTGAAATCATATCATCTCAAGTGTCTCTTCTCCAGAGAGAATAAGTTCAGTGCTCACAACCTTTCCTCATAACTAAGATCCTCCAGACCCTTTATTAGCTTTGTTGCCCTTCTTTGTACTCGCGCCATTTCCAGCACATCCTTCCTGAGGACTGGTGCCTAGAACTGGACAGCATACTCTAGGTGCGGCCAGACCAGAGTCTTGTAGAGTGGGAGAATTATCATTTTATCTCTGGAGTTGATCCCCTTTTTAATGCATGCCAATATTCTGTTTGCTTTGTTAGCAGCAGCTTGGCATTGCATGCCATTGCTGAGCCTATCATCTACTAGGACCCCCGGGTCCTTTTCCATCCTAGATTCCCCCAGAGGTTCTCCCCCCAGTGTATAGATTGCATTCATATTTTTGCCACCCAAATGCATTATTTTACATTTTCCTACATTGAAACTCATCTGCCATGTAGTTGCCCACCCCATTAATTTGTTCAGATCTTTTTGCAAGGTTTCCACATCCTGCGGAGAAGTTATTGCCCTGCTTAGCTTAGTGTCATCTGCAAATACAGAGATTGAACTGTTTAGCCCATCCTCCAGGTCATTTATGAACAAATTAAATGTGATTGGTCCCAGCACAGAACCCTGGGGAACCCCACTACCTACCCCTGACCATTCCGAGTACTCCCCATTTATCACCACCCTCTGAACTCGCCCTTGTAGCCAGTTTTCAATCCATGTACTCACCCTATGGTCCATGCCAATGGACCTTATTTTGTATAGTAAACATTTATGGGGAACTGTGTCAAATGCTTTTGCAAAATCCAGATATACCACGTCTACGGGCCTTCCTTTATCTAGATGACAACTCACCTCCTCATAGAAGGTTAGTAGATTGGTTTGGCAAGAATGATTCTTCATGAATCCATGCTGATTACTGCTAATTATACCATTCTCATTACTAAAATCTTGTATATAGTCCTTTATCATCCCCTCCAAGAGTTTACATACTATTGATGTTAGGCTAACTGATCTGTAATTCCCAGGGATGTATTTTGGGCCCTTTTTAAATATTGGTGCTACATTGGCTTTTTTCCAATCAGCTGGTACCATTCCAGTCAGTAGACTGTCTGTAAAAATTAGGAACAACGGTCTGGCAATTACTTGACTGAGTTCCCTAAGTACCCTCGGATGCAAGCCATCTGGTCCCGGTGATTTATTAATGTTAAGTTTCTCAAGTCTAATTTTAATTCTGTCCTCTGTTAACCATGGAGGTGCTTCCTGTGTTGTGTCATAAGGATAAACACTGCAGTTTTGGTTACTGAAGCCTCCCGATTCACTCGTGAACACTGAGGAGAAGAATAAATTCAATACCTTTGCCATCTCCCCATCCTTTGTAACCAGATGTCCTTCCTCATTCTTTATGGGGCCAATATGGTCTGTCCTTCCTTTTTTACTGTTTACATACTTAAAGAATTTCTTGGGATTTTTTTTGCTCTCCTCCACTATGTGTCTTTCATGTTTTATCTTAGCCGTCCTAATTGCACCCTTACATTTCTTGTTGCATTCTTTATAAAGTCTGAATGCTGAGGATGATCCTTCAACCTTGTATTTTTTGAAGGCCTTCTCCTTTGCTTTTATATGCATTTTTACATTGGAGTTAAGCCATCCAGGACTTTTGTTTGCTCTTTTAAATTTATTACCAAATGGGATACATTGGCTAATGCCCTTATTTAATATACTCTTAAAGCAAACACATCTCTCCTCTGTATTTTTTGTTCCTAATATTTTATCCCAATCTATGCTTTTTAGCAAGGTTTGTAGTTTAGGGAAGTTGGCTCTTTTGAAATTCAGTGTCTTTGTATTGCCTTTAGGTTTCCTATTTGTGTGATTTATACTGAAACTAATTGACCTGTGATCACTGTTACCTAAATTTCCCTGTATTTCCACATCCGTGATCAGGTCTGTATTGTTGGTAATCAGTAGATCCAGTAATGTATTATTTCTAGTTGGTGCGTCTACCATCTGACCCATAAAATTGTCCTAGGAACTGGCGAGCCTTAAATGAATGCGCGGTTCCCTCCACCCAGTCTATGTCTGGATAATTAAAATCCCCCATTATGATAACACTTCCCATCCTTGCTGCTAATCCAAATTGTGATAGGAGATCTGTCTCCACTTCCTCCCTGAGGTTAGGGGGCCTATAGCATACTCCCAGTATTATTTTCCCCTTAGCTTCATCCCTTTGGAGCTCTACCCATAAGGATTCCACCTCCTCCCTAGCTCCCTCAGTGATGTCACCTCTCACATTCACTGTACATTATTCTTGATATATAGGCATACCCCTCCCCCTCTTTTACCCTCTCTATCCTTGCGGTAAAGGGTATACCCTTGAATGTTTGCCAGCCAATCATGAGAGCTGTTGAACCAGATCTCTGAAATTCCCACAAAATCCAAATCCCCCTCGTACAACAGTATCTCTAGTTCACCCATCTTGTCCGCCATGCTCCTGGCATTGGTGAACATGCCACATAGTTTAGACCGGTCGCATATTGTCCTCGTATTGGGTGTTTCGAGATTGCAGCTAGGACTTGCTACTATACTTACCTTGTGTTTTTGTGCTCTGGTCAACCTACCACTAATGCCCCCAATATCTTCCACGCTGACTATCTCTACCTCTGGACCTTCCCCCCCTTCCGGGAGTCTTTCACCATGTGATGCTTTGGTTCTTCTGACACTTCTTATATAACGCATGGGGACTTCACGGGGACTTCCCTGTGGCTTTCCCCGTGTTGTCAGAGGGGGCAGGGTCACCCGTTTACATAACCGGGTGACCCCGCCCCCCTGACAACACGGGAAAGCCACAGGGAAGTCTCTGTGAAGTCCCTGTGTGTCAGAGGAGGGCGGGGTCACTGCTCTCTCACCCCCCCTTTTCCTGTGGCCTGCCAGGTTGCTTGCTCAGATAAGGGTCTGGTATGGATTTTGGGGGACCCCATGCCATTTAAAAAAAAAAAAATTGGCTCGTGGTTCCCCTTAAAATCCACACCAAACCTAAAGGGCCTGTTATGGATTTTAGGGGGGACCCCATGCTATTTTTTTATTTTGGCACCGGATTCCCCTTAAAATTCATACCAGACCTGAAGGGGCTGGTGTGGATTTTGGGGGCCCCCACGCCATTTTAAAAAATATTTTGGCACAGGGTTCCCCTTAACCACTTCAATACACTGTGTTATATAAACTACACTGCCTGCATTGACTGAATATAGAGTATACTCCGAATATCAAGTCTGTATCAATTCTAAATGCAGAGTATATATATATATATATATATATATATATATATATATATATATATATATACAGTATATATATATATATATATTTATATATATATTAAATACACAGCCACTAACAAACCTGCCTGCCTAATCTAGCTTAATTTATCTCATCCACACACTATAAACGGCCGCTATGTAAGCAGCCTTATATAGTGTGGGGCATGGACTTAGCCCCTCTGAGCCATGATTGGCCAAAGGCATCCTGCCTTTGGCCAATTATGGCTCTCTCAGCAGAATGCACTGTGATTGGCCAAAGCATGCAAGTCAGGTGCATGCTTTGGCCAATCATCATACAGCAATTCACTGCAAATTCACAGTGCATTATGGGGCGTTCTGCAGTGCTCGAATTTCCTGCAAATTCCCCATAATATTTTTCAGTGAACGGGCGAACACCCAATGTTCAAGTCGAACTTACGTTCGATTCGAAGCATCAAGCTCATCCCTATTCAGCACTAGGGATGAGCTTCGTGTTCGAGTCGAACCCATGTTCGACTCGAACATTGGCTGTTCGATCGTTCGTCGAATTGCGAACGATATGGGCCGTTCGCGCCAAATTCGTGTGGCGCGTCACGGCCCATAATTCACTGCGGCATCGCAGTGCATTGCTTGCTGATGATTGGCCAAGCATGCACTATGACCCGCATGCTTGGCCAATCACAGCGCCGCCTTAACAGAGAGCCGTAATTGGCCAAAGCCAAGGAGGCTTTGGCGAATTATGGCTCAGGGGATTTAGTACACGCCCCACACTATATAAGGCCGCCTGCACGGCGGCCCTGTGCAGTGTGTTCCGGTGTGCTGAGAAATAGAGAGAGAGAGAGACAGTGTCATTTCATTTGAGTTAGCTAGATTAGGCAGGACAGTCAGTCAGTTAGCTGCACTTAAAGTGTATTGTCTATATATATGCATCCCAGGTGTTGCATATATATATATATATATATACACTGTATTCAGTTTAGCTAGATCCGTTCCTGTTATCTTCTAGACTATTTACATTTAGTGCAGTGCGTCCTGCTCACAGTGTTCAGCTAGATCCGTTCCTGTTATCTTCTTACTGACAGGCAGGCTTGTCTTGTTACAGTATTTTGAAGAAAATTACTGGTGTTCTTTTGATCCTATTAGTACCACAGTCAGGCAGCTAGACTATTTACATTTAGTGCAGTGCGTCCTGCTCACAGTGTTCAGCTAGATCCGTTCCTGTTATCTTCTTACTGACAGGCAGGCTTGTCTTGTTACAGTATTTTGAAGAAAATTACTGGTGTTCTTTTGATCCTATTAGTACCACAGTCAGGCAGCTAGACTATTTACATTTAGTGCAGTGCGTCCTGCTCACAGTGTTCAGCTAGATCCGTTCCTGTTCTCTTCTTACTGACAGGCAGGTTTGTCTTGTTACAGTATATAAAGCTACCTGAAGAAAATTACTGGTGTTCTTTTGATCCTATTAGTACCACAGTCAGGCAGCTAGACTATTTACATTTAGTGCAGAGCGTCCTGCTCACAGTGTTCTGCTAAACCTACAAGTTAGTGGGGTGCGTCCTGCTCACAGTGTTCAGCTAGATCCGTTTCTGTTATCTTCTTACTGACAGGCAGGCTTGTCTTATTACAGTAAATACAGCTACCTGAAGAAAATTGCTTGTGTTCTTTTGATCCTATTAGTACCACAGTCAGGCAGCTAGACTATTTACAGTTAGTGCAGTGCGTCCTGCTCACAGTGTTCTGCTAAACCTACAAGTTAGTGGGGTGCGTCCTGCTCACAGTGTTCAGCTAAACCTACAAGTTAGTGGGGTGCGTCCACCTCACAGTGTTCAGCTAAACCTACAAGCTAGTGGGGTGCGTCCTGCTCACAGTGTTCAGCTAGATTTGTTTCTGTTATCTTCTTACTGACAGGCAGGCTTGTCTTGTTACAGTAAATACAGCTACCTGAAGAAAATTGCTTGTGTTCTTTTGATCCTATTAGTACCACAGTCAGGCAGCTAGACTATTTACAGTTAGTGCAGTGCGTCCTGCTCACAGTGTTCTGCTAAACCTACAAGTTAGTGGGGTGCGTCCTGCTCACAGTGTTCAGCTAAACCTACAAGTTAGTGGGGTGCATCCACCTCACAGTGTTCAGCTAAACCTACAAGCTAGTGGGGTGTGTCCTGCTCAAAGTGTTCAGCTAGATCCGTTTCTGTTATCTTCTTACTGACAGGCAGGCTTGTCTTGTTACAGTAAATACAGCTACCTGAAGAAAATTGCTGGTGTTCTTTTGATCCTATTAGTACCACAGTCAGGCAGCTAGACTATTTACAGTTAGTGCAGTGCGTCCTGCTCACAGTGTTCTGCTAAACCTACAAGTTAGTGGGGTGCGTCCTGCTCACAGTGTTCAGCTAAAGCTACCTGTAGAAGGTTGGTGGTGTTCTCATACTACAGGCAGGCAGTTGATTTTGCTAGCTGCAGTATCAGTACATATATATATATATATATATATATATATATATATATATATATATATATCCCAGCTTAGTGCAGCTACAGGCCATTAGTATGTCTGGAAGGCCAAGAAGGAGAGGCAGACAGTCACAAGCCAATAAGAGAGGGCAAGCAGGCTCTGTGTCTAGTGCTGGTCGTGGAGACGGTGCATCCTCATCAGCACGTGGCCATGGGACACGCTTGGCCTTTTTTTCGGCAACTGGCCATGTTGAGCCGCAACATGCGGAAGACTTGGTTGAGTGGATGACCAAGCCGTCCTCATCCTCCTCAACCTCTCTCACCCATGCTCAGGGTACTTTGTCTGGCAAAGCAGCAGCCTCTTCCCTCGGCTCAATGTCATCAGTGACTCCTTCCCTAGCCCCACCATGTCCTCCTAAGGAGTCCCTCGAACTGTTTGACCACAGTGTTGGGTACATGCTCCAGGAGGATGCCCAGCGTTTGGAAGGCTCTGATGATGATACTGAGCTCGATGAAGGCAGTAACATGAGCACGGACAGAGGGGGTGCCCAAGAAGGACAGCAATCTGGCAGTCATGCTCCCCCTGCTGCAGCATACTGCCAGGTTTGCTCCAGTGATGAGGAGGGAGGGGATGATGAGGTCACTGACTCAACGTGGGTGCCTGATAGGAGAGAGGAGGAGGAGGAGGAGGCGGCACATCACCAACGAGGCAGGATGCCCTCCAGGGGCCAGCCTAAGGGCAGCACATTGACTGCATCACACCCCAAAGCTCCACATGTGCAGGGCACTGCAGTCTCTGCGCGTTATTCAAAAAGTTCTTTGGTGTGGGCCTTTTTTGAGACGAGTGCATCAGATCGCACCGCTGCTATTTGCAACATATGTCTCAAGCGTATCTCGCGTGGCCAAAACATCTCCCGCTTGGGTACCACATGCTTGACCAGACATATGTTGACCTGCCATGCAGTTCGTTGGCAAGCGTATCTAAAAGACCCACACCAAAGAACAAAGGACCTCTCCTTGCTCCTCATCAGCTGAGATTTCCAACCCCACTAGACCTTCAGTCCTCTCTGAGACCTGCACTGAGAGGAATGAAGGTGTAGAATTAGGTGTGTCACAGCCAAGTACTTGTGGGCAATCTGATTTTGGTACACCGACATCAGATTGTACCAGGCAAATTTCCCTGCCCCAGCTGCTGTACCGCCGAAAGAAGTTTGCTCCCAGCCATCCACATGCCCAGCGGTTGAATGCTAGCTTGGCAAAATTGCTAGCACTTCAACTGCTGCCTTTTCAGTTGGTAGACTCTGCCCCCTTCCGTGAGTTTGTGGAATGTGCGGTTCCTCAGTGGCAGGTACCCAAACGCCACTTTTTCTCATGGAAGGCGATTCCGGCTCTCTACCAGCATGTGGAAGGCAATGTCCATGCCTCGCTGGACAGGGCGGTCAGCGGTAAGGTGCATATTACCGCTGACTCATGGTCCAGCAGGCATGGACAGGGACGTTACCTAAGTTTCACGGCGCATTGGGTGACTCTGCTGGCAGCTGGGAAGGATGCAGGACAAGGTGCAGTAGTGTTGGAGGTTGTTCCGCCACCACGCCTCCAAAATGCTAATGATTGTGACACACCTCTCTCCTCCACCCCCTCCTCTTCTTCTTCCTCCATGGCCTCTTCCTCGGAACCAGCGGTGCTCCGTAGTCGTTCAGGGGGCTACGCAAGTACGCAGGCCAAAAGATGCCATGCGGTGCTTGAGCTGGTGTGCTTGGGGGACAGGAGCCACACTGGGGCAGAGGTTCTGTCAGCTCTGCAGGGGCAGGTTCAGAGGTGGTTGACGCCACGCCAACTTAAGGCAGGAATGGTGGTTTGCGACAATGGCACCAACCTCCTCTCTGCCCTCCGACAGGGACAAATGACCCATGTGCCCTGTTTGGCTCACGTCCTTAACTTGGTGGTGCAGCGGTTCTTCCCTCTGCTGCATGTGCAGCCGCTGCAGCATGGCCAACGTTGAGTTCCACCTGGTGGGCATGTCACAGATTAGGCGGTTCTTGGGCAGGTTAAACTCCTTTTGGAGGTCCGTCAGCCGAGCACTGGCATTATATGACCGGCGGAAATGCACACAGACTTTCCTGGCCTGCCTCAGGACAAGCAAAGAACTTAACAAGATACTGGCTTACCAGGAAGCTCATCTGCCCCCAAACATGTTGGGGATATGGTTGACAGAGCCTATTTTGTGGATGGCCCTCAGCCCCAAATATTGAATAACTGGCTTCCCACTTAACATAAACTTGGATTGTTTCACTTAACACAAACTTGGAATAACTATCCACCAAGTATTTTTCAGCTGACTGGGTAAAAGAAAATAATTATGACCAAAAACATTTAAAATCTTTTCACAGTGTAATAACTGACAACTGTTATTGAATATTTTCAGCAGTAATATAGCCACAAGTTGTGAACAAAAGACAATAAATAAATGAAGTATAATTGTAAGAACTAAATAAATAAGGATGCTCGGGGGCCTCAGTTAAAAGAAAATATTTACTTAGCTTAATGTATTAATATATGCAAAGATACTGTATGTTCTTTACTTCAGGTCACCACAAAAAGTCAAAAAGGAGCTTGTTTTGTTTAGAAGGAAAGATGCACTTAAGGCTTTACATGTAGAAATGACTTATAAAAACACCATGCTACCCATAGGCACTTCTTATCAATTTATAAGTGAAAATAATAAAACCTTATATAAATAAACGGCTGTAAACTGCCCAAGGTAAGTAGAAATAGAGGATCAATGACAACTGAAGGTGCAGTTACACTTTAGGCAAGTAAGTCCTTTAGGCAAATAATTGACTCTCTATCTTTTTATGAGTACAGGGCAGGGGCGGACTGACCATTCGGGCACTCGGGCACCGACCGTGGGCCCCATGCTACTAGGGGGCCCCATCAGGATGGCCAGCCTCAGTAAAAGCAGGGACAGTATGTAAAAATCTGTGTTTTTTTACATCTGTCCCTGAAATGCCCCTTGCTGACATAATTTTGCTGTAAAAAAAATGAGGGGAACACTATGTGTACACACAGTGTACACGCCCCCTTCCTCACCGCGGCTAATTTGATTTCAGAGCAGGACATTGCCGACTGCTGGAGGAGAGGAGAGGGAGGAGGGGACAAAGCCTGCAGTGTGGGAAGGACTGCAACCTGCTGGAAGGTAAGCTTGCTGAGCTGAACTGATTGCATTTTTGCTGTTAGATAGATTTTCTGTGTGAGAAGTGCCATGCTTCTGGAGGAAGGATGTTCTGAACTTCTCCCCCAATCTCTGCTACCCTGCCTACTCATTACCTGCCCACCAATACACAGACACAGTCCCTCCCTCTCCTACATTACCACCTAAAGTGTCTGTGAGCTGCTGGGGCACTACAAGTCCCAGCATGCAAGGAGATGGGGCAGCAGTGTGTTTCTTTTAGGCTGATTTTTGGGTGAAAAGTGCTGTGTATATATATGTATACTGTGTGTCTATGTGTATATATGTATACTGTGTGTCTATGTCTATGTGTATATGTATACTGTGTGTCTATCAGTGGTGGTGCGTCCATAAGGGGCGCATGGGCACTGCCCCCTCTCTCCTGGCACCTCTCTGTCACCATAGATAGATTCATGCATTGCATGAATCTATCTATGGTCGCCAATGACACCTCCTATTAAGGTGCCCGGCCCCTTTTCGGGCGCCAAGCACCTGAATTACAGTGGTGGGGGTGTTTTTGGGAAGCACCTGATTAGAGCCGTAGGCTCTAATAGGTGCCCAAAAAGGTGAACAGCGGGCGCCATGCTGGGCGTTCGCTGTTCACTCAGCTGTGTGTTAGCAAAGCTAAGGAATTCACTTTGCTAACACTGAACCGCCTCTCAGCCAATTAGGTGCTCGGGTCTGTTACCCGTCACCTGATTGGCTGAAGCGTCAGGTGCTGTGATTGGATGCCTGATAGCGAGGATGGAAGAAGACATTGAGGAGCGCGCAGGACACCTCCGCTGTCCCGCTGTGAGACAGGTAAGTGCCGGGCAATGCACACTGGCAGCATTTGATGGGGCACAGTAGCGGCAATTGATGTGCACACTGGCAGCATTTGATAGGGCACAGTAGCGGCAATTGATGGGCACACTGGCAGCATTTTATGGGGCACAGTAGTGGCAATTGATGGGTACAATGGCAGCATTTGATGGGGCACAGTAGCAGCAATTGATGGGCACACTGGCAGCAATTGATGGGCACACTAGCAGCAATTGATGGGCACAGTAGCAGCAATTGATGGGCATACTGACAGCAATTGATGGGCACAGTGGCTGCGTTTGATGGGCATAGTGGCGGAAATTTATGGGTATAGTGGCTGCATTTGATGGTACAGTGGCTGCGTTTGATGGGCACAGTGATGGCAATTTATGTTTACAGTGGCTGCGTTTGATGGCACAGTGGCTGCACTTGATGGGCACAGTGGCTGCGCTTGATGGGCACAGTGGCAGCAATTGATAGGCACAGTAGCTGCGTTTGATGGGTACAGTGGCGGCAATTTATGGGTACAGTGGTGGCAATTTATGGGTACAGTGGCTGCGTTTGATGGCACAGTGGCTGCGTTTAATGGCACAGTGGCTGTGTTTGATGGGCACAGTGGCTGCTCTTGATGGGCACAGTGGCAGCAATTGACTGGCACAGTAGCTGCATTTGATAGGCACAGTGGCTGCAATTGATGTTTTTTTCCGTTTGTTTGCACCCCCCAAAAATTTTGAGCACCAGCCACCACTGGTGTCTATATGTATATATGTATAACATGTGTGTGTGTCTATGTGTATGTATACTGAGTGTGTATGTATACTGTATGTTTCATTTGGGCCTACTGCCACTAAACAGAAGTAGAAACAATCCTATGCCCATGAAAAATCCACTTGTTGCCATTCAGAGGCAGCTGAATGGTGAACTGCTGACCCCGGCCTCAGATCAGGCAGCAGGGCAGGTCTGGGTGCTTGCCTGTGCGGTGATATGGCACACATCAAGCATGGCTTTTATTCACACACCCCACTGCCAGATCTGAGGCCAACCACAGCAGTTCACTATTCCACTAGCTCTATGACTCACTTGAGCAGTTCAGAGCCTGAAACAAGTGAATTTTTTTTTCTAATTTAAAGGCCTTTTCCTGCCAGCTGCCTGCAACATCAAGCACTAAGGTGCAAAGGTGTGTGTAAGGGGACACTGATAGAAGGTGACACACTGGGGGGGCTCTACCATAAGGTAGGACTCTGCGGACTGTGATGTATAGGGAGAATGTTGGGACTTTGGCCTAAGGGAGGACTCTGATGTGAGCGTGGCACTCATCCTGACTGGCTGTACTCCATATGTTGTTTTGTTTGTTACTTACTCCTGGCATGGCAGCCACCTGTAAGCCTGGGGGCCCCATAATCTTATATTGCCCGGGGGGCCCATGAGTTGTCAGTCCGTTCCTGGTACAGGGTAGACAAAAACCTATTTTAGCCAGAAAGGACACAGTACATTTCTGCTAAATTGAAAGAATATAAGCTGTGCTTCTGTATCTGTGGATAACCAAATTCTATGAGGTAGGGATGGCAATATATACAAGTTCATAGCAGATTCTACTAAATCAACTAAGATCATAAAAATAGTTTTAATGTGAACTTGGGATGAGCAAAACCGGCTACTGAAGACTTAAAAAAACATTACCTGGTCAATTTATGTTTTCTGCTTGGCTAAGCAAATAGTAGGGTTAAGCCTCGTACACACAATCAGATTTTCCGCAGACAAAACCTCGGACTTTTGTCCAAAGGGCGTTGGCCCCATACTTGTCTTGCATGCAAACAGCACACAACTGTTGGCCAACAAACATGAATGTAGTGACGTACTACGTGGTTTTTCAGCTCTTAGCTCCACCCTTTGGGCTCCATCTGCTAATTTCGTGTTTGTAGATGTTTGGTGAGTGTTGATTCAAGCTTTTCATTTCACGCTTCTCATTTTGCGCCTTTCATTTTACGCTTTTCAGTTTGCGCTTTTCATTTTGCGCTTTTCAGTTTGTTTCTGAATGGTTGTTGGTCAACCAGCCATGTTGCGAAATCGGAGGAGATAACGTGTTATTTATTATTGACCTTGGAGTTATTGCTTTGACCCAAGTCCAGTCCAGGAACAGGAGGATTTCTTGGACCAAAAATTGGTTGCTTTATTAATCGTGACCAATTATGTCATATGCCTTTGCTGCGGGAGCTCCAGGAGAATAATCCAGATGATTTTCAGAATTATCTCTGGATGACAGACCCCTGCTTTCACCAACTCTTGGCATTGTTGACCCCCTATATTAAGAAGCAGGACACATGCTTGAGGATTTTATTTTGTTTTTTGGTCAAATAATGATTTGATTTGGTATATTTTCTATATTTTTGGATGCATACAATGCACTTTTTAGTTAAGTTCTATTGGCAGATAGCATGTCTAATTTTATTTGTTTTCTTTTTTTAATGCACAATAAAAAAATTGTGGAGAATAATATTTGGCAATGTGTTTTACTTCAAATGACAGTTTGGGAGTAGGCAGTTACAATTTAAAAAATACAATGTAAGATTAACAAGGGACACCAACATAGTTGTATCTTTGATATTAAAAACTATGGGATAATGGTGTTTGGGTAACTTGCACAAAAAAAAATAACAAGCATAATAATATTATTCTTGATATCACTAGAATAAAAAAGCCTTTGAAAATTTGTTTGCAATAACTCCATCAGTTTTACCAGCAAAGCAACTTCATTATTATCCGATTAAAGAAGAAGAGAATGTGCGCTGCATTTCGAGATTTTATAATTTGCCATGTTACGAATGTAAATTCTCCATTACGAACGCTACTGCTTCTGGCTCATCCTTGCTTCCAAGCACGCATGTTTATACTTTAGTCTTTTGTCCAATGGACTTGTGTACATACGCTTGGAAAATCCGACAACAGACATTTGTCCGTGGAAAATTTTAAAGCCTGCCATCAAACATTTATCCGCGGAAAATCCGACAATTGTCGGATGGAGCATACAAACAGTTGGATTTTCCACCAACAGCCTGTCATCATACATTTCCCAGCAGAAAATCTGATCGCATGTAGGAGGCTTTAGAATCAAATATACACAACATAATTCATGAAGCCATGTTGTATAGTGTGAATGTAACAGGTGTTGGTGTTGGTGTATCAATGCAACAATGTTCTCATAGGCCCTTAATACTAACTGAGCATCATTTGAATACTACAGTCTACCTAAGTGTTGCTGCTGCCCATATGTACCTTTTCAGAGTCAAAGTCAATCTATTTTTCAGAGGTTATGCTTAGTAGAATGATGTGCCCTTTCAAAAAGCACACATAATTTCAGTCCAATTCCACAAATGTGACTAAGATTTCAGTGTGATCCAAAGGGCCTACACAGTCCAGGTATCAGTGTTTAATCCAACAGGTTACATTTGGATGACGTGGCATGGAAGGTTTAAAGTATGAATGAATCACTGACAATCTGAAGAAACTACATAATGCTGTCAAGTCAGCATAGACCAAAGTCCCTAAGGAGCATTTCCATCCCCCTTGCTGAATCCATGCCACAATGAATTCAGTCTGTTCTTAAGGCAAGGGAATTTTTTACATAATACTATTATTATTATTTCAGATACTTACATAGTGCTGTCAATTTAGGCAGCGCTTTACATATACATTGTACATTCACATCAGTCCCTACACTCAAGGAGCTTACAATCTAAGGTCCCTAACTCACATTCATACATACTAGAGCCAATTTAGACAGAAGCCAATTAACCTACCAGAATGTCTTTGGAGTGTGGGAGGAAACCCGAGTACCTGGAGGAAACCCATGCAGGCACAGGGAGAACATGCAAACTCCAGGCAGGTAGTGCCGTGTTAGGGATCTGAACCAGCAAACCCTTTTTACTGCTAAGCGAAAGTGCTACCCTCTACACCACTGTGTCACCCTGCTAGATGTATGTACCTAATGAATTGCAATCTAGCAGTAAATAGTAATAACAGGAGTCTTACTTTTATGCAAATGGTATTAGAAATATTTTAAATGAACGATAAATGATTATGTGAAATTTAAAATTAGTAGGCTATTGATCATGATTTTTTTTCTCTTTGAAAAGCATGATTTTATAAGTTAGCATATGGCCTACTTTTAATGTCTGCTTCTTTTTGGTAGGAAGCAGCCTAAACCATCTACTTTTAAGAACACATCTTGTGCTAAAATAAAGCTTAATTAGCCTTGTGTAGTGCTTTTATAGATGCAGTGGTAAAGCAATATTATCATTTATGGTTGGCTGTCTGTCTCCTTGGCCTTCTCCTTCCTCCTTAGAATATAAAAATCATACCATACAGCATCATGTAGTGCTGATCGATCATAAAGATTTAGTTTTTGTTGCAGGTCAACAAAATGCTACAATCTATAGAAGGAATTTTAAGCATTAATGTGCATATTTAGCATTAGTCTATTGTGAATAAATGCGTATGTGTAAATCAAAATATATACATTAATATACAGTATCTCACAAAAGTGAGTACACCCCTCACATTTTTGAAAATATTTTATTATATGTTTTCATGTGACAACACTGAAGAAATGACATTTTACTACAATGTAAAGTAGTGAGTGTACAGCTTGTATAACAGTGTAAATTTGCTGTCCCCTCAAAATAACTCAACACACAGACATTAATGTCTAAACCGATGGCAACAAAAGTGAGTACACCCCTAAGTGAAAATGTCCAAACTGGGCCCAAAGTGTCGATATTGTGTGTGGCCACCATTATTTTCCAGCACTGCCTTAACCCTCTTGGGCATGGAGTTCACCAGAGCTTTACAGGTTGCCACTGGAGTCCTCTTCCACTTCTCCATGATGACATCATAGAGCTGGTGGATGTTAGAGACCTTGCACTTCTCCACCCCTCCGTTTGAGGATGCCCCACAGATAGTTCAATAGGGCTTAGGTTTGGACACATGCTCAGCCAGTCCATCACCTTTACCCAGTGGTCATCTTGGAGGTGTGTTTGGGGTCATTATTATGTTGGAATACTGCCCTGCGGCCCTTTCCCCGAAGGGAGGGGATCATATTTGGCTTCAGTATGTCATGGTATATTTTGGCATTCATGGTTCCCTCAATGAACTGTAGCTCCCCAATGCTGGCAGCATTCATGTATCCCCAGCATATGACACTCCCAGCACCATGCTTGACTGTAGACAAGACACATTTGTCTTTATACTCCTCACCTGGTTGCCGCAACACTCTTGTAACCATCTGAACCAAATAGGTTTATCTTGGTCCCAGAAGACCACAGGACATGGTTCCAGTAATCCATGTCCTTAGTCTGCTTGTCTTCAACAAACTGTTTGTGGGCTTTCTTGTGCATCATCTTTAGAAGAGGCTTCCTTCTGGGACAACAGCCATGCAGACCAATTTGATGCAGTATGCGGCGTATGGTCTGAGCACTGACAGGCTGACCCCCCATCCCTTCAACCTCTGCTGCAATGCTGGCAGCATTCATGGGTCTATTTCTATGCTGAGCATGTGCACTCAACTTCTTTGGTCGACCATGGTGAGGCCTGTTCTGAGTGGAACCTGTCCTGTTAAAACGTTGTATGGTCTTGGCACCGTGTTGCAGCTCAGTTTCAGGGTCTTGGCAATCTTCTTATAGCCTAGGCCATCTTTATGTAGAGCAAAAATTATTTTTTTCAGATCCTCAGAGATCAGTACCAGTATGAGAGAGTGAGAGCAATAACACCAAATTTAACACACTTGCTCCCCATTAACACCGGAGACCTTGACATATTTTTCTTATTTTGCTTTTTTACATGTTTTGTGTTGGAATTGGGACACAGTTATGGTTATTCTGTCTCCTAGAGTCTCTTGGGCATTATATCTGCCGCCATATTCACTGTGCATGTGCAGTGATGTCACTACGAGTGCGTTGTGATGTTTTGTAAGCAATGGACGTTTACTTAAATTATATTGTTATTTGCCATTTTGGCGCCAATGGCAGACATTTTAAGCACATTTACAAACATTTCTCATATGCATAGGTGACATTTGCCTCTGAAGCAGCTGGAGTGACGAAAGATATGAGCGAAACCAGGCAGGCTTTCAGCCTTTCTTCCATGATAACAGCTTTTGGGATACCTCCTCCCCTATCTCCTCTATCCATTGAAGTGACCATGGCTCCTCTGGATATGGACTTATAGACCATCACTCGCTATAAGAACAACTTGGACTTTCCAAGGCCCACATAGATGGCTAAGTACTACTTGAGTATTTGAGTGTTATATGGCTTGGAAATGTTTCCTAATCAAAATTGATGGCTACCACACTGGGCAATTATGAGCTACATACTACACAGTTAAATGAACTTTCTTATGTGGATCTAGTTGCCAACAAAGGGAGGGTATAGGATGCCATGCTACAAGCTATATGAAGGCTATACGTGATGATATGGGCACACTCCCTGGGGATTTTTCCAGTTATGCTTTATATATGTGCCATAATTCACTCTTGCTCCCAGCTGCTTATATGGGGGTTGGTCCTACAACACATTTCATTAAAGGACACCCTCACGGACTTTAAATGCTATTCAGCCACAAGTAGTGACCCATCAACACATATTTGGGATGGTCTTACTCTATATTCCATTGGAGGATCCCTTAATGAACTTTGAATGACATCCATCCACATGTTGGTTTCGGAATACATCCTACCAAAGGATCTTTCCAGGAATTCTGAATAACATTCAGTTACTTATAATTATCTAATCTTGAAGATCAATATGGAGGAGAGGCTTTAATTTTTTGACCTAGTTCACCTAGACTGTGCCCCCCCCCTCCCCCCGCCCCACTGGGGTATACATAGCTGTGAACATTTTGAATTGCACAATTTTGTTCCCCCCTTTTTTGGAGGGGGGGTGATAACACAACCTACCTGTAGCTGCCATGGTTGGGCTTTTAATAATTGGCCAATTATAATTGTATTAGTTAAATAGTGGGATAGTGGGCAAAAAGCAAGGTCCATAAAGACATGGATAAGCGAGTTTGGTGTGGAGGAACATGACTGGCCTGCACAGAGTCCTGACCTCAACCTGATGGAACACCTTTGGGATGAATTAGAGTGCAGACTGCAAGCCAGGCCTTCTTGTCCACATCAGTGCCTAACCTTACAAATGTGCTTCTGGAAGAATGGTCAGACATTCCCATAGAAACACCCCTAAAACTTGTGGACAGCCTTCCCAGATGAGTTGAAACCATAGCTGCAAAGAGTGGGCTGTCTCAATATTGAAACTTACGGACTAAGACTGGAATGCCATTAAATTCATGTGTGTGTAAAGGCAGGCGTCCCCAAACTTCTGGTAATATAGGGGGTTATTTACTAAAGGCTTTGCACTACAAGTGCACTGAAAGTGCACTTGGAAGTAAAGTCTCGGTAGATCCGAGGGGGAAAAGGAAAGAAAAATAAAAAACAGCATTTTAGCTTGCACATGTTTAGATGATAGAATCAGCAGAGCTTCCACTCATTTCAGATCTACCCCTTAGATTTAGAGCGACTACACTTCCAAGTGCACTTTCAGTGCACTTTCAAGTGCACTTGTAGTGTACTTGTAGTGCAAAGTGGATTTGCCTTTCGTAAATAACCCCCAGGGTGTATATGTAAAGCATAAGAATGATCTGCTCCTGTTTGTTCCTTTTTGGTCTGATAAAAATACCATTAAAAGTGTTTTGTTAAATCTACTCTTCAAGTAAAAAAACACCTGTTGATCTTGACAGATATCTTCTGAGCTGTGCCCTCTTGCATCTCCCTCATGATGAAGAGGAAAGATGGTGGTGTTCTGTAATCTGAATACATGTTCTTTCCTAGAGTGACAACAGCATTCCTTTATAGGCACAGAATGGTGAATGAGCATTGTAACCTTATGATGCCATGGGGGTTATTTACGAAAGGCAAATCTACTTTGCACTGCAAGTGCACTTGGAAGTGCAGTCGCTGTAAATCTGAGGGGACAATCTGAAATGAGGGGAAGCTCTGCTGATTTTATCATCCAATCAAGTGGAAGCTAAAATGCTGTTTTTTATCTTCCTTACATGTCCCCCTCGTATCTATAGCGACTGCACTTCCAAGTGCACTGCAAGTGCAAAGTGGATTTGGCTTTAGTAAATAACTCCCCATATCTAAAGACTGGTAAGCTGAAGCATATTGCGTATCATTTTTTGGTTTTATATTTGCTTTAAAATATTTCCTAGAACTACTATTAGACATCAAATATGAATATGTTAGGCTTAGATTTCCTAGACAGCTTCTAAATGCATCTGAATCTGAAAAGAAAGTTAGCGGTTGTATGTAAGCAGATGGGATTCTGGGATGGCCTGTTTTACTTTGATCGGGATATATAAAGTGAAAATGATGTTTATGGTTAGGACCCAAAACTGATCAAACCCGTATTGCTGGGTACTATACCATAATGGCATTCCTACATGACATTCCTATATATGAGCATCTTTGACAAATATGGAAATTGTGTGTGCTTGCCTCTTAGCGGATAAGTATTACTTGATGCTTCAGTAGGAAATGGTTTAGTGCACAATTCAGTGTCTGTTGTCCAGGCAACACAGTCCAGGTAAGTGCCATTAATACATGGAATATCCTGCTACCGACTATGAAAGAGAAGAGATGCTCTTTGTGAGTTAGCAAAGAGCTATTTTTAGCTGCAGTTTTTCCAGGCATTGTTGCTTCAAGGGCTCACACTTACAAATTCATTTTTCTGTCTCAAGTGGTTGAAGGAGGAACAACAAAAGCAGAAAATATGTGAATATAAAATGAGAAATGCTGTCAGCTATAGCAAAGTCATTTTCAAGAGACATGTATATGAAACCTCACAAAATGCAGATGGTGAGCGGCAGCATTTCTTTTTTTTTACAGGGCTGGGTTATATGAGGCTGATTCTAACAAAAATTGAAATTGCCTTACATTTGTTTGCCTCTAGTTCTAACACCATGGAAAAATATAGTTCATAGCATTTTGGTCATAAGCAATTTCTTTATTTTTCCCATAATCCGTTTGAATGGGTTATATACAACTAAATAACACATCACTCATTTTTAAGCATCGCATTTAGAGCTCATACAGAAAGGCTCTGCTTACTAAACACTGCACTTTCCAGGCATCAATACTCAACCACGTGCAATTAAATGCACAATGCAGCAGGATCTGGGTTTGAGCTGCTTTGTCTGCAATAATAATACATTAAGCAGGCTCCATGGTTCTAAAAGCAACTAATCTGCCAATCTTTTCAGGTGCAACTGCATAGCTTCCAACTGTCCCTGATTTCGAGGGACTGTCCCTGATTTGGAGAAATGTCCCTCCATCCCTCCTTCCTCTTCATTTGTCCCTCATTTGGGTCTGATCTATATAGTTGTATATAGAATGCACTTTTTATCTTTCAAAAAGTGTTTACCAGTGCTAAACCTTTCATCCAAATTCTAAATGGCTGCATTTGTAAATTTTAAAAGCCAATATAAAGGAATAGTAGTGGTAAAAAAAAAGTTTTTGTGGATTTAATGAACCTTTTCTTGGTTAATTCTCCTTTAAGGGGGGGTGTGACAGGGGATGTGTCCTATGCCTACATACATTTGTTAGTAGGTGTCCCTCATTTCCACCTCAGAATGTTGGGAGGTATGTGCAACTGTGGCAGCATTGCATTTTGCTTGCAGTGCTTCCAGAGTTTACAGATCACAGGAAACAAATCTGGAGCCATTCTCATTTATTGCAAATATTTCTTGTATTCGTTGATGCTATTGATGTCTGTAAGGTAAAGTTGAGTATCTATATACAAATTGCATGAGGGCTGCATTAGCCAAGACACATCTTAGGCAAGTAAGGATTAAAGGTACTTGGCTTCCAGGTTTTTTTTTTAGCACTGCTGAGTAGGCCATACCAAAGAGGTTGCCACTGCTTTGCCTAGCTGAGGGCAGAGCACTCATGTCTCTGATAAAGCACGTGTCAAATCTTCCATTCACATATTGCTTTGCAGTACTTGAGAAGTAGAATCCTCTTTTATGCTAAAGGTATACTCTACATCAGGGATATGCAATTAGCAGACCTCCAGCTGTTGCAAAACTACAAGTCCCATCATGCCTCTGCATCTGGGTGTCATGCTTGTGGCTGTCAGAGTCTTGCTATGCCTCATAGCAATAGCTGGAGGTCCGCTAATTGCATATCCCTGCTGTACAGAGTCAAAGGGGTTTATTTACTAAAGGCAAATCCAGTTTGCACTGCAAGTGCACTTGGAAGTGCAGTCGCTGTAGATCTGAGGGGGACATACAAGGAAAATAAAAAACAGCATTTTTGCTTGTACATGATTGGATGCTAAAATCAGCAGAGCTTCCCCTCATTTCAGATCACCCCCTTAGATTTAAAGCGACTGCACTGTCAAGTGCACTTGCAATGCACTTGTAGTGCAAAGTGGATTTGCCTTTAGTAAACCAACCTCAAAGCCTGTATATGAGCAGGATACAGCCATCTGCAACCCCTAGCCTGCCACAAATAATTTTGTCAGTGTTAGTACAGAGAAACCCAAGGGAAAGGAGGGAAAAGAAAGACACTGTGCCCTGTGGAGTTGCAGGCATTCTATCATCAGATAGCAGAAATCAAAGGAAAAACATTTACATTACTCCATTAGACTGTACAATAACTTGGAGGAGAGATTGAAAAAGAAAAGATAGCATATACAGTATATTTGCTCCATGGGGGATAGGTTTAGTAAGGAGCAATGCTTGGTGGGCTAAAATGTGGAATTTGTGGTTGATATAAGGAATTTATTGCACTGACAAATTGTACCTCTGATTTATAGTTTGTAATTTACCAATATGGCTGTCATCCTCTTTCTGACTTTTGCCATTGTTAAAAATAGTTAATTTCCCATATTCTTTTTACAATGTCACCACTCCTTTTGAGTTATAACCACACACACACACACACACACACACACACGCACACACACACACACACCTTGTTTAAATGTTAGTTATATTTATGTTGACCCTTGTATGTTTGTTTTGTGTATGTATATTTTTAAATAAAAAATAGAAAAATCAAACTATTTCCCAGACAGAAATTGGCAAAGGGGATTCACACATCGCATACACAGTTATCACCAAAATTTAATTTACCCAAAAAAGATATCCATCCACAAATACTGTATGTTCTGTTAATGTAAAAATTTTGAGGAAACCATTTTCTTATCCCTACCTAAAATGCACTTCAGATGCAGAAGAGTAAAATGCACTTAGACTTAGGCTGGCCATACATGGTGCAAATTTCTGTCCTGCAACAATAGGTTGCAGGACAGAAATTTACACAATTCCCCCATCAACATAGACAGTGCTTATAGGGAAATCAGCAATTGTGTTCTCCCTGTGGGAGGGTTATGGGGGGTGGGAGCGGGCGCTAGCAGCTGCTACCGATAATTGCGAGCAAATTTGGCAGGTTGGTTGTACCCAAGTTGATCAATCGATCGTTTTGGTACATTCAGCCTGCCCACTAATGGTTCGAATCTTGGCCGGTTCCTGCTGAACTGGCCGAGATTTGAACAGTGTATAGCTGTCCTTAGCAGTTTTCTGAACTAGAAAGCTTTAGAGTAAGGCCTACCTATAAGACCCCTTGCACATGGGATGGTTCAGGTGCAGTGCATTAGTGCTTGTATGTGAAAAACCTTCCACGTTGATATAAAACGGAAAAAACATCCTGAATGGCGGCACTTCACACCTGTACATGTTACGCTCTCTAACTAGCTTCTTCAGCAGGTAAGCAGGTGGAATTTTTACATTATATGTAATTGATTTATTGCACTGGTTGCGCTACACTATATTTTGTTTATTGGTATTGTACTAGTATTGTATTGTACTGAGAGTCACATGTGGATACACTCTGAGAGGTGTTGGCAGCAATCACGATAAGCCTATCAGTGGGCTATTGAGACTGGATTTGTTCAATATTGAGTTGCACTGAATACTTTATTTGTATTTTCACTTGCATTTAGTTTGATATATCGCGCTGATTATATTTTTGTTTCACATTTTTGGTTTTCTATACCACAGAGTGTCATTTCAGTGACAGCTCTGTCTGCATGGGGCTACTGATAACAGATCCAAGTATGTAAGATACTTTCATGTTTAAATGTTAGAATGGGTGGCTTCTGCATCTGTAACAATGAGACTAAGTTACCTGCTGCAAACAACATGACCGCCACGGGCCTGTAGAACCGCCGGCGAGATCCCACACATATGGAAATTAGACCAACCAGGAATGCAATGAGAATGATGGCTGCTCCACCCAGTAGTAAAGCGAGTGTTGCAATCTGCCAATCTGCAATAGAAAATATAATGTGTATAAAGTTAGTAAAAACAGCATAGTTACAATAAAATAATTGTTATTTTGAATCTCAGCTTTTTGCTTTTTTTATGTATACTGTTACTTTTCATATGCAAGTCAATTTTCTGAAACTGAAGAGTGTGGAACATTTTAACTGCAAAAGTTTAGTTAAAGAATCTGCACTTGTTATATCCCTAGGTACAGTATACCTAAATATCTGATAAGAAATAAGTAAAAAAACAAATATGTGCACATGCTATTTACAATGTTTATACAAGAGTCACAGAGTTGCCATCTGCAACCCATCCCCAACCCCCCCCCCCCCCCTCAACAAATTAAATGTCTCTTGCTAACCTTAAATAAAATGCAAGGAGTGGATAGGTTGACTGAACTGAGACTTCATTCCTTGTGTGTCATTCGTTGTGTGTCAGGCTATAATACTCCTTATAGTGATCTTTTAGTTTAAATTTATACAAAACTCAAAGGACCTAAAACACCTAGGGGTTGATTTACTAAAAACAAATAGCCTGTGCACTTTTCAAGTGCAGTTCCATTCATTTTCCCCATAGCTTAGTGATTGTGGAGAATCTTCACTTTGTAATGCATGCCAAGTATAGGGTAAACTAAAAAAGAAAAAGCATTTTTCCTTGCACATGACTAGATGATGGAAATCAGCAGAACTTTACCACCTTAGCTGTGCGCAGGGGGTGTGCTGGGTGTGCACACCCTAATGCATACCCTCCATGTGCATTAACATTAGTACTCTGTGTGCCAGCAGGGAAAGATCTCTCACTGATCTCTGCTATAAGAGTGTGTATCTGTGTGAGTGTGTGTGTGTATATCTATCTATCGATAGATAGATAGATAGATAGATAGATAGATAGATAGATAGATAGATAGATAGATAGATAGATAGATATACATATAGTGCGGCAAAAAAGTATTTAGCCAGCCACCAAAGCCACCAATTGTGCAAGTTCTCCCACTTAAAAAGATGAGAGAGGCCTGTGATTGTCATCATAGGTATACCTCAACTATGAGAGACAAAATGTGGAAACAAATCCAGACAATCACATTGTCTGATTTTTGAAAGAATTTATTTGCAAATTATGGT
Source organism: Aquarana catesbeiana (assembly GCF_042186555.1). Classification (NCBI taxonomy): domain Eukaryota; kingdom Metazoa; phylum Chordata; class Amphibia; order Anura; family Ranidae; genus Aquarana; species Aquarana catesbeiana. Next base: position 334,024,393 of record NC_133325.1, read on the forward strand.
GGAAAATAAGTATTTGGTCACCTACAAACAAGCAAGATTTCTGGCTGTCACAGACTTGTAACTTCTTCTTTAAGAGGCTCCTCTGTCCTCCACTCATTACCTGTATTAATGGCACCTGTTTGAACTTGTTATGAGTATAAAAGACACCTGTCCATAACCTCAAACAGTCACACTCGAAACTTCACTAAGGTGAAGACCAAAGAGCTGTCGAAGGACACCAGAAACAAAATTGTAGACCTGCAACAAGCCAGGAAGACTGAATCTGCAATAGGCAAGCAGCTTGGTGTGAAGAAATCAACTGTGGGAGCAATAATTAGAAAATGGAAGACATACAAGACCACTGATAATCTCCCTCGATCTGAGGCTCCACGCAAGATCTCACCCCGTGGGGTCAAAATGATCACAAGAACGGTGAGAAAAAATCCCAGAACCACACGGGGGGACCTAGTGAATGATCTGCAGAGAGCTGGGACCAAGTAGCAAAGGCTACCATCAGTAACACACTACGCCGCCAGGGATTCAGATCCTGCAGTGCCAGATGTATCCCCCTGCTTAAGCCAGTACATGTCCGGGCCCGTCTGAGGTTTGCTAGAGAGCATTTGGATGATCCAGAAGAGGATTGGGAGAATGTCATATGGTCAGATGAAACCAAAGTAGAACTGTTTGGTAGAAACACAACTCATTTTGTTTGGAGGAGAGAGAATGCTGCGGCACTGCGTCGCTTTAACTGAAAATTGCGTGGTCGTGTGACGTGGCTCCAAAAATTGACGTCCTTTTTTTCCCACACATAGAGCTTTCTTTTGGTGGTATTTGATCACCTCTGCGGTTTTTATTTTTTGCGCTATAAACAAAAAAAATAGCGACAATTTTGAAAAAAAAAATGCATTATTTTTACTTTTTGCTATAATAAATATCCCCAAAAATATATAAAAAAACACTTTTTTTCTCAGTTTAGGCTGATACGTATTCTTCTACATATTCTTGGTAAAAAAAAAAATCGCAATAAGCATTTATTGATTGGTTTGCGCAAAAGTTATAGCGTCTACAAAATAGGGGATAGTTTTATGGCATTTTTATTAATATTTTTTTTTTTACTAGTAATGGCGGTGATCAACGATTTTTATCATGACTGTGACATTATGGCGGACAGATTGGACACTTCTGGTGCCCTCAATGAACTGTAGCTCCCCAGTGCCAGCAGCACTCATACAGGCCCATACCATGACACTCCCACCATCATGCTTGACTATAGGCAAGACATGCTTGTCTTTGTACAGGACATGGTTCCAGTAATCCATGTCCTTAGTCTGCTTGTCTTCAGCAAACTGTTTGTGGGCTTTCTTGTGCATCATCTTTAGAATAGGCTTCCTTCTGGGACCACAGCCATGCAGACCAATTTGATGCAGTGTGCGGTGTATGGTCTGAGCACTGACAAGCTGACCCCCCACCACTTCAACCTCTGCAGCAATGCTGGCAGCACTCATACATCTATTTCCCAAAGACAACTTCTGTATATGACGCTCAGTACGTGCACTCAATTTCTTTGGTCGACCATGGCGAGGCCTGTTCTGAGTGGAACCTGTCCTGTTAAACTGCTGTATGGTCTTGGCCACTGTGCTGCAGCTCAGTTTCAGGGTCTTGGGAATCTTCTTATAGCCTAGGCCATCTTTATGTAGAGCAACAATTCTTTTTTTCAGATCCTCAGAGAGTTCTTTGCCATGAGGTACCATGTTGAACTTCTAGTGACCAGTATGAGTGAGAGCAATAACACCAAATTTAAAACACCTGCTCCCCATTCACACCTGATACCTAGTAACACTAATAAGTCATATGACACTGGGGAGGGAAAATGGCTAATTGGGCCCAATTTGGACACTTTCACTTAGGGGTGTACTCACTTTTGTTGCCAGCGGTTTAGACATTAATGGCTGTGTGTTGAGTTATTTTGAGGGGACAGAAAATTTACACTGTTATACAAGCTGTACACTCACTACTTAACAATGTAGCAAAGTGTTATTTCTTCAGTGTTGTCACATGAAAAGATATAATAAAATATTTTTAAAATGTGAGGGGTGTACTCACTTTATAAACATATATATATGTTTATATATATATATACATATATGCACACACATGCACACTCATGTGTTTGAGCTTTGGGGTGCACACCCTAATGCAATAGGTTGCGCACATCTATGTTTACCACATTTACTAAGCTCTGGGGGAAAATTAGTGCAATTGTACTTGGAAAGTGGACAGTATTTGTCTTTAGTAAACCACACACTGTAATCTTATTCTGAACATATCTAGGCAACAAAATTTCAAAGGCATATTGCAATGATACCAAAGTCCACAATATTATAAAAAATACATATCTAAAATACATATGAGAGCTACATGCACATTTTAAAGCTGAACAATAAATTAGTTTGATTTACATCACGTAAAACATCAAGAGGAAAAGAGGAATTTGTATTCATAATAGGATCTATTAACCCAAAAAGGTATAGATGAAAGTTTTCTGGGCAGTTAAAGTGGTATTCCAAAAACAAAAACATATTAAAGCTTAGATGTGCTGGCTTTTTTTTTAGTTTTTTTACTTTATTTTCACATGGTAATCCAGCCAGTAAGTCTGTTATTTTTCAACTTACTTTAACAGACCATTCTGTCCAGTAAAAGTACCAGTTAAGGGGGTGAGACAAACCAAACTGACAGGTGTGCTTACAATGATCAGCTTTTATTCATTTATGAAAAACCTTTAGCCCAAAAGAAAAAGTTGTTGCTGTAACTGCTTATGAAGTATTAGCTAGAATTCAGCTTCAACTTGTTAGTCAAGTCCTGCTGTCAAATCTGACGTTCAACTTCAAATTGTTAATCAAATCTGCTAGTCCAATACTACCCTCTCCTGGGACTGACAATGCTGTCGAAAGGTGTCTCATTACTACTTTATCCAGAATGCAGACACCCTAGGACAGAAAGTGTGTTACAGGCAGGATCATCAGGAGTAATAAAGGGAAAAGGCCTACAAATATAAACTAATGCAGACACCACATCTAAGAATTGGTAAACTGCAATATGCTCCATTTTTGTTTTTGGGTTTGTCCTCTTACTAAATACAATTAACTATGGCTATCAAACACAATATACTTTAACTAAAAAACATACCGTCAAACACAACATACTGTAGTTTGCAATTTGGCTAGACAGTAATTGTATAGTAATTTCTTGAAAGAAGGGGAGGATTAAAACCCCTGCCAGGTTATTTTTTTTTGCCACCAGTGTACCATTGGGAAAATGTACCTTCACATTCTGTCCCAGATGCAGCAGGAAGTTAGAGGAAATCTTCCAAAGTGAGGAAAAGTCCCCTCTTCAACAGTTTTCCCTAGTTTCCCCTTATCTCCTGTTCCAGGAAAAACTTTAAAGGGTGAGCTCACCTTTACAGAAAATCTGTTAGGGTGAACTTACACTGGACCCCCTCCCCATCCACCCCAGTCCTGCTGACCTTGAGTCCTGCAATCACCCGCTGTGAAAATCCCCACGGCCTAATCTCCTAAATGTACCTTGTAAAGGTACATATAGGAGGCATTCTCATTGGTCGGCACCAACACATGGACAGCGCAAACCATAAGCACCCGCCTAGCCCGTCCTGTCAGAGCTGGAAAAGAGGAGAGGAAGCCATGGGGATTTCAAATCCTCAGACCGGTAAAGCGGCGACCCAATGTCTCACAGCGGGTGATCGGGGGACTCTAGGTCAGCAGGACCAGGAGGGATGGGGAGGGGGTCCGATGTAAGTTCACCTGACAGATTTTCTGTAAAGGTGAACTTACACTTTAATCCATGACAGTACAAAAAGTGGGGGGAATCTCTTCAGTGGAGACAAACAGCAGTGGCTGTAAGAGGGCAGCAGTAAGTCCAGCAGCTGCTGGTGCTCAAAGGGTAGAAAGTGTAGTAGCTGCTGGGTAGGGGCAGAAGGTGTGGAAGCTAGTGATGTTACATGTTCCACCCTAAAAACGGGCACCCGCTGCCATCCAATTTGATCCTGTCCACCAACAACATATGAATGGTGGTCCTTTTTCCCATCCGTCTGGTGGGTTGGATCGGATGGCATGGAAATGGACAGGCAGTCTATTTCCATCCGATTGCCCCATAGAGGAGAGCGGGACTGAGCGGACACTGACCTGTCATCTGCCTGCTCAGCAGGGATCGGTGGAGAGATCCCACGCTGAGCAAGTGGATTCCGTTCAGCGGAAGTGCCCTTGTGAAAGGGGCCTAAAAATTCATACCAGACCAAAAGGGCCTGCTATAAAACCTGGGGTGACCCCAGGCCTTTATGTGTTTATTTTCTGTGGGTTCTACCTTAAAGTGGATGTAAATCCTCACATATACCCAGTGAAGTGAACAGCCTCAGATGATACACAGAGATAAAACAAATCTCCCTACATACGTTTTACATCTATCTCTGCTGTCTTCAGCTCTATATACTGCTTAGAAAGTGCACACTGTGTCAGAATTTTCACTGTAGGAGGAGATCATTGTGAGACACTGTGAGAAAGCTCATTAGAGGAAAGGTACACACCCCCTCCATACACATGCAGAGCGTGTCTGTGAATTGTTTAGCTTTGTGCTAATTTATTTATAGCGACCTCCCCCGACACAAAGCTCAGGCTGCCCTCTCCCAGAACTTGTGAGAAATGATCAGACTGATAACAGAGCTACTGAGGAGGGGCCAGCCATGGGACTTAGCTCTTTGAAGAGAGATAAGAAAACACTACAGATAGATGTGCCCAGCTCAATATTCATGAACTGGGTTTACATCCACTTTATCCGCTTCCCAACCAGCCGCCGCAGTTATACTGTGGCAGGTTAGCTACCCTGCGCAAGCCGTCGTAGCTATACGCCGGCTCGCGGGGCCGAGATAGCATGCGCGTGCGCATGCCCACTGCACAGCTGTGTCAATGCTCGTGGCAGATAGACGCGATGACCGTCAGCCATGAGCGATCGTGAGCAGGAGACACAGAGCAGGGACGAGTGTGTGTAAACACACACTTCCCTGTTCTGTTCTGACAGGAGTGACAGATCGTATGTTCCTATTAGCTAGGAACAACGATCCGTCACTTCCTCTAGTCAGTCCCCTCCCCCTTCAGTTAGGATCACCTCCCAGGGAACACAGTTAACCCCTCGATTGCCCCCTAGTGTTAACCCCTTCATTATCAGTGACATTTTGACAGTAATCAATGCATTTTTATAGCATTGATCGCTGTATTAATGCCAATGGTCCCAAAAATGTGTCAAAATTGTCCTATGTGTCCACCATAATGTTGCAGTCATGATAAAAATCACAGATCGCCGCCATTTACATTAGTAAAGAAAAAATATATTAATAAAAATGCTATAAATCTATACCCTATTTTGTAGACACTATAACTTTTGCGCAAACCAATCAATATATGCTTATTGCATTTTTTTACCAAAAATATGTAGATGAATACATATCGGCCTAAACTCAGAAAAAAATTTGATATTTATTATAGCAAAAAGTACAAAATATTGTTTTTTTTTTTTCAAAATTGTCGCTCTTTTTTTGTTTTTAGAGCAAAAAATAAAAACCGTAGAGGCGATAAAATGCCACCAAAAGAAAGCTCTATTTGTGGGAAAAAAAGGACGTCAATTTTGTTTGGGTGCAACTTCGCATGACCACGCAATTGTCAGTTAAAGCGATGCTGTGCCGAATCACAAAAAGTGTTCTGGTCAGGAAGGGGGTAAATTCTTCGGGGGCTGAAGTGGTTACTATCCATTCTAGACCTTCATCAAGGGTATGGTATATATTTTAGAGAGAACTCCCACAGCTTTTTTTTTTTTGTGTGTGTTGGGGTTCATTATTAAAGTAGTTCTAAAGACTTAAGGTTTTTACCTTAATGCGTTCTATGCATTAAGGTAAAAAACTTTTGTGCTGCAGGATCCACCCAACCCCTCCCCCCCTATTCTTACCTGAGCCCAATCCGAATCAGCGATGTGCATGAGAGCACTAGCTCTCGCCGCTGTCTCCCTCTACACTGGACAGATTGACAGCAGCAGGAGCCATTGGCTGTGACAAGGGAGTGGAGGGTGGGGCTGAGCCACCCAGGCTGTGTCAATAGACTCACGGGTGCCCAGTGGAAGTAACTTTCTACTGGGGCACTCGCTGAAGACGAGGAGCCTGGAGCACCGATGGGGACCCCAGAAGAAGAGGATTGGGGCTGCTCTGTGCAAAACCCCCGATAGTGGCTGAATAAAGAGTTAAAAGCACTTGCAAAGCACCGCTGCTGAACTGATTTGCAGGCACTTTGGCAGTGGTGCCCAGTGATTTTAATGGCAGGGGCAGTGGAGAAGCGGTGTATACATCACTAAGATGCGAAAGATGCTGCTTGCAGGACTTTTTCTAATGTCCTGCAAGCGCACCGCCCCAGTGTGAAAGCACTTGGGCTCTCACACTGGGGCTGCAGGGGAGGCATTTTTTAGGTGCTATTTATAGCCCAAAAGCGCCTGAAAAACGCCCCAGTGTGAAAGGGGTCTAAGAGCATTCGCCAGCCATGTTATTCAAAGGATTTTTTCATTTTTAATGTTGCCCTTGAAGCACTATTACCATTCTGCACCCAGACAAACAGATAAATGTTTTGCTTTGTTCCCCCCAGGGCAGTGGGGTAATTCTGCTAGAGACTTTGTGCTGTGAAAAACTTGCTGGTTGGATTATCAGATGAAAAAACTGTAGCCTAAAAATGGAAACTAACTACATCTAAGAATTGCTAAGTTGCAATATAAGAAATGTTTGCTTTTGGCTTTAATACTGCTTTAACTCTCAGTATTTTTCTATGAGCCTGTAAGTCTGTGTAGAGGGGATGAGCCCCTTTGTTCCAATCAGCTGAGATATCAGGAAAATCTGTGCTCTATGCTCTCCAGTTTGTGACATCAGATCCCCACCCCCTGCTGCTAAAGCTGACAAAAAATCCTTTGATCTGTGTGAATGCTGGTTGAATGCTAGTTCAAGCAGGACCATTAGAACAGCTTCTGTTGAACAGACAGGGGTTCACACAGAGCAACATTTTCAGTTTGTGTATACCCAGCTTTATGAAGGAGGATTTGTTTAATCTCTGTTTATCGCCTGAGGCTTCACTGGGTATATGTACAACTTTGTTTTCATTCTACTAATAATCTTGACAATGCACTTATCAACTTTATTTATCATATAGTTACTAATGCTTAAGTGCCAACTCCTAAGTTTAGTAACCCATACCAATCAAAATTCCCTTTGTACTTATCTGATTTCAGCAAAATGAATTCAAATTGGTTCTGCACCTAAGAATTAGCACTTTAAATACATTATTAATTGAATAATGTTCAAATTTTTCTATATACCCCATAATGACAAAATGCCTGGTAATAAGTTACTGAAAATCATTGTAAGCAACAGGGAAGCCCACTTTCCCCGCTCCTATTTGCTCTCTCCCTGGAACCCTTTCTATCCAAAATTAGATTGAACCCCCGACATTCAGGGGATATCAATTGGTCCTTTGCAACACAAGATCTCGGCCACCTGCTCTTTTCGTTAACCAACCCAGGAGTGTCCCTACCGAATCTACTCGCAGAATTCGAGATATATACGGGAAAATATCAAACCTTAAAATAAATTTTTCCAAATCGGAAGCAATGGGGATATCACTACAGGCCCATATTCTTCTGAATTTACAATCTAATTTTTAATTTAAATGGACGTCTTCCGCCCAGACTTATTTAGGCATGAAAATACCACCAGATCTGTCTCACATCTATGAGAGCAACTCCCCCCCCTAGCTAAGACCAGGAAATTGCTAGAAAATTGGAATAAAGGGTTACACTCCTGGTTTGGGAGGTGCAATTTACTCAAAACGAGTATACTCCCAAAATTTTTATACCTCTTCCAGGCCCTACCGATTAAGATACCTCCCATATATTTCAAACAAGTACAAGCCCTTTTCACCCATTTTGTTTGGGCTCATAAAAAGCCTCGCATCCCAAGATCTCAACTATCCACACCAAAACATTACGGCAGCCTAGCGCTACAAGACGTAAGGAAGTACTACCAAGCTACTCACCTAGGTAGGGTTCTTGATTGGTGCCGTCATAGGGACTATAAGTTGTGGGCACAAATAGAACAACACCAAACCAATATACCTCTATGATCTGCGATATGGTGTAGTGACTCTCTCCCTGCAGAATTGAAATCCCATCCTATCATCGGCAACACTATAAGAGTGCATTCAAGCTACCTTACACACCTCTCTAACTACCAAAACATCACCTTTAACCCCGAATCTAGGTAACCCCAAGTTCTTTCCTGGACTCTCCTCTTCGCAATTTCAGACCTTGAGAAGATCCAATTGTGTTTTAGCGTCACAATTTGTGCAACAAAATAAATGGCCCTCCATCTCAGAACTAATGGACCCAGTAGGTCCGTTTAAACTTCTGTTTTGGGATGCAGCACGAATTCACCACTTTCTCCAGACCTTGCCAAACCCTCAAAGTTACACCAGGCCTTTGACCACGTTTGAAGAATGTTGTAAAGACACAGAGCCATTGCCGCAGACCCTATCCGAGATGTACAGCCTATTGAACACCCCACCCCAGCCACCCAGATTACCATGCATTATGAAGTGGGAAACAGACCTCCAACGCACTTTTACAACAGTCCAGAAACAAAACATGATTAGTCTCTCCTTTAAGTCCTCAATATGCACTAAAGTCCAAGAGACAAATTATAAGATCCTGACAAGGTGGTACCTAACACCAAGTCGATTACATATCATTTTTCCTGACACTTCAAAGTATTGCTGGCGTTGTCACCAGGAAGAGGGAACGCTTCTACACATGTTTTGGTCATGTCCTATGTTGACAACTTTCTGGACTGCAGTTCGTACCATTTCCCAAAAATTCACTGACTTTCAAATCCCAAATGACCCGGCATTTTTTCTACTCCACATTTCTTCCATACCAATCAAAACCTATATGAAATCTCTACTGAGACACTTAACAAATGCAGCCAAATCCTGTATTCCCATGTTGTGGAAACAGCAATCCCCACCAACCACAGCAATGTGGTTGAGAAAAGTAGAAGACATAAATAAAATGGAAGACTTGATAATGACAGCTCAAGATAGACAGGAAACCTATCGGAAAACATGGACTCATTGGAAAATATTCAAGTATTCAGAAGAGGGTAAATCCCTCCTTAGGAGCTAAAACCCTACCATTTCATACTGATCGACAACCTACAGTAATCATCGTAAACAGGGATTCACGTATCTGAGCGCCTAATACCCCCCCTTTTTTTTAACCCCCCCCTCTCTTGTTTCTTCTTCTTACTTCTTTCCCCCCCTATCTATTACTTTTTCATCTATCTCTTTTTTTTTTTCTTTTCTTTGGTGGCTGCCTCCTGACTAGGGTATTTATACTCTCATATCATTCTGGGATTCTAACTCAGAGAAACAAAGATACCCATATATATATATATATATATATATATATATATATATTTAAAGATATGATAATGCTACATGCCTTGATGTATTACATGTACTACTATAATGCAATGTCGGGAGGCTGTGACCCCCTTTTGTTATATATCACTGTGGTATGTTGTGGGCTCTGCCCCTCTCTTTTCTATTGAAAACTAATAAAATATATATTTGAAAAAAAAAAATCATTGTAAGCAGTACATAATTATTCATCCAGACTTTGCTGTGAAAACAACTTTGCATATACTATATTTGATGATGAACGTAACATTTTTAGGTTGCACATTAAAAGACACATCAGGAAAGAAATATAGACACCGAATTGCATGATCTGAAGAAGTTAATAGAGAATTATTTTTTCTTTTTTAATATTAGTTAAACCCACAAGTGTTTTTTTTACCACTACTATTCCTTTATACTGGATTTTGAAATTTACAAATGCAGCAATTTAGAAGTTGGATGAAAGATTTAGCACTGAGAAACACTTTTTTGAAAGATAAAAATGTGCATTTCATACATAATTATATAGATTCGACCAAAATGAGGGGCACATGAGGAGGAAAGAGGGACAGAGGGACTTTGTTCCAAATCAGGGAAATCCCTCAAAATCAGGGACAGTTGGGAGCTATGTCTATAATTATATGTATTATTTCATGATTTTTTTTTGCCAGGCACCCGAAGCTCTTTTGATATTAGGTATTTACCCATTTTGGTTTTGGAGGCAAGGTGATCTCCTTCTCCTTTTTTCCTCCATGGTTAATATCCTTTTTTTCTCTTCAGTTGTTATAATTGCTCTAAAACAGTATGAACCCAAGGTAGCATTCCTAAACAGTGCACGTTTAGGAGATATTTACATTACCTATAGGTAAGCCTCATTATAGACTTACCTATAGGTAAAAGTCAGAGATGGGTGTTTACTCCCACTTTAATAGCAATTTGACATGCAGAAATAGCAGCAAGAGCTGGTTGCAGGGGTGGGCCTGCCAAATTATATAGTGATTTTACTTTTAAGAACACCTCAAATATTTTACTTTTTAATAGGTTCAGAGAGATGTTTAGAATAGAGACGGTAGGGTCAACAACACGATTGACTAATTTTTGTGCAACTGGGTGGAATTCAGCAAAGATTTTAAAAATTCAGCACACTGAAAGTGTATTTCTGACTTTTGATACAATACAGGTATTACATTCCTGATGTGTTTTGTAGTACACAAGGTTGGTGCACCTTCTTTTGGCTTTACAGTTCTGGCCATTTTGAAGCTGAAAGACTGTGTATTCCCACCCACATGAACTTTGCTGAAAGTCTGTATTTCTACCCACATGAATGTTCCACATGGATTTAAATATTACTATTAATCAGTTGGTGCCCTGTTAATGATATTTTGTCTGCCAATACTGTATGCTTACACACTGCTTTCTTACGTGTTGAGCCTGCCATTAAAGTCCATCTAATGCAGCTTTCTGTAATGGGGTGGCAACAATGCTGCACTTCATTGCCTGCTTGCACTACTGGGTAAAAAAATGCTGCAGAGGACATGGTTGTGTGAGCATCTGGCATCTCTCCCTGCTCACGCACACAGTGCAGAGCATCTGAACCCGCCACCTCATCCTTGGCTGTGATGTTTTCCAGTACACAGACAGGAGAAGGGGTAGGCACACCACTCTGCCTGAGTCTTGCTGTTCTGAGGTCTGTAGTAGATATACAACATGCATGAGACTTGTAGGGAAGGGGACATATGGAGGAAGGTGAGGGGGCAAGTTTATAAGGCTCACATCAAGGATTTGTGATAGAACTGGGGAGAGGACTTGTGATGGCAGGGGGGAAAAGGATTTGGCCTGGGTAGGATAGGGGAAGAGGATTTGACCCAGGATGGGGGGAAGGATGTGATGGAAGGGGGGACTTGGGGGAGAGGATCTGTGCTGGAAGTGGGGAGAGGATTTTAGCTGGGAGGGGGATTTGGGGATGGAGGATTTGTGCTGGAGGGTTTTGATGATGGAGAAGAAGGGTTTGTGCTGGGATGGCAGGGTGGGATGGCTTCATGCTGGAAGCGGGGAGCAGAATTGTGCTGGGAGGGGGGATTTGGAAGGTGAAAGAATATTTGTGCTGAGAAGGGGGATTTGGGGGGGATGATTTGTGCTAGAAGTGGGGAGGGAGAGGATTTATGCTGAAAGGAGGAGGATTTGTGCTAGAAGAGGGATTTGGAGAGAGCGTTGTGCTTGAAGGGGGGAGAGAATTGTTCCTGGGAGTAGAAATCTGGGGCAATTTGGGATAAGGGATTGGAGGGGAAAGAATATTTGTGCTGGGGAATTTGGACAGGATTTGTACTGGAATGGGGGGTCGTGCTGGGAGGGAGGATTTGGGGAGTGGAAGAGGATTTATCCTGAGAAGGGTACTGGGAGGAAGGAGGATTTGTGATGTGAGGGGGGAACTGAGGGTAGTGGGGATAAATGATAGGCAAGAGGTTGGAATTGTGCTGGAACTGGGAATTTGGGGAGGGTGGAGGAGGACTTATGCTGAGGAATGGGGAAGATTTACGTTGGGAGGGGGGATTTGAGTGAGAGGGATTTGTTCGAGGGGGGTATCCCCTGCATTCTGTGCATTATGTACTCCTGGACCATGCTCTCTGCATGTCATGTACACCTAAACCCAGCACTGACTACAGCAATCTGTAAATTGCATACTCCAGATCCTTAAACACATTGCATTACACACCCTGGACCCCTGCAGTCTGTGTTATGTATCCTAAACCCAATACTGACTGCAGCACTCTGTGCGTTGGACATCCCCAACCCATGTGCTCTGCCTTACACACTTCTGCATTATACAGAATATACAATCTTATACATTATTTCTTTCCCACCATAGTTTTCATTGTCTCAGCAGTTGCTGGTTGCTATACAATCCCTGAATATTTTTATGAAGTTCTTCTTTAAAGGATAAGTTCACCTTTTTACTCCACCCATATTTAGAGTGGAACATCTAACATGTCCCAGGAGTTGTAGCCATTCCCCCTCCCCCCCCAGTGAAAGCGGGTGGGCATCTTCTCCGGGTGCCCGCTGTTACTCTTTGATACTAATGTGGCAATGTGGGGCTCCACCTGCCCAGTCATGTCATTCATTTACAGTCCTCTGTGAATGGGAAACTACAAGTCCCAACAGTCTTTGCGGCTGTCGCCTTGTAGTACTCATTGAACTACCACACCGTAGTGTGCCGTGGTGGTTCATTGATTCTTCTTGTCAGTGTATCTGCTTGCCCATATAGAACATAATTCAATGCTTTACAGGCTCCTACAACAAAAAATAATAAATGCACATTTTTTTTACCTGCAAAAAAATGCACATTTTTTATTTTTTGTAAAAAGGTGAACTTATCCTTTAAGGTAGGCTCAGACAAAGCATTTAAAGCATAATTGTAGCCACACCTCTTAATTCTCTCCCACTTTTAAGAATTTTTTCTTGGCCACACCCACATTTTGCCACGGCCCACTACACGCTCGAGTGTTCCTCATTCTGAAGTTCAAAAGTTGGGAGGTATGCAATACCCAAAACTTTACGGTGGGTAAGAACAGATGAGGAACTGAGATAGAAGTCTCCAAGTACTTAGCCATAAAACTTCAGCTCTCACTGAAATATCACTTGGGTACTATTGCTTCTTAAAGCGAAACTTCAGTCATTTTTTCATCTTTCCATCTGTTAAATCTTCTGCCCTTGTTGTTTTAACTTTGGATAGTAAAACATTTTTTTCTGCCAGTAAATACCTTATATAGCCCACTTCCTGTTTATTGTCTGCAAAAAACCCTAGGCTTATGACATGCACAGCTCTCTCTCTCACTGTAATAAGAGTTTGCCAGGAAGGGAGGGGGGGACAAATCTTAAGAGGGCCAATGAGAGCTGCAGAGCTTGAGGTGTGCCTCTGTGTGTCTGTGTAAATCCAGGAAGTGAATAGGCAGCAGCTTCAGCTGCCCACAGTTAAAATGATTGCAGCCAGACTCAGTGGAGGGAGATTTCTGCAGCATATTTGGCAAGTACAGAATCACAGTGTATATAAAATAATATGCAAAGTGGCTGGAGGGAAGCTTCAGAATGGCAAAGGTGTTTTTTTTACAAATTATGTGAGCAGACTGCGGTTCCTCTTCAAACGAGTGATGCAAAACATGTATTTCATGTATGCCCTCAAACATAATCACTTTTTAATGATTGTATTTTTTGAAACTTGTTAATAATAATAATAATAATAATGATATGAATACTAAATGGAAATTTGAAATCTAGCATGCAACCCTGGCACAAACATACACAGCACAATATGTTGGTTTACACAGTGCTGCAGGAGTAGAAAACCCAGAACAATTATTGTACAGTTCCAATTTTCAGTATGGCAGAGCAGAAAAATGACAACTATTAGAGCTCGTTCCTGGGAAAGAATTTACCATGTAAACTATGCCAATTTCACTCTGAACAGAAGTAAATCAATTTTAAGCAGAAATGCAATCCTGGCAGCCTTGGACAACTGGTGCATGCATGAGTTATAGCGAGCACAAAACAAAACAGCAGACGCATTATCTTCTTTTCACATGGAACAATGAAAGAGAAAAAAAAAATAACTACATGTATAAGTGAAGTGTTAAAGGCTACTTTTAACAATCCCCATACACTACGGGATTTTTCATGAGAAACCATAAAAATAATGACAGTCTGCTTTCAAATACCACATTGTGCAATTTCAACAGTCACGATGCATGAAATAATACATTTTACCATGTTTGGTAAGATGGAAATGCCATCTATGTGGCAAATGACTCCAGAATGCATACTAGTTTATGTTATAGGAAACTGCTTGCAGGCTTAGCGTTCCAGCAAACGATATAATATAAATATTGATGATGAGAGTGAGGTAAAACTGCCCATTACTGGCACAGAGCATGCCCACCGTACCCCTAGGAATGTGGTTTGAGCAGTGCAGTATTTCATAAAAAAGTGTTGTATGCCTCTTATTAGCTTCGGATGATTGGATGTAATTAAGTGCAATCATTCATGCCATTTTATTTTACATTTAGATGATGAGGGAATAAATAGGTGATATTTTTGTTAACAGTGCCTGTGACATTAACTATATATTCCAATTCAGATTTTACTCATGCTGAATTTTGAATATGATGGGTACCCTTTGAATTTTCCAACTTACAGCACATACTGACATGACTTTAGTGGGTGAAGTCCTGTTCACGGCTGATGCAAATCCAATTCATTTATCTAAGACCAAGGAAAACAGATAAACAAGCATTTCCTGTAGGTTACATAGCAGAGTCTTAGCTTCTTTGACCTATGCTCATACTTATGTTTCTGCGATATTATTTGGGAACTGCTCCATGACAACCTAGAATCACATTATTTTGTACTTCAGTAACAAAGTAAACATAACAGCAGTCTTTAAATATCAAAACTATTTTTACCATTTCATAAACAGTGTACATGCCCAGTTTTAGGCTACATTCACATGGGCGTAAAAATGTTACAGATCTTATTACAAATGTTTTTTCTTGCACAAATATTTCTGCGTAATGATAAGTAAATACTTACATAAAATTGTCCTGCTTTTTTTTCTTTTTTTTTTTTATCGAATACTTGTATCTGACATATGTATTTCCTCAGATGCAGATTTTTGGATTTTTTTTAGGCTCAATTCACACTTGTACGATTTCAAAGTTGCGCAGACTTTGGAGAGCAACTTTGGTGCAACTTTTATGCAACTTTGACACAACTTTCGATGGTTGCAACTTGGATATGACTTTGGCTTTGACCAGTGATAATGGACAACTGTTGCACACAAGTTGCATTGTATAACATTCAGGTATAACTCTCATGGAACTTCTGAGGGTTAACATTGAAGACTATGGCCCTCAAGTTGCATTAAAGTCAGACCAAAGTATTGCATGAACTACTTTGAAGTTGCTGCAACTTTAAATTGCATAACAATGAATGGTTATCATTGGAAAACATGGGGAACAACTTGTCGTGCAACTTTGATGTCCAAAGTTGCATTGCAATTCACACAAGTGTGAATGGAGCCTTATAGACCTGAACGCAGTGTATGTTTATACACACTTGTATGAATGCCTCCATTAAAAACAATGCAGCTGCATTCAGATTTGTAGAAAAAAAAATGCTTGTAACTTTTTGTTTTTTACGGTTGTGTTAATGTGGCCTTCTGTCGACTAAGTATGGTAACATTGCCACTCTCAGTTAAACACAGTACTGTAGGAAAAGTTTACTAGATACAAATGAATAGCACATTAAAAGATAAAACAACAAAACAAGTTTTGTTGTACTATTCAGCTTCAAACCAAACATTTTCTCGGCGATATTTTTTGATACTAGATGTCTAATGTGAAGCATAATTCAACCTAATACCTCTAGACTCAGGTTTTCCTGGACCTAGACTGCGGTGGCTGATTCCAAGTCAATTCAGATATTTTCACTGCTTGCAAAAAACATTTAACCACTTGTCAACCGCCTACCACATATTTACTGCAGCAGGTCGACTCTATTGCGTGAAATCACCTACCTGTAATTCATTTAGTTCAATAGCCACTGCGTGGTGTATGTTGGACATGGGGGATGCCAATCAGTGGGTCCAATGGACCTGATGTCCACCGGGCCTCCTGCAATCCTTCCCCAGAGAGGCAGAATGGTGATCTGCCTATGTAAAAAGGCAGATCGCCATTCTGACAGGGATGAGGATGGAGATCTTGTGTTCCTGCTAAGCAAGAACATCGATCTCTGTCTTCATCCAGTCAGACCATCCCCCACACAGTTAGCAAGCACCAGCTAGGAGCACACTTAACCCTTCGATCGCCCCTGATGTTAACCCCTTCTCTGCCAGTGTCATTAGTACAGTAACAGTGCATATTTTTAACACTGAACACTGTAATAATGTCAATGGTCCCCAAAAAAGTGTCAAAAGTGTCAGTTATATGTCTGACTTGTCTGCCACAATGTCGCAGTCCCGCAAAAAATCGTTGATCGCCACCATTACTAGTAAAAACATTTTTTTTTAAATGCCATAAAAATGACCCATAGCTTGTAGACACTAAAATTTTTACGCAAACCAATCAATATACGCTTATTGGGATTTATAGAGCAAAAAATAAAAACCGCAGAGGTGATCAAATACCACCAAAAGACATCTCTATTTGTGGGAAAAAAAGGACACAAATTTTATTTGGGTACAGCATCGCACGCGCAATTGTCAGTTAAAATAACACAGTGCTGTATCACAAAAAATAGCCTGGTCATTACGGAAGTAAAACCTTCCGGGGCTGAAGTGGTTAAAGTGGTTCTAAAGAATGAAGGGTTTTTTTACCTTCATGCATTCTATGCACAAAGGTAAAAAACCTTTAGTATATAGCTCCCCAACATCACCCCCAATACTCTCTGAGCCCAATTGTGATCCAGCGATGTGCATGAGAGAGGCTGCTTATTCGGATCTCTGACTTCTCATTGGCCATTGGCTCCCACTGCTGTCAATCACAGCCAGTGAGGAGGGAACGGGGTGCTGGGCCAAGCCCCGCTTTGTGTGTCTTATGGACACAGATAGCTGTTTGCTTTGGGGGCACTCGAAAAATAGCAGGGGCCAGGAGTGCCCACAGGGAACCCTGAGAAGAGGAGGCATTTAATATTGTCTTTTAAATCTGTCTAAAGTAGCCATTCTCAGCCAGCGTTTTTTTAGTGGTTGCTATGGGTTTCTTGAGCTGCGGCTGGTTCACCTTCCATTTGATGGTACCTGCATAGTTCTGGGTCACTGCCAGCAGTATGATACCTATTAAATTATTTCACAGGTTGCTTGGCAGTAAAGTGTTGAGAAAGGCTGACTTAGAGTAATAGCAGTATATGAGTTTGTTTCCACTTAGAAGCAGGCTGTTGGTGATTAGGGATGAGCTTCGAGTTTGAGTCGAACTCATGTTCGACTCGAACATTGGCTGTTCGCAAGTTCACCGAACAGCGAACAATTTGGGGTGTTTGCGGCAAATTCGAATGCCGCGGAACACCCTTTAAAAGTCTATGGGAGAAATCAAAAGTGCTAATTTTAAAGGCTAATATGCAAGTTATTGTCATAAAAAGTGTTTGGGGACCTGGGTCCTGCCCCAGGGGACATGGATCAATGCAAAAAAAAGTTTTAAAAACGGCCGTTTTTTCAGGAGCAGTGATTTTAATAATACTTAAAGTCAATCAATAAAAGTGTAATATCCCTTTAAATTTCGTACCTGGGGGGTGTCTATAGTGTGCCTGTAAAGGGGCGCATGTTTCCTGTGTTTAGAACAGTCTGACAGCAAAATGACATTTTGAAGGAAAAAACTCATTTAAAACTACCCGCGGCTATTGCATTGCCGACAATACACATAGAAGTTCATTGATAAAAACGGCATGGGAATTCCCCAAAGGGGAACCCCGAACCAAAATTAAAAAAAAAAAATGACGTGGGGGTCCCCCTAAATTCCATACCAGGCCCTTCAGGTCTGGTATGGATATTAAGGGGAACCCCGGCCAAAATTTTAAAAAAAAAATGACGTGGGGTTCCCCCTAAATTCCATACCAGACCCTTCAGGTCTGGTATGGATTTTAAGGGGAACCCCGCGCCAAAAAAAAAACGGCGTGGGGTCCCCCCAAAAATCCATACCAGACCCTTATCCGAGCACGCAACCTGGCAGGCCGCAGGAAAAGAGGGGGGGACAAGAGTGCGGCCCCCCCTCCCTCCTGAACCGTACCAGGCCACATGCCCTCAACATTGGGAGGGTGCTTTGGGGTAGCCCCCCAAAACACCTTGTCCCCATGTTGATGAGGACAAGGGCCTCATCCCCACAACCCTGGCCGGTGGTTGTGGGGGTCTGCGGGCGGGGGGCTTATCGGAATCTGGAAGCCCCCTTTAACAAGGTGACCCCCAGATCCCGGCCCCCCCCCTGTGTGAAATGGTAAGGGGGTACATAAGTACCCCTACCATTTCACGAAAAAAGTGTCAAAAATGTTAAAAATGACAAGAGACAGTTTTTGACAATTCCTTTATTTAAATGCTTCTTCTTTCTTCTATCTTGCTTCATCTTCTGGTTCTTCTGGCTCTTCTGGTTCTTCTGGTTCTTCCTCCGGCGTTCTCGTCCAGCATCTCTTCCGCGGCGTCTTCTGTCTTCTTCTCCTCGGGCTGCTCCGCACCCATGGCATGGGGGGGAGGCTCCCGCTCTTCTCTTCTTCTCTTCTTCTTTTCTTCTTTTCTTCTTTTCTTCTCTTCTTCTCTTCTTCTTCATTTTCTTCTCCGGGCCGCTCCGCAATCCATGCTGGCATGGAGGGAGGCTCCCGCTGTGTGACGGCGCTCCTCGTCTGACAGTTCTTAAATAACGGGGGGGCGGGGCCACCCGGTGACCCTGCCCCCCTCTGACGCACGGTGACTTGACGGGACTTCCCTGTGGCATTCCCCGTGACGTCACAGGGAAGTCCCGTCAAGTCACCGTGCGTCAGAGGGGGGCGGGGTCACCGGGTGGCCCCGCCCCCCCCCGTTATTTAAGAACTGTCAGACGAGGAGCGCCGTCACACAGCGGGAGCCTCCCTCCATGCCAGCATGGATTGCGGAGCGGCCCGGAGAAGAAAATGAAGAAGAAGAGAAGAAGAGAAGAAGAGAAGAAAAGAAGAAAAGAAGAAAAGAAGAAGAGAAGAAGAGAAGAGCGGGAGCCTCCCCCCCATGCCATGGGTGCGGAGCGGCCCGAGGAGAAGAAGACAGAAGACGCCGCGGAGGAGATGCTGGACGAGAACGCCGGAGGAAGAACCAAAAGAACCAGAAGAGCCAGAAGAACCAGAAGATGAAGGAAGATAGAAGAAAGAAGAAGCATTTAAATAAAGGAATTGTCAAAAACTGTCTCTTGTCATTTTTAACATTTTTGACACTTTTTTCGTGAAATGGTAGGGGTACTTATGTACCCCCTTACCATTTCACACAGGGGGGGGGCCGGGATCTGGGGGTCACCTTGTTAAAGGGGGCTTCCAGATTCCGATAAGCCCCCCGCCCGCAGACCCCCACAACCACCGGCCAGGGTTGTGGGGATGAGGCCCTTGTCCTCATCAACATGGGGACAAGGTGTTTTGGGGGGCTACCCCAAAGCACCCTCCCAATGTTGAGGGCATGTGGCCTGGTATGGTTCAGGAGGGAGGGGGGCCGCACTCTCGTCCCCCCCTCTTTTCCTGCGGCCTGCCAGGTTGCGTGCTCGGATAAGGGTCTGGTATGGATTTTTGGGGGGACCCCACGCCGTTTTTTTTTTTTTTTTTTGGCGCGGGGTTCCCCTTAAAATCCATACCAGACCTGAAGGGTCTGGTATGGAATTTAGGGGGAACCCCACGTCATTTTTTTTTTTAAATTTTGGCCGGGGTTCCCCTTAATATCCATACCAGACCTGAAGGGCCTGGTATGGAATTTAGGGGGACCCCCACGTCATTTTTTTTTTGTAATTTTGGTTCGGGGTTCCCCTTTGAGGAATTCCCATGCCGTTTTTATCAATGAACTTCTATGTGTATTGTCGGCAATGCAATAGCCGCGGGTAGTTTTAAATGAGTTTTTTCCTTCAAAATGTCATTTTGCTGTCAGACTGTTCTAAACACAGGAAACATGCGCCCCTTTACAGGCACACTATAGACACCCCCCAGGTACGAAATTTAAAGGGATATTACACTTTTATTGTTTGACTTTAAGCATTATTAAAATCACTGCTCCTGAAAAAACGGCCGTTTTTAAAACTTTTTTTTGCATTGATCCATGTCCCCTGGGGCAGGACCCAGGTCCCCAAACACTTTTTATGACAATAACTTGCATATAAGCCTTGAAAATTAGCACTTTTGATTATTCATGTTCGTGTCCCATAGACTTTAACGGTGTTCGCATGTTCGAACGAACTTTTTTCCTGTTCGCATGTTCTGGTGCGAACCGAACAGGGGGGTGTTCGGCTCATCCCTATTGGTGATATTGTAAAAGTGATTCAGCAGCTATACAGCTGTTATATAATAATATATAAAATATAATAATAATAATAAGCTATATATAATAATAATAATAATAATAAGTAATTATAATAATAATAATAATAATAATTATAATAATAATAATAATAATAATAATAATAATAATAAGCTAAATAATAATAATAAAAATAATAATAATAATAATAATAATAATAATAATATACAGCCACTTTTTGAGAGTGGAGAGAGATGGAGCTACATATGAATATACAAGGCTGAGAAAATATTCCAAGGGGTTTCTGGTCTTACAGAGTTTCAGCTGTTAGGGCCACCTTAAAGCCTAACTCCACCTATTTTTAAAGCTTTGGATAGAGTGTGGAAGGGTTAGAGGCCAGCTCAGAGCACAATGAAAAAAAAACCCTTGCAGTGAGCCCCCCCACACTGCAAGGGTTAAATTATCATTATTTCTAGAGGAGTTGGTATTCTACACTCCAGTAGGGTCCCTCCTGAAGTGTGACCAACCAGCCCCCACAGCCTCCTCTCTAAGTTACTCTAAGTTACTCACAGACGTGCTTGCATGCTTGCTTCTCCACATACAATGTAGGGTTAAAAGCCCTACATTGTACATGATGCCACCAAGGGATAACCCACAAATCACAGCTTCTGGGAGAAGAGGGCAGCACCAGAGCAGGGGATAAGATAACAAAAATGCTTGTTCCTCTACCTCAGACATAATAAGCATTTAACCCCTGAGTTGCGAGGGGGGCACTGCAAGGTAACTTTTCTCCTAATTCCTAGAGCTGGGCTATAAAATCTCTGTCAGAAATAAATTCCTATCTCTGGCCACATTGGGGGGGGGGGGGGTGTCCTATACGTCCTGTCCTGCGACACTGATGGAAGAAATGCAGATTGCAGTTGTCACTAGAACAGGGAGGCACAGAGAATGATAAAAACTTTGTCAAAAGTTCCTGACTATGCTAAAAACATATTTTTGTCTCCCTGTTGGAAATATTCTCTCTCGACTTCCTGTTCTAGCAGGAAGCAAGGTAAATCTCTCCAACAGGGAAACACTGATAGCAATAAAAACCTGAGAAAAGTTATTCACCCCCTGAACTCATAAAAAGTAAGGATCTGCTATGTTATAAGGAACATCTGGAATAGTTAATTGCGTCTAAGCTATACTCTGAATAAGATACCTTATTTTAGTGAAAAATAGCAGTGCACTTTCTGGTGTGGGGAAATGCCAAGGCACTCCTGTGCCAACTGTCTCATAGTTGTATATCTGCAGTGTGAGACCTAAGACACTGCTGTCTCTGACTACTTGTCTCAGGAGATTTGGTGATATCACTACTGTGCTATTCACTGTTCTCCTTGGTAGATGCTCTGACATCAGGAAGCAAAGCCTGTCTTTACTAAGATCACAACCTCCACACAGAGACACAGTGAATGGTATGTTAGTAATGGGTAAAATCATCTGCTGGGAGAAACCCCGACAATTGTGACTAGTCCTTTGCCCTCTTCTTGCTGTTTATTGGCACAGCTTCCTGAGTTAATTTCCTCAGAGACTAACAGTGGCATGAATGCTTAGGGCAGTATGTGCCCAGGGACAGATGCCCCAAATGTATTCATTTTACCTCTAGGTGCACAGTCCATCCACAGTTGCTGTTAACCTCTTATAAAATGTGAAAGGATGCTATCAACAGGACTGGAGAGGGGACCTGTGGCCTCCACCTCCACCAAACACTAAGCATCCTGTGTGCTTGGGACTTTATGCTTTCCCTTTCCAGAACTCCCCAAGTATTCTGTTCTAAATTGTTAGCACTACAGCCTACAGCTGAGGATATTTATTCTGTTTTATGTCTGCCACATTCAAACACTTTGTATCATGTTGGTAACTTAGTCAGCACTAGACAGATTTTCTTGTCATATGTGACTATTGAAAAAAACATATTTCATTATGTATTAGTGAAAGTGTTTTACATCAGATTAATCAAAAGTTCCGTAATATGTTTTGCTAATTATTGCACAAATTCACACATAGCCCACAAAATACTAAGTGAATGTTTTGAAATGTGGTAATGGTTCTTTAGCAATTATACACCATTGCTAAGTTGAGCATTTTTAAAGCTAAACTCCTGGCAGATATGAAAGACACAAATTAATGCAGCTCTATATTCTTTAATACATCATTAATTATATTTTTAAGTACAAGCAGTGTAAGTACCTGAGTCTGACTTGGTGTCAGCCTCTTGCAATCCCTTGTACAGCAAACACCAGACTCTAAGAGGGAGAAACAGAACACAGGGCCAATCAGTTTTACTGCACAGCTAATACCCTAAAAAGACACACATTGATAGAAGAAGAAAGCAGAGTGACAGAGAGATGGGCTCATAAGTCTTCTGCTTCTCATTTCACAGTCCAGTCAGAAGCTGGGGAAGGGTCAAGACCTGTAAGCGTAACATAATGTGTATGTAAACTCTAACAATAAGATTCTCTTATTTGCTCCCTTTTCGTTTGTAAAAGTGGAACTGAAGGCAAATAGTAAAAAAAACTGTGAAAAGGCAGGCTTTTATTGCACAAAAGAAATGCAATGTCTCTTGTGCAATAAAATACACTTACCTGCCTGTATGTAAACCTCTCTAGAATGTACACTGAGCTGTACATGCTACATTCCGGCACACTACCTTGATGCCAGAATGACTGCACTCCTGCACATGCACTAGAGTAAAGCCATCTCACGCCAACCAATCAAGATGCACCCGGAAAAAGCTTAAGAGAGGATATCAGTGCCAGCCAGGGACCTTGCGGGCATCAGACTGTTTGGGCATAGGTGAGTATTTTGACTTTAGTATTGCTTTAAATATAAAATTTAAAGCATTTTATCTGCTTCTGGACTGTTAGCATCCCTTAGCATCAGTTAGCATTAGTTGTCCATTGGCTACAAAAAAACCTTCCCCTGTCATGGAAAGGAAAGGGAGGTGTTATGTAGTCCTAACACAGTGCTATGTAGTCCTAACACACTACCTGTCTTAGAGTGGCATCGATTCCGGCACACTACCTTGATGCCAGGATGACTGCACTCCTGCACATGCGCTAGAGTAAAGCCATCTCACGCCAACCAATCAAGATGCACCCGGAAAAAGCTTAAGAGAGGATATCAGTGCCAGCCAGGGACCTTGCGGGCATCAGACTGTTTGGGCATAGGTGAGTATTTTGACTTTAGTATTGCTTTAAATAGAAAATGTAAAGCATTTTATCTGCTTGTGAACTATTAGCATCCCTTAGAATCAGTTACCATTAGTTGTCCATGGGCTACAAAAAACCTTCCCCTGTTATGGAAAGGAAAGTGAGGTGTTATGTAGTCCTAATACAGTGCTATGTAGTCCTAGCACACTACCTGTCCTAGAGTGGCATCGATTCTGGCACACTACCTTGATGCCAGGATGACTGCACTCCTGCACATGCGCTAGAGTAAAGCCATCTCACGCCAACCAATCAAGATGCACCCGGAAAAAGCTTAAGAGAGGATATCAGTGCCAGCCAGGGACCTTGCGGGCGTCAGACTGTTTGGGCATATGTGAGTATTTCTCCTTTAGTATTGCTTTAAATATAAAATGTAAAGCATTTTATCTGCTTCTGGACTGATAGCATCTGTTACCAACAGTTTGTATCAGTTGTCCATGGGCTACAAAATAGACCTTCCCCTGTTATGGAAAGGAAAGGGAGGTGTTATGTATTCCTAACACAGTGTTATGTAGTCCTAGCACACTCCCTGTCCTAGTGTGGCAGCGATGCTATGAAATACTATGAATTTTTGTTCTTGGGTTTAGATGCGCTTTAACTGCAACAAAGAAAAATCAGGTCTTCTGCCATTCCAGAGAGAATTGTGCTGTGTGTGGCAGTAATGTATTAACCTCAGGACTAGCCGGACATAAATACAAATTCGATGGCAGGTAAAACATTTTCTTATATATATTTTATCTATTTATTGCCTGGAGTTCATTGTGTCTAAGCACTTTGAAAACTTTATGTTTGAGCATTTCTTAAAATAGCAAATTGTGTCTAAGCATTTTAAACCTATGTGTACAGAGATTCAATTATGGATTATTATATTAAGTATCATACTAAGATATATATATATTTTTTGCTTGTTTTGTAAATATGCATATGATATACATACAAAGCCATAAGCATCATATTTTGTGTTTATCCATACATTTAATTGCACTGTAATTTATTGATGTATTCCATATTAGAGAAAAAGAAGACTCAAAAAACTGTTAAGCATCACCAATAGTCCATGGCTAGGTTATGAATGCCATATAGAGCATTAAACATTCATACCTCATCATACTCTATCGTTGAATCATTCTGCTCAAAACAAAGATCAATGAATTCTATTATATCTCCAGACACAGCTCAGACATTATCTGAAATGCTTTATTCTGCCACTATTAGTCAAGCACATTACCTACAGCAAATATTGTTATGAAAACACATGATCAATAATTATGCTCTTATGGATATTAAGAATTAAAAGAAAAAGTAAAAAACTATACCAACAAACTGGTATTACAAATTTATGTGAGTATTAAAGTTGCAATCTTCATAGACATGTGAAATAGCTCAAATAAAGTTAGGCAATTTAGTACTATGTGGAATTCTTTATGGCTAAAAGGAGTAGTAGACAAAGTAGTAAACAAATGAACTCTGAACACAAAGTCATGGTATGGCTCTAGGTATTTTCACTGCACTCATCGGCCTGCAAGTAAAAGATTTGGAATTTGTCTCCTCCCAAAATGTTCAATAATGAACTAAGCCACATTCCGTTTTTTTAACCACAATTTGGCAAAGTACAATGTACTAGGGACAACAAAGCTCATTAACAATAGAACTGAGAGTTCTACCACCAAATTTCCACCTACACCCCCAGTTGCACTCCACATGCCAAAACTTCTCCGTCCATTCCAACTGAACAATCAAACCGCTTATATTTGGTATAATGGAATACAACTGTATTTGAGGCCTGATTTATAGACTGAGATCCAGTGCAAGAGATCACTACAGAAATGACAGAGATAACACACAGGGGTCTATTTATGAATGTTTTTTCCCAAGAGTCACACAACATTCACTTAAGATTCACACATTTTTTAAATAGATTCAGGAGCAAAAAAAAATTGTGCACCTTAAATCGAACTACAGACAGAAAATAAAGAAACATATATACAATTAGTGTTGCCACTTTTTCATCAAGTCAAATCCGAACACTTTAGCCGTGCACAGCTATTTTTTTTTATACATCTATTTTACTAATAAATAACATTTCGAATCATATAAAGTAAACAATAATCCTCCTTTACATCAGAGTCAAAAGAGTTCACCTTTTACATCTGAACTCGCAGAGTTCCCCTTCACTGTAGGGGGGACTCTGTAGACTCTGATGTAAGGGAGAACTCTAGGAACTCTAACATAAGGGATGCTCTGGGAACACTAATGCCGTGTACACAGGAGCGGAATGTCCGACAGAAAAAGTCAGATGGAAGCTTTTCATCGTATATTTTCATCGTATGAAAATTCTGATGGACCTAGAAATAGAACATGTTCTAAATATTTCCGTCGGAAACAAATCCTGTCGGGAAAACTGCTCGTCTGTATGCTGTTCTGACGGACCAAAACGACGCATGCTCTGAAGCAAGTAAGAGACAGAAGCTACAGTACCTGACCGCGAGATTGTGTTTCCAGCGCGATACCATCGCGCTGGTTCTCGGCGACAGGGTACTGTGAATGTCGCGCTGGCTCGCTCATCGGGAAAGGAAAACTTTGTTTTCCTTCCGCGATGAGTGACAGGCAGCGCTGACAGCTGTCTGGTATGAATCCTGAGGCGGGAACACCGCGCCAAATTTTAAATGAAAAAACCGGCGTGGGTTCCCCCCTCGGAGGCATACCAGGCCCTTAGGTCTGGCATGGATTGTAAGGGGAACCCCCTATGCCGAAAAATCGGCGTGGGGGTCCCCCCAAATCCATACCAGACCCTTATCCGAGCACGCAGCCCGGCCGGCCAGGAAGGGGGGTGGGGACGAGCGAGCGCCCCCCCCCCCTCCTGAGCCGTACCAGGCCGCATGCCCTCAACATGGGGGGGTGGGTGCCTTGGGGGAGGGGGGCGCCCTGCGGCCCCCCCACCCCAAAGCACCTTGTCCCCATGTTGATGAGGACAAGGGCCTCTTCCCGACAACCCTGGCCGTTGGTTGTCGGGGTCTGCGGGCGGGGGGCTTATCGGAATCCGGGAGCCCCCCTTAATAAGGGGGCCCCCAGATCCCGGCCCCCCACCCTGTGTGAATGAGTTTGGGGTACATGGTACCCCTACCCATTCACCTAGGGAAAAGTGTCAATGTAAAAAAAAACACACTACACAGGTTTTAAGAATAATTTATTAGTCAGCTCCGGGGGTCTTCTTCCGACTTCGGGGGGTCCCCTTCCGACTTCTCCCGGTGTTCGGCCTCTTCTCCCGGTGTTCGGCCTCTTCTCCCGGGCCCCACCGCTATCTTCTTCCAGCTCTATTGCCAGCGAGGGGCCCGGTCTGCTGCCGCTGTCTTGTCGCCGCTGTCTTGTCGCCGCTGTCTCGCCGCCGCTGTCTCGCCGCCGCTGTCTTGCCGCTTCTTCTCTTCTTTTCTTCTTCCCCGATGTTGACACGACGCTCTCTCCGACTCGAATGCTGTGTGCGAGCTGCGGAGCCATTTATATAGGCGGTAACCCCGCCCCCTTACGACGTCATGGTCCCAGCATGCGCAGGGACTCTGGCGTCATAAGGGGGCGTGACCCCAGAGTCCCTGCGCATGCTGGGACCATGACGTCGTAAGGGGGCGGGGTTACCGCCTATATAAATGGCTCCGCAGCTCGCACACAGCATTCGAGTCGGAGAGAGCGTCGTGTCAACATCGGGGAAGAAGAAAAGAAGAGAAGAAGCGGCAAGACAGCGGCGGCGAGACAGCGGCGACAAGACAGCGGCGACAAGACAGCGGCAGCAGACCGGGCCCCTCGCTGGCGATAGAGCTGGAAGAAGATAGCGGTGGGGCCCGGGAGAAGAGGCCGAACACCGGGAGAAGAGGCCGAACACCGGGAGAAGTCGGAAGGGGACCCCCCGAAGTCGGAAGAAGACCCCCGGAGCTGACTAATAAATTATTCTTAAAACCTGTGTAGTGTGTTTTTTTTTACATTGACACTTTTCCCTAGGTGAATGGGTAGGGGTACCATGTACCCCAAACTCATTCACACAGGGTGGGGGGCCGGGATCTGGGGGCCCCCTTATTAAGGGGGGCTCCCGGATTCCGATAAGCCCCCCGCCCGCAGACCCCGACAACCAACGGCCAGGGTTGTCGGGAAGAGGCCCTTGTCCTCATCAACATGGGGACAAGGTGCTTTGGGGTGGGGGGGCCGCAGGGCGCCCCCCTCCCCCAAGGCACCCACCCCCCCATGTTGAGGGCATGCGGCCTGGTACAGCTCAGGAGGGGGGGGGGCCGCTCGCTCGTCCCCACCCCCTTTCCTGGCCGGCCGGGCTGCGTGCTCGGATAAGGGTCTGGTATGGATTTGGGGGGGACCCCCACGCCGATTTTTCGGCATAGGGGGTTCCCCTTACAATCCATGCCAGACCTAAGGGCCTGGTATGCCCCCGAGGGGGGAACACACGCCGTTTTTTTCATTTAAAATTTGGCGCGGTGTTCCCGCCTCAGGATTCATACCAGACAGCTGTCAGCACTGCCTGTCACTCATCGCGGAAGGAAAACAAAGTTTTCCTTTCGCGATGAGTGAGCCATCTCGGCGCTGGCCCCTGCGACGGGGCCCGTAGGTGTCAAATCTCGCCGAGAAGTGCGGCGAGATTGACACAATATCGCGGTCACCTACTGTATTGGCTACTGGCTATTGAACTTCCTTTTTCTAGTCCCATCGTAAGTGTTGTACGTCACCTCGTTCTTGACGGTCGGACTTTGGTTTGACCTGTGTAGGCAAGACCGCTTGAATGGAATTCCATCGGAGTTCCATCTGAGAAACCTTCGGAGTTTATTCCGACGACAAAACCAGTCGTGTGTACAGGGCATAATAATTCTGATGGATGGAGAGGACTCTGATATAAGGAGGAACACTGTGGCCTCTGGTGTAAAGGTGAACGCTGATATAAGGGGGGCTCTGAGAACCCTGATTTACCTTAGTGTACTCAGAGGCAGGAGAGAGAAGGGGGGGACTTCAGTCACAGATAGGGATGGATGGTGAGCAGTGTTAATTTAGTCGACTAAAACGACTAAAATATTTTAGTCAACTAAATGAATACTATTTTAGTTGACTAAAATATGACTAAAACTAAAACAATTGAGATGACTAAAATATGACTAAAACGAAAAGCCATTTTAGTCAAAAGACTATGACTAAAACTAAATTGCAATTACTGTAATATACTGGAGATTTTAGTCGACTAAAACGTAGGACATTTTAGTCGACTAAAATGTACTGGAGATTTAGTCGACTAAATACAAATAAAATGAAAAAAATTGCAGAAGACTAAAATGGGACTAAAACTAAAATGCCATTTTAGTCCTAAGACTAAAATTAACACTGATGGTGAGCTCACTCACCCCTTGGCAGTCAGCGCCTCTCATTCAGATCTATCTGAGGCTGCTGGACTTCAAATTTCCGGCCCCAACTTTCCTTTTCTGAGGCACCGGGAATCGGAGTATGGGCTAGCACAGAGAGGTGGGGGGGGGGAAGAGGTGCAGATCAAGCCCTCTCTCCTCTCCAGTCTGTGTGTGTATTTGGGGGGAATTTTTAGTGCTGGCTTTGGGCAGCATGAAATATTGTAGCAGACACTCTCAGCTTAGACAACTGCAGCCAGCAACCTTGCTGGGAGGCCATAGTCCAGTCTGAATAATGTGTCCGGGTTTCAGGCAGTCTGAAACCCGGACGCATGATTCCAAACCCGAACTGTCCAGGTGAATCCTGGACAGGTGGCAACCCTATATACAATACATTCAAAAAGTATAATAAAATTACCAAAGGCTTCATATACATGGCTATACATGGCAAGCAATACAGCCATTTTTCTCTTCTAGGATTGACAACTGCAGCGTATAACCACTGCCAGTCAGTCTGTAAAAAATCAATGGCAGGTAGCAGTTATATGCTGATATTAACAAATATACATAAATCAGAGCTACTAAATGTTTATGGGTGCTTCCTCAAACACAAGCAGTCTGTGTTCAGGGAAGGTGTATACAATTTTGTACACATGTAACCACTAGCACTCGAATTCACACATATACTGTATGTGTACTGCAGCCTTTTGCCATTGATTTGTACAGGCTAATTTTCCTCAGCTCTATGCTGCATGTGTCACTCCTGGTAATAATATTTCTGTATTGCATGCTATATAGCCATTTGTGGTTGAGTGCATTAAGCCTTAAAGATCTTTATTTTAGGTTAGTTTGGTCTCCTGCACAGTATTATCAAATTGAGAGAGGAACGATTAGCACTGTGAGCCATTGCAGTGGTTCTTAAGCCTAAACATTTTTTTTATCTTAATGCATTCCCTGTATTAAGCAAGCCCCCCACTTACCTGAGCCCTTACTCGATCCAGCGCTGTGCCGTGTCTAGCAGCTCTCTCTCACAGGTTTTGCTGAGGCAGCAGGAGCCATTGGCCCCACTTCTATCACTCAAATCCTGTGACGAGGGAGTAGAGGGCAGGGCTGAGCTGTGCTATCTGGGATTGAGCCTGCAGGTGTGCCACAATAGGAAGTGGCACACCAAGAAGAGGAGGAGCCAAAAGCATTTGCGGGGGGATGCAAGAGGAGGAGGATCGGGCCACTCTGTGCAATTTTGCTGAACAGAGCAGGTAAGTATAACATGTTTGTTATTTTAAAAATATATACTTTTCAATCACTGTACGAGCAGACGATTACTGAACTGCAGGACTAATCAATGAACTGCGAGAACATTTATCAGTGCCCTTGCAGTTCATTGACAACTACAAGCCATCTGCCTCAGTGGCAGACTGTAGTTGTAGTTCATTTATTGACAGAACTTTGTGAATGAATGACAGAGTTGAATGTGGGTGGAGCACTGCACGGCCACGCTGTTTTTAAATTGTGACAGTGGATGCGGGGAGAAGACCCCCACCTGCTGACACAGGGGGAGGAGGGGAAGAGGGATAGGTGAATTGCTGGAGAGGTGAACTTATCTTTTAAGACTTCTGGATAATCTTGTCAGTGTGCTGCTGGTCATTCTCTGTCCATTTCAATGCAGACAGCAGTATGATAGCTGTGCTATCTGATAGAGGATCTGATTTACATGACTAGCTCCTTTGACAAGACAGTGCACCTGTATTTCAACTGTGAAACTGTGTATTTAGGGGTCTTCCTGGAATTCAAATTTAAAATAGATATAATGCCCTTTAGAGAAAAAAATATTGGGATATATAATGGCAGATGTATTCAGAAAGCTTTTAAACAAAGGTTAACTTTTCCGATAAAAGCATTTTCCAGGATTATGACAGTATAATGTGCCTATAAAAAAGAGGGCATATGCCAACTTTTTATGTTATTTGTAATTTAATGGGATATGATCCTCCGGAGTATACGTTAATGCACGTTGTCCTAGACACATATTATCCGAAGGATTTTTCAGAATTCTGTGCACTCACTTTACATTCATTCTCACATCTGTCTTTTATACTACAGCACATAAAGGAACAGCTCATCTGATGTACCCTAAAGCTTCTTTCTAGCAGAATGCAATTTGTGAAGATTCTGATAATTGGTTTACGTGATGTTGATTAGATTTCACTTTATTGCATTTTACTACATGCTTTCCACGTCATAAACAAGAGCAGATGATGTAAATGTGCTTAGTTATCTGCTGAAGAAAGGCTGTAGCAATAAAGGAATGGGAACATTCTCTGGCTGGCATATGCAAAATGAGGCAAACAATTCTTGCACAAACAGAAGAAAAATATGAAGTCAATGATATTGTCTGTATTCAGCAGTCTGCAATGAACACAATATATTTTTATCATGTTACCTCTTCTTTTTAAATGGTGAAAAGATATTTTATTTATTGAGTGCCAAATGTAAGGCAAAAGCATTGTTAGTGTTACCTTGGAAAAAAAAAATCTCTCAGCAAGCTTTACAATTCAATCTTGCCAAAAGGTGCTGATGTCTATGAAAGGTGCACAATGAGAGAGGTATAATTACAAAGTGCTTTTTTATGTAACAGCGTGATCTTATTATCCATCTACTGAAATGCCCTTGCAGATGGTGTAAGTGAGTTAAATTACAAAGTCATCTCCCCAAGCAGTAGTGAGCAGAAAAGTGCAGCAGAATTGTGTATCATTATATTCTGGATTGCTACATTTAGGAGGCTTCATTCTTCTTCATTCTTCCACAGAGATTTTTTTTTTTAAATACAGCGAGCAGCCAGAATGTGGAGTAGCTGTGCATGGCAACCAAACAGCTTCTATTGTCAGCTTGTTTAGTAAATCTTTGAACATTAAAGATAGAAGCTGATTGGTTGTCATGCACAACTGCTCCAGATTCTGTCTGCTCCAGGGTTGATCAATTCCTCTCACGGAGTTTAGGCCTAGGGGAAAAGGGCTTTCATATCAGATTTTTGATGCTCAAAGGGGTACAATGCTTTGCATGGAAATTTGGCGTTTTATATTGTAGGCCTGTAATTCTTAGTAATAACACATTTAAATCTGTCCAAACAAGAGTCTAGTAGACAGCCCGGGTATGATAAAGTTTGAAACACAAAATCATACATTATAATATAATAAACAACTATAAATAATTATAACAAATAGTAACAATAAATATTCAATAATGTAATTAAATCAAAAACACTGAAATTTGCTCAGTTGCAGAATTGTCTCTGTCATTAATTTCAGTGTTTGATAACGGATTTCCCCACAAATTACTATCGCTCAATTTTGCAAGTGATTCGAATTTATTATACTAAGTATTTAATCGGAGATGTCTGTAAACTACCCAAATCCTCCCACAGACATCTAGGAAAAAATAAGAGGCGCTTTCAAACAAAAAATCAAGTGTATTAAACACAGTGATGGTGTGACCCTCTACACATGTGTATGTGAACACTAATGCAAATACACATACACATGTGTAGAGGGTCACACCATCACTGTGTTTAATACACTTGATTTTTTGTTTGAAAGCGCCTCTTATTTTTTCCTAGATGTCTGTGGGAGGATTTGGGTAGTTTACAGACATCTCCGATTAAATACTTAGTATATGCATTATAATTTAAAGGGGCTGCTTCATAGTGGGTGTGGGAGTTCAATTCCCCACGTGGGTTATTGTATAGATTGATTTTGAGCACATTCACATTCAGTTTGTGAAACATAGTGGCGCGGTGGAGGTATTAGTTTTTGGTGAAGGGCGGTATACCATTTATAATACCTATTACTGATTCTAATTTATTATCGCTGTTTTCTAGCTGGTCTAAAACCACTTTTTATGTAAAGGGACACTTTTTGGTTGCTATAGACAATCTCCAGTTTCCAGGCAGAAAGAACAGTATATATAATATAAAACTGTATGCAGGGCATTGGACAAACTACTAGGGACAAAAGGGATGTGAAATAATGTGATACAGTAATGTAATCTGTAAAATTACAGTGTACTATATATGTAATGTGTTTTCAACTTTTTGAATTTGGCGCCGTGCTCCGTCCCTGTGCGTTGCAGCGCTCTCAGTGAACGGAGCTCGGTACTGTGATAGATCGAGCGCAGACACGGCTCGCACACACAGCGGGAGGACATTGCAGGATCCTGGGGACAAGGTAAGTAACTTTGCCCTGATCCTGCAATCCCGAGTGTGGCGCAGGGTTACCTCTTTTGGTACTGAAAATTCACCCCGAGCCACACTCGGGAATACCTCTAGGGAGGTTAAAGCAACAGCAAAATAATTAGGATACCTCAAAGTTTTAGAAACAGAAATCAAAAAGATCCGGCTGAAACAAATCATAAATACATTCTACATATATACTACAGTATATGAGTTCACTTCATGCATTGCTAATTTAAAATATTGTTAAAAATGGTGATGGTGCTTGGATTTTTGAGAAGGCAAGGGTGCTGGGATGCATCATGAAAATGCTATACTAGTTAAATAGGCTGCAAAAACACATTTACCAATTAAAACAAACCTGCAATATCCTATAACACATGGTCAAATTTACTCTAGAAAAGTGGATTTGTTGGGAACACTACCAGCAAATGATCTGTACTCTAAGACCCTTGTCATTGTCTTGTGCATAGCACCCATGCATATTGAACTGGATCCCCATGCATGCACTTTCTTACAACCTGTAGCACTACATAAGACTAACTGCTTTATCATGACAGCGCTGTCTCGGTTGGAATTCACCTATTTGAACTGTCATGCTTCTATGTTCATGCTGTAGTGTCCATGCCAGGGTGATGCTATCCTTAGTATATTGCCATGGTGGGATAGTAAAATCAGGCTCAGACTGTTAAACCCCCTGGAGTGGGACTACCTTTATCCATATACCTGAGAAGCGACCAGAAGGTTTCAAAATTCCATCAATTACAGGATTTTTTCCATCTATGTCACAACTCCAGTCTGTCCCCAATCCCATGGCATATTATCTATAGGCCATAAATATGGACTAATCATCGGCAAGAGTGACACTGTGACCTCTCAATATTGTGTGTCCATAGCATTGACTAGCCAATAAATATTGGATTGACCACACAAAATCAGCCCATGTGGGCTTGCCAAGAACCACCTGCTGAGACACTGTAGTTATTATCCTGCACTTGTGAGGCTTTGCTGAATGCCTGGAGAATGGCTGGCTGTTGTCTGCATGGCTATGAGCTCAGCTGTGTGCTATTTTAATGTTGTGACGTTTTCTCAATTTTGATTTTTGTTTTTTGGGAGGGTTGCTGGCTAATAGCCCAGCAGTCTGTTATCACTTTACATTGTTGTATAATAAAGATTTTCCATTACTCAATGAAACACCCCTAATGGTCCTGAATTAAAACATCTTGTTGTAGGTGGTCGTCTTTGACCCTCGGGTTCTGTTATATGTAGCTGTTTTTGTTTTAACCGCTTCAATACCGGGCCTATTCTGGCACTTCTCTCCTTCATGTAAAAATCATAATTTTTTTGCTAGAAAATTACTCAGAACCCCCAAACATTATATATGTTTTTTTTAGCAGACACCCTAGGGAATAAAATGGCGGTCATTGCAACGGATGGCGGCTGTAGGGGGGGACGTCCCCTCCCGTCGCCTATAAGAACGATCAAGCGGTGGAACTGCCACTATGATCATTCTTATCGTGCACAGAATCGCCGGCTGAAAAGAATGATATCTGAATGATGCATCTAGCTGCAGGCATCATTCAGATATCACCCCACAAAGTAGAGGACGTCATTTTACTATAGGCGGGTATTGAAGTGGTTAAGGACCCCACCTAATTGGACGGTTTCTGATCCACGTAATTCGGGAGTCAAAGATCCTATTTTTCTTTTTTTTAATAAAAAAAAAATTATCTGTACTCTTAAGCCTCGTACACACGATCGGATTTTCCGCAGACAAAACCTCGGACTTTTGTCCGAAGGCGTGTGCCTGGACTTTGTCTTGCATACAAATGGCAAGGAATTGTCGGCCATACGAACGTAGTGATGTACTATGTGGTTTTTCAGCTCTTTAGCACCACCGTTTGGGCTCCTTCTGCTAATTTTGTGTTAGTAGAAGTTTGGTGAGTGTTGATTCGCGCTTTTCATTTTGCACATTTCATTTTGCGCTTTTCATTTAGCGCTTTTCATTTAGCGCATTTCAGTTTGTGCTTTTCATTTAGCACTTTTCATTTCACGCTTTTCATTTTGTGCTTTTCAGTTAATTTGTGAATGGCTGTTCGTCAACCAGACATGTTGCGGAATCAGAGGAGATAAGGTGTTATTATTGGCCTTGGAGTTATTGCTTTGACCCAAGTCCAGTCCAGGAACAGGAGGAGGAATTCTTGGACCAAAAATTGTTTGCTTTATTAATCGTGACCAATTATGTCATATGCCTTTACTGCGGGAGCTCTAGGAGAATAATCCATATGTTTTTTGGAATTATCTCCGGGTAACAGACCACTGCTTTCACCAACTCTTGGCATTGTTGACCCCCTATATTAAGAAGCAGGACACATGCATGAGGCTTTTATTTTATTTTTTGGTTGAATAATAATTATTTGATTTGTTATATTTTCTATATTTGTGGATGCATAGAATGTACTTTTTGTTTGAGTTCTATTGACAGATAGCATGTTTAATTTTATTTGTTTTCTTTTTTTAATGCACAATAAAAAAATTGTGGAGAATAATACTTGGCTATGTGTTTTACTTCAAATGACAATTTGGGAGTAGGTGGTGACATTTAAAAAAATACAATGTAAAATTGACAAGGGACACCAACATAGTTGTATCTTTGATCTTAAAAACTACAGGCATACCCCACTTTTATGTACACAATGGGGGTTATTTACTAAAGCTGGAAAGTGCAAAATCAGGCTCACTTCTGCATAGAAACCAATGAGCTTCCAGGTTTTATAAACAAAGCTTAATTGAACAAGCTGGGGTTAGAAGCTCATTGGTTTCTATGCAGAAGTGAGCCTGATTTTGCACTTTCCAGCTTTAGTAAATAAACCCCATTGTGTACTTAAAAGTGGAGTATGCCTGTATGGGATAATGGTGTTGTGGTAAATTGCCCCCCCCCCCAAAAAAAAAAAAAAAGCATAATAATATTATTCTTAATATCACTAAGAAAAAAAAGCCTTTGAAAATTAGTTTGCAATAACTCCATCAGTATCACCAGCAAAGCACCTTCATTATTATCCAATTATAGAAGAAGAGAATGTGCGTTGCATTTCGAGATTTCATAATTTGCCACGTTACAAATGTTAATTATCCATTACGAACGCTAGTTTATAAGACCGACCGCTTCTGGCTCGTCCTTGCTTCTGAGCATGTGTGTTTGTACTTTAGACTTTTGTCCAACGGACACGCTCAGAAAATCCGACAACAGACATTTGTCCGTGGAAAATCTGACAACAATTGTCCGATGGAGCGTACAAATGGTCGGATTTTCTGCCAACAGCCTGTCATCACACATTTCCCTTTGGAAAATCTGATCGTATGTATGAGGCTTTAAGACCCTTGTCACACAGATGCCTTGGCGTTCAAGTCAGAGGGCCCACAGTATCTGCTTTTCTCTGTATGAAAACAGAGGTACATGGATGCATATTTGTGTACATTAATTTCTCTTCAAACTATTTATGTGCTAAGGACAACAGATCCATTGTCACTCTATGGGGAAATGGAAGTTGATGGATGTATATTGGTCAACATCAGTTTCCCCATTGGGAATCACTGTCCTCCATTTTTCATCTGTCTCTTGACTAATTACAAATGCATGATGGAGGCAAGGCTGACTAGCCCACTGGATACAAGGGGATTTCCCATTGGGCCCAAAGAAAATAGAGCATACATGCCTAAGGGACCTGGAGGAGGGGGTCCAGCCCCATACCATTTCCTATTATCTGTTTGCTTCAAACAGTGAGTAGGCTGGAATACTGCATTCCTCTGCTCCCACATGGAGTGTACAGACATAGGTACAGGTGTGTGCCATCTCATCCCTGTACTGTTTTCCTGTCTGCAAGTGTGGAGAGGAGGAATATAAGGACCATCTGCAGCACCGCTGGCCCAAGTGACTGTCTCCTCTGGAAAAGTATGTCCAGTCTGTGGTTCAATGCTGCTTCTTATTTCTCAAAGATTTTGAGTGATATTGCACCAGATCCATGCACTCTTCTCCCACCAAGCCGAAATTTCACTGCAACATTTCATTACGTCACAATCATTGCCACTGTGCACCCCAGTGTTGCTACCACTTGCATTGTGCACCTCAAAATATTTTAGTTTTTTGGCTGCGGTGTGTCCAATTTTAATTACAGCACAGAGAATTTCCTGCATGGAAAAAAGCCCTCTTTCACCCTGTGTGTCCCAGAGTTCCCGCCCACCTCTGGATGGCGGTGTCCATGTGAAAAGGGTATTAGTGAATTTAATGCTGCAGTTGCAAATGGCAAAATATTTGCCCCTCACAAAAGTGAATGTGTCATGTGTCCTTCCTGATGCAGCTGTGCAGCTAGTCCTATAGTTAATAAAGAAAAGCATGAGCAATCCTGTGGTTATACTTACAAATGTGTAAAATGATAACTTACTGGCTTTTTTCCCACTACTTTGCCAAAAAAACCTTTGTTATCAAATCTGACTCGGTGATAAATCTAGAGGCTTTTGTTGATAATTATCACATTGGTTTGTCACTTTTATGCCTTTTGCAATTTATTAAACAGGTACATTCTATTACTTTCTCTTTTCTTTTTTCAGCAAGAATACACAGTGAAGAAAAGGGATGAGATATTCCCTGTCTTTTAGTACTACCTGCATTTTTACCTTAGTAGGAACTTATCACCATGGTAAGTGATGAAAAGTGTTATTACCACTTATCAGTCTTTTAATTGTTTTTAAACATACACCTTAATATGAAACTCAACTTTTGTAGAGAAAATATAATAAAGCCCTTGTCAGCTAAAAGCTTAAAAGATTGTAACCCCTGACCAAGGCAAGCATACATTTATTCAAAGTTTGATGGTGAAGCATTGTAAAACCAATAAAACATTTAAAAAATTTAGTTCAGTTTGAGAAAAAAAAATATCAACAGGAAGCAGATGATGATCATCCATTCACAAATGGTTATAACATATCCTACAGTCTCTGATGTCAACAGCATCATAACACTTTTTCAGTGACAGCAATTCAACATCATTGCTGTGCATGGTGTGCAATGTCTTTCATTTGTAGTGAAGATTTGCAAGGCACAGCAATAATGTGTAGAAGCATTCAGAAACCTCACAGTGGATAGCAAGAGTGATTGAACAGCCAGGGAGAGAGGACACATGGTGCTGGATGTCAAAAAACACAAGAAGCTGCAGATATTGGATCTTTGTAAATAAGCATTTGCAAGGGGGAGGTTGGAATCTGCTAGGTCAGCAGAGAGGGGCAAAACAAATATGGTAAATGTTTGAAAGCTGTCCGAAAGTAACCTATTCTTTCAATTAAACCATTGTGTTCAGTGGTTCTCTAGAAGGATTAATTTATGAAATATTGATTGGTTGTTTTTGATACAGGACAGTGTCTAAAGCAACCTTTAAACAAATAATAGAAAAGTTTTGAAATGGATAAACTTGTTCCTTGATCCCTACAGGGAGTCAGTCATTACCTGGATGGGGGGAAGGATAATGGAGGGGTAGGAAAAGGGAGTGGTTAAGGCTGTGTATGGCAACCATAATCCCTACTTGACAGGAAGGAGATCTATATCAATGCCTGGTGGGAGAAAGTGTGAAATCCAGTGTTACCATGCACTGATAAAAATGATTCTGTTGGCTTGTAATTTTAACATAAAAATTTTAAAATGTTCAACATAAAAATGAATGTTAATTAACTTACTTTGATATTTTAAGTACCTTACTTAATTTTCATTGGTTCTTAAAACACACCTTTTACATTTACGAAAATAATGTATAATATTGAGTAATCTAGACAAAACTTTTAAGGTATGGACAGTTCCATATTCTAATTAAGTTACATTTACTTAAAAAAATATCTTTTCATTTAACTGAAATTGCGGAAACATGCAACTGCATGAGTTTTGATGTTGTATATTTTAAAGAACTTGACGAATTTTGGTACTTTGAAAGCCTGCACAAGGCAGTTCCCATACGTTTGAGGCCCATCAGGACAACAGAGCGCCACCAGTGACAATAATTTTTCCAAGTCACTACAAAGCCATGCAATGTCATTGAAAGGTAAGAATGAATATTGACCAAATTATCATTCACATGCTTTA
The DNA here is from genome assembly GCF_042186555.1 of Aquarana catesbeiana. Taxonomy (NCBI): domain Eukaryota; kingdom Metazoa; phylum Chordata; class Amphibia; order Anura; family Ranidae; genus Aquarana; species Aquarana catesbeiana. Next base: position 334,063,891 of record NC_133325.1, read on the forward strand.
AATGTTGCTTAACATACCATCCAAAATGTTTATTTTATTTGCCGATTAATATATTTATAATAAATGGACATACGTCCGTTGTATACAACTAGTTTTTAGACGCAGCAGCTTTTGCGCAAACCAATCAATACGCCTATTGTGATTTTTTTTACCAAAAATATGTAGAAGAATATATATCGGCCTAAACTGATGAATACATTTGTGTTTTTTATATTTTTTTGGATATGTATTATACCAGAAAGTCAAAAAACTTGTTTTTTTCAAAATTAGCAGTCTTTTTGTTTATAGCGCAAAAAATAAAAACCACAGAGGTGATCAAATACCACCAAAAGAAAGCTCTATTTGTGGGAAAAAAAGGAAGGTCAATTTTGTGTGAGTACAGCATCGCACAACCGCACAAGTTAAGGTATGTATTCATAACTTAAAACACTATGGTCTATGAACTGAAAAAAATTGGGTTGGATTTACTTAAAACAACTAAGTTGAAAACATGAAAAGTCTAATGAGTCAGACAAAAATAAGTTTAGTTGACAGTACTTAAAAAGCTGATGCAAATAGTTGCTCACTGGCAGCTATAAGGTGGACCAAAGTGTTATGTAAGTGTATCTGAATAAAGTGTTACTTGTTTTTACTATCACACTGACCCAGGCGCCCTCTTTCTGCTGCTTCAATATTGAGTTGGCCCACCCTTTGCAGCTATAACAGCTTCAACTCTGTTGGGAAGACTGTCCACAAGATTTAAGAGTGTGTCTATGGGAATGTTTGAGCATTCTTCCTAAAGCGCCTTTGTGAGGTCAGGCACTGATGTGGACGAGAAGGCCTGACTCGCAGTCTCCGATCTAATTTACCCCAAAGGTGTTCTATCAGGTTGAGGTCAGGACTCTGTGCTGGCCAGTTCAATTCCTCCACCCCGAACTCACTCATCCATGTCTTTATGGAGCTTGCTTTGTGGACTGGTGTGCAGTAATGTTGGAACAGGAAGGGGCCCAACCCGATAGAACACCTTTGAGATGAATTAGAGTGGAGACTGTGATCCAGGCCTTCTCGTCCATGTCAGTGCCTGACATCACACATGCGCTTCTGGAAAAATAGTCAAACATTTTCATAGATACACTCCTAAACCTTGTGGGCAGCCTTCCCAGAAGAGTTGAAGCTGTTATAGCTGCAAAGGGTGGGCCAACTCAATATTGAACCCTACGGACTAAGACTGGGATGCCATTAAATTTCATGTGTGTCTAAAGGCAGGCGTCCCACTACTTTTGATAATATAGTGTACATTGCATTTAGAGGTACCCTGAACCCTAGCAGTTTTGTTGAAACTTGAAAAACTTCAGCCCAGAGCTGTTGATCTGTCAGATTTTCCACGTCCAACAGAAAGTGCCTATTTGTACACAGCCCTGGAAGCACAAAGGTTAATGACCTGACATGTATTAGGTGCTTAACTTCAGCCCAGAGCTGTTGATCTGTCAGATTTTCCACGTCCAACAGAAAGTGCCTATTTGTACACAGCCCTGGAAGCACAAAGGTTAATGACCTGACATGTATTAGGTGCTTCTAGAGGGTACAAGATATCATCTCATAAGAACTTTGCAGTTTGTCTCTTCTGCCAGAACGTTATGCAAGCAAAACTTTGTTCTCTCCCATAATTGGGTCCAGTCATCTTCCTCCAAATTTAGCCTTAGATCTGCTGCCCGTTTCTGGGTGTACAAGGTGGGTTTGCTACGTAGCTAGGGTGGACAGCATGTTGTAAAGTAGGAATCACACCTGGCCCGTGGATATTTCCCCTCTTTCCTCACCTAATGACAGGAAATCAGAGAGACAGGAAGCAATGGAAACACCCTCCAATAGAACCCCCCGATTTTCTATTCTGCAGTCATTTGTATAAAAGGATAAAAAGTGAGCAGAAACCTTCTCAATGAAGTCACAGACCACCATAATTTAGAGACAGATTCTGATCCTTTCTCACTGTTCGAAAGAAAAAGTTTCAGGTAGAAATGGACAGATATCTAATTTGTATGCTATTTTACAAACCATTTGTTCACCAATTTACAGCAATAATGGGCAACTGAATGCAAACCATTAGATATATATGATTGTTGTTCTCCATCTGCATGCCTTACATCTATCACAAATCCAAAAAAAAAAACTATTGCTGAATGCAGTGTTAGAAAAGCAAATGGCTTCTCTGCCCCTTATCTCATAGCGTGATTAAAAAAAGGGATACTATTTTTTATTAGCATCAGAAATTCAGTTGTGCTACTTTTGATAAAAAAGCACTACATTAAGGATCACAATTATGTTTTCTTGGCAAGAAGCCTGAACATTACATCTAATCACTTAGGAACCACAAAATGCAGATTTATATGGTTATCTACAACCACACACAAACCACGCTACATGCAAACTGATAGCTGAGAGACATTCACATCTGTCCTTTTCCTCATTTTAAAACATTTTTGCTGGTTTAATAGAAATTATAAGTATCATGTAAAAAGTAAGGGTTGTATTTCTAAAAAGCAATGCATAGCTAGCAATCCAACAAAACTGCATGTACATTGCTTCTCTGAGAACTAACCAAGGAACAAACTACAAAGCAGCACTCTACGGGTAAAAGCCAGAAAGTACATATGAAATTTTAGCTGAATAAAAACATATTTATTGCACTGTAGACAGATGAACAAGAACTGCAGAATGCTGTAGAAACTTAAGAAGGCTGCAGAAAACAGTCAGCTTGCAGTACACCACACCATACAGGCTTTCTGTTCCCCTCACCTCTGGCGCAGCACCAATATCATCCAGCGCGCCCAAATCCATCGGCTTTGCTTGGCTCCCCAGTTCCATCTTCTCACGGCGGCTGTCACACCTCACCACCCGCAGCCTAGCCTGGCTCTCTCCTGCTACTGGCTCCAGACATCACAGCAATCACCACAGTGTCCCTCCACAATCTGCGGTTTCCATCAGGGACACTAGCGGAGTGTGACAACAAGCCTGCAGGCAGCGTGCTGAATACCACCTTCTTCCACCGGGCTTCAATCATTCCCCACATGGCTCATGGAGCCCTCCCTTCTATGTCTGACCAGCAAGCCTCTTGGATGGTGTTAACTCTTCCTCACCCAGATGTTATTGTGGTACCGTTTGCTTTTTAATATCATCAATATTACTTTCAGCTATATTCTTTTTGACTGTTTTGTGCAGCCTTCTCAAGTTTCTACGGCATTCTGCAGTTCTTGTTCATCTTTCTACAGTGCAATAAATATGTTTTTATTCAGCTACAGTTTCATATGTACTTTCTGGATTTTACCCATAGAGCGCTGCTTTGTATTTTGTTCCCTTGTTATCCATTTTTCCAGTGGTTGGCAGCTGCACTGGATTTCAGTTGATTTAACCCTTCTGGTTATGACATCCATACACATGAATGACAGCTTTTAGTGCTCAAGGACCTTGTTGTTGTTCTGAGAACTAACGACTGTTGTGAGAATGAATGTTCTTAAGCTATTTTCTTTTCTGGTTGAATGTTTTCTAAATATTACAGGCAGTAGTAAAGACAGAAACAGTCATAACAAGCATAACATAGATACTGAAAATACCTCATTATGGCCACTAGATGGCGATGATGAAAATATGAAAAAAGGGGGAAATTAGCAAATAAATGTAACCAATGCTACTATGGGATACCCACTTATTTTCTATTTCTCTCCAGTGTTCTGTCAGTGGAACTGAAATCAAAAAGTGAATATCTGCTATGTTATAGAGAGCATTTAGAACTTTCAAAAGAAATGTATAGTCTTTTTTTTTTTTGCTAGGGAAGGATTAAAACCTCTGTCATTTTTGGTCTGGGTACTATTGGGGAAATATCTTTAAACTTCTCACCCAGAGATTCAACAGGAAGTTAGGGGAAGTCTCCAAAAAGAATTGCCCCCCCGTGGAGAGTGGCCCCAGAACAGATGGCCTTATTGAAAGATTTTTTCCTTTATTTTTTTCTGCTAATAATGATAATCAGTGCAAAAAGAGGGCTATGTTTGCCCAGAGATACACTTAATTGGGTCAAATCAGTACCCTGAAAAGCACACTTTTTGTCTAAGGGTCCTTTCACAAGGGACTTTCCATATGTCCACTTTTCCTCCATCCGTTGGCAGATGAAAAACGGACATCCATGTATGTCTATGGGCTAGTGGATCTGCTGACATCAGCCTCCGTTAAGTTCTGTTTTTTGAGACGGAAGAAAACCCTATTTTTCTTCCATTTAAAAAAAGTAACGGACAAAATACGGATGTTAGCAGATGACATCCGCTTACATCCGATCCGCTGAGATCCGTTTTTTACCCAAAAACATTGGCGTTCAGTCACTTTTTTGTAAAAAAATGATTAAAAGTGGATGTCAGCAGACATGAAAACGGATGTAAAAATTGACAAAATATCAGTTTTTGATCGTTTTTTTTTTACCAAAAAAAAAAGTGACTGAACTGAACTAAAAAACTGAATGCCCGTGTGAAAGGACCCTAAGACTACTGCCTCTGACTGCTACACAGTGTCTCCAGATTTGCAGTGAGATTTTGTGATGTCACTACTGTGCTGTTCAGTGTTCTGGTATGAGGAGGCCTTTACCAATAGGGCCACCTCCACACAGACACAATTCAGAACAAGTCATGGGAAAATTCTGTTACAGTGTGAGGGCTGAAGCGTAGACTTTGGAAAGTTGATTACCCTGCCAAAGGTTTGAAGGTGAAAGGTTTGAACTGAATAATCTTTTTGATGTTTCCAGGAATGTCTGTGGCTGAGGAGTCCTTTAGTAGGAGGTCATCCAGGTAACCCATGACATGGATTAGAAAACAGAAAATCCCCCTAATGGGGCTTTAATGCAGCCAGTAGTATATGATAAACAGAATACAAAAGAAGTAGTAATGGCTATTAAGTTTTATTGATGCAGGCAAGTATTATCAACAAGAGTTGAGACATAGGCTAAAATCCAAAAAATAATCAAAATAAGAAAACAATACCAATGACAGAGGGCAGTGTGCGATAGAGTTACATCATGGGCAACAGTAATACAATGACACAGAGATGTTGATTGTGTGATTCCTTGCAAGACATGTGTGGGTGGTACTCGCTCCCCTTGTGACTGGCCCGCCAGCTACGGGATCGGGGACACAACAAGAGGGAAACTCCCTTATACTGTGGCCACCTGTAACCATCGAATACATCGTGACTGGTAAAGATGCACCATATGGAACTGTTTATATATTCTTTTTCTTTTGGTTTTAAATTGTTTGACACATGTTTACATTGTTACAGTCTTTCTATACATTTATTCTCTGAAGAAGACCCATTGGGGTCGAAACGCGTCAGGATCTTACACAATCAACATCTCTGTGTCATTGTATTACTGTTGCCCATGATGTAACTCTATCGCACACTGCCCTCTGTCATTGGTATTGTTTTCTTATTTTGATTATTTTTTGGATTTTAGCCTATGTCTCAACTCTTGTAATGGTGTGTAATAGGGGGCGCTAGAGACCTAACAAACATATGCTTCTACCATTAAGTGCACTCACTAACCAAATCAGTCTCAGTGAACTGGGTGGTGTTGATTGTGCTAAACTAGTGATACCACAAACACATGATTTATGCTACAAAAATGATATAAAATACAATAAAAAAATATTAATTAAAGAGTCCAGTGAAAAGAATTTTTTGAACAAAATTAGTGCAAGTGAAATGAATAGATCGTGATGTCTAATAGTCCCAATCCATTGAAGAGATCAGAGCAAAGCAGTTGAAACCAACATCACAGCAGACACATGGATCCTCACAAATGCAACAATTTAAGCGTTGATATAAAGGTTCCGTCACCCAAGAGGAAAAACACCTGAAGGTAATAGATATCTGCTTACCAGATACCAATGACTTCTTTAACTAAAAAGAAAGTCATTAGTGCTTGTACAGGATTGTGCCTGTTCACATGAAGGCTGGAAGGCTGGATGGTACTTTAGGCATTGAACCCTCCCGTCCCATTCATTCAGGATAGGAAATATGAGAAACAAAAAGGAATCCTCATAGCGTAAAACCGTTTAATATATAAAATTAGAGAACAATAAAAATAGCCAAATGGCCTCTTACATTGGACGGTGCCTACCCGGCACTGGGACTGCTCGCATGTCAGGGTGAGTAGAGTCAAGAACCCTTCGCATCACATCGCACATGCGGCGTGCGTTCCACTCCGTGCGTCTAGCTAACCAGCTAATCCGGAAGTAGGTGGGACGAATCTGGACATGTGACCACGTACCGCTCCGACGTACGTTTCGTTTGTGAACGTCATCAGGGAAGCGTACATGACGTTCACAAACGAAACGTACGTCGGAGCGGTACGTGGTCACATGTCCAGATTCGTCCCACCTACTTCCGGATTAGCTGGTTAGCTAGACGCACGGAGTGGAACGCACGCCGCATGTGCGATGTGATGCGAAGGGTTCTTGACTCTACTCACCCTGACATGCGAGCAGTCCCAGTGCCGGGTAGGCACCGTCCAATGTAAGAGGCCATTTGGCTATTTTTATTGTTCTCTAATTTTATATATTAAACGGTTTTACGCTATGAGGATTCCTTTTTGTTTCTCATATTTCCTATCCTGAATGAATGGGACGGGAGGGTTCAATGCCTAAAGTACCATCCAGCCTTCCAGCCTTCATGTGAACAGGCACAATCCTGTACAAGCACTAATGACTTTCTTTTTAGTTAAAGAAGTCATTGGTATCTGGTAAGCAGATATCTATTACCTTCAGGTGTTTTTCCTCTTGGGTGACGGAACCTTTATATCAACGCTTAAATTGTTGCATTTGTGAGGATCCATGTGTCTGCTGTGATGTTGGTTTCAACTGCTTTGCTCTGATCTCTTCAATGGATTGGGACTATTAGACATCACGATCTATTCATTTCACTTGCACTAATTTTGTTCAAAAAATTCTTTTCACTGGACTCTTTAATTAATATTTTTTTATTGTATTTTATATCATTTTTGTAGCATAAATCATGTGTTTGTGGTATCACTAGTTTAGCACAATCAACACCACCCAGTTCACTGAGACTGATTTGGTTAGTGAGTGCACTTAATGGTAGAAGCATATGTTTGTTAGGTCTCTAGCGCCCCCTATTACACACCATTACTTATTTGATTGTTCCATTCAAATTAAGGGGAGCAGCTTGTATTTGTTGTGTTTTTTTTGAGTGTGTGGTTTTCCACTCACCAATTCACTCATTATATACTTTGAAATTTTTTTAAATTTTTTTATTTTTTATTTTTTACCAAAGGCGCGAAAGTATTGTCTATTTATGTCTCAACTCTTGTTGATAATACTTGCCTGCATCAATAAAACTTAATAGCCATTACTACTTCTTTTGTATTCTGTTTATCATATACTACTGGCTGCATTAAAGCCCCATTAGGGGGATTTTCTGTTTTCTAATGCTGACAACATGTATTAAATGGTAACTTCACTTTCGTAGGGAAAAAAAAAAGAGCAAATAAAAAAAAAAATATATATATATATATATATCTATATATATAGATATATATATATATATATATAGCATATACAATTGTGACACAAGTCATATTGTAATATATTTTATTAAAACATGTTATTATGTTATTAAAAATGACATTTACTTTTCAATCTGCAGCACTGTAAATTTTCAGTAAAATGTAATGCAATATTTCTACCTGGAGGTGTTCTCTACACAGAATGTGTACAGAACGCCCCCCAGAGACCTAATTTCCTGCTTGTGTGATTGGCTCACTGACTTTTCCCTAAGTCTACAATAACATACAAGTCAGATTTCAGGCATCCCCTGCATCAAAAATATAATTTTTGGTGAGATACTCCCAATAGGAATGCAGATCTTAACATTTTTCTCATTAAAGCCCTGCAAGTGCAGCAGCTGATTGTTAATTATGAAACCACTCTTATTAGATTCACTTTCCACATGGACACAAGCAAACAAACAAACTGTGATTTCTTCAGAAAAAGAAAAGTTAGGAATCTGCAGCAAAGTTTGTTAAAATCTTTGCAATGTACATACTGTAGATCACCCAGAGGGGAATGTTTTTTTCTCAACAAAAATGGAGTTACTCTTTAAATTCTGTCATATCATGAAAGTATTGTGAGGTAAGTATGAGGCTCTCTAAGGACAATCAGTTCTTTTGTGGTGTTGAGAATTGTAATGGTACAGCCCTGAGCTACAATAAACTCAGGGAAAATCAAAGAGGGAGGACAACTTTTTGTATAATAGAACCAAAGCGAGAGTTGTGACAAGTTCAGCAATCATCAGTATGTGAAAGAATCATAAGTAACTGTTGAAATATAATTTTAAATGTCATGGAAATCTTAATAATTTAACCTTCTCATTTTGACTTCCATTGATGTTCTGTGGGCCTGTGAGCCCTTTTCGCTATTAAAATGTAATTGAAGTCTTTTACAGCAGTTTTAAGAAGTACCATCACAGAGTTAGAGTTCATTCAGCACAATGTTCATCAAGCTCAAAGTATGTTAATTTAAGGTGGTGTTAAACCCAAAACCAAAAATGTAATATATTGCAGCTGCAATCAAAAAAGAAACCACCCACCTGGGTGAAAACAAAATGCTGCTAGCCCAAAATAGTAGTAAAATATTTTAAAAAATGCTCCCAAGGGCTTATAGACAGCTAAACATATTAAACTAGATCAAGTATATATATAAAAAATGTTTTTCCTTTATTGCATACAAATATACAGTATCTCACAAAAGTGAGTACACCCCTCACATTTTTGTAAATATTTTTTTATATCTTTTCATGTGACAACACTGAAGAAATGGTACTTTGCTACAATGTAAAGTAGTGAGTGTACAGCTTGTATAACAGTGTAAATTTGCTGTCCCCTCAAAATAACTTACACAGCCATTAATGTCTAAATCGCTGGAAACAAAAGTGAGTAATCGGCTTTCCTCGCCTGATCATCAGTGCCCTGATTACAATAAATAAATATAGTGTCACAAACAGTGCCCACCACAAATGCCAGCATATAGTGCCCACCAGTGGCAGGAATCAGTGCCCACCACTGCCCACAAGTACCACCAATCAGTGCCCATTAGTGATGCCAGTCAGTGCTGGCAATCAGTGCCGCCTATCAGTGCTGCCCATCAATGCCCATCAATACTGTCGATCAATGGCCATCAGTGTTGCCCATCAGTGCCACACATCAATGCCCATCAGTGCCCATCTGTATCGCCTATCCGTGCCGCCTATCCGTGCTGCCTATTCGTGCCCACCAGTGCCACCTATCAGTGCTCACCAGTGCTGCCTATTAGTGCTCATCAGTGCCACCCAACAGTGCCCATCAGGGCCGCCTATCAGTGCTCATCAGTGCCACATAACAGTGCCACCTATCAGTGCCCAGTGCGGCATATTAGTGCCTCCTCATCAGTGCCACCTCATCAGTGCCCATAAGTGCCACCTCATCAGTGCCCATAAGTGGCACCTCATCAATGCCCACAAGTTCAGCCTATCAGTGCCCATCAGTGCCGCCTCATCAGCACACATCAGTGAAGGCGATAAATTACTTAGTTACAACAAAATTTACTGACAGAAAAAAAAGTAAAAAACATTTCTTTTTCAAAATTTTTTTTTTTTTTTTGTAAAAAATAAAAAACCTAGGAGTGCTTAAATACCATCAAAAGAAATCTTTATTTGTGTGAAGAAAATGATAAAAAATTTGTTTGGGTACAGTGTAGCATGCCCGCGCAATTGTCATTCAAAGTGCGACAGCGCTGAAAGCTGAAAAATGGCTTGGGCAGGAAGGGGGTGTAAGTGCCTGGTAGGCAAGTGGTTAAATAAATTGTACTTTTAAAAACATTTAGCTCCTTGTCTGGCCTGTACAGTCCGATATCCATTTTTGCTTTGTTTCTTTCTTACAAACGGGCTGTGATAAAAATGTAAGTGGTGAAATTATCTGCATTTAAGATGATGTAGAAGAATCTGCGTGGCGTATATCCCATAGCAAATAAGAGTATCAAATTAAATGTGCTCAGATAAGGAAAAAGAAGGAAGGAGAGGGGTATGTGAGAAAAGAGAACTAGGGTCATAGAGAAAAGAGGGGAAGTTGGGGCACTCCATCATGGCTAGGTAGAGATTGGGGGATATATTCCTTACTCCATTCCTGAAAGGCAGCCAAATAGTGGAACATAAACCAGTTCCATGTTTTACAGAACTGCTCTTCCTTGCCATCCTCCTGTGATTGCTCATTCCACAAGAGGTGTAGAGGTTGTTTTCCAATTGCTGGGAATGACCATCCTGGTTGCAGCTAGGAAATGTCTGAGGACATCTTTTTTTAGCAGATTTAAAAGGTCCGGGAATCATGGAACGAAGAGCCACTGTGGGGAATAGCAGTATTTGGGTGTCCATGAGTTTGCAAAATAAGTTGAAAATCTGTGTCCAGATTGTTTGGATCGGGGGACAATCCCACCAGATATGAAGCATGGTACCTTTAGAGGCAGGGCATCGCCAGTAAGTGTCTGGGACCACAGGGTTGAAATTATGAAAAACGTAAGGGCATCTATATCACCTAGTTATTTGTTTGAACCCCATTCTCTTGCATTTTAGTTGCTAATGATAGTTTGTGGGTTGGAAAAAAAGTATTTTCCCAGTCTGTGGGGTTGACAGTAAGCTGGAGTTAACCTTTCTAAGCCTATGTGTAGGCAAAGAGGTCTGGATGTGTGATAGCTAAAAGGATAGAGTATAGCTGGGAGATGTTATTTTAGGTTTTACATCTACCACTTTATATCTGGTTGGTGTAATAAAACAGCCGGATGGTACCCTTACCAGGGTCGATGGGCATAGCTGTATATTCACATCGGCTAAAGGCATGCAGTAAATGTATCTGTACGTCAACAGCAGCTAAAGGCAATCAGAAATCACAAATAATACAGTGTAGTACTGATTACATTAGTGAACAAATGCATTAATTAAATCCTTTGGCTGCAGCAGAAGAAAGCTACAGCTAAAGATGGTGTTGGGGGAAGGTGTGAGTGGCGAAACCACTGACCACCAATGTGGGATTGTTTTGGGGGAGGTTTAACCGCTTGCTGACCCCCTCACGTAGGAGTACAGCAGCAGAGCAGCTCTCCTGTGCTGGATCATGTATCTCATACATGATCCAGCCCTTCCAGGGTGGTGATCGCGCCCGCCCGCAATGCCGGCTGTGCTGATCGGCAAGGAGGAAAACAGGACAGAGCTCTGTCAATGTAAAAAATACAAAGCTCTGTCCTGTCAGCGGGGATGTGTTGGTTTTTGTTTCCCTGCAAAGCAAGGAATAAAAACCAGCACATCCCTTAGTAAAAGCAGCTCACAGTAGACACGTAAACACTGGTTAGGCACACATTTAACCCGTTGATCACCCTAGATGTTAATCCCTTCCCAGCAAGTGTAACTAGTACAGTGAGAGTGTATATTTTTAGCACTGATCACTGTATTAGTGTCACTGGTTCCCACAAACTGTTAAAAGTATCAGTTAGTGTCAGAATGTCTGCCATACTGTTGCAGCCCTGCTATTAGTTGCTGATAGCTGTCATTACTAGAATAAAATAAATTTAAAAAATTCCAATGTTTGTAGACAGTATAACGTTTGCAACCAACCAATCAATATATGCTTATTGGGATTTTTCCTTTACCAAAATATGTAGCAGAATACATATTATCCTAAATTTATGAAGATATTTGATTGTTTTAATTTTTTTTACTGGAAATGTTTTATAGCAGAAAGTATAATATATATACTGTATTTATTGGCGTATAACACTCACTTTTTCACCATGAAAATTGGGTGCAAATAGTGCGTGCGTGTTATACACCAATACTTCAGTTTTAGCTGCCTCGGGGGGGACAGGGAGGGGGGGCAGGACGAGCACCGACAGATTACATACAGTGAGAATCTCCTGTTTACTTGGCGGCCTCTGTAATAGGAACTCCTGTCTCCTGGGCCGCCATTGGACCGCTATTCTGTCTATCATAGGAGATTCTCACTGTATGTAATCTGTCGGCGCTCATCCCGCCCCCTCCCTGTCCCCTCTGGGCTGCAGATGGGCATCAATCAGGCTGCACTGATGGCAATGGTGAGGCTGCATTGATGTGGACTGATGAGGCTGCATTGATCGCACTTGTGAGGCTGCAGATGGGCATTGATCAGGCTGCATTGATGGCAATGGTGAGGCTGCAGATGGGCACTGACCCTTATTTTACTTCAAAGTTCCTTATTTTAAATTTAAGTTTTTTTTTGTGTTTTATAAAAAAAAAATGCCAGCTATACCTGATTTCAGGGCGCCGCTCTGCGCTCAAGACTGGGCGGCTCTTTCTTCCTCTCCTCCTCTCGTCCCAACTGATGTCAGCGCTGTCAGACATGGAGAAGAGAGAGCCAGCTGGTCATGTGGCGCTCTGAAATCAGATATAGCCAGCATTTATAGCCAGACAGGAGCACCTATCATTAGCAAACACACAGGATAATATGAAGTTAAATGAGTGGGCTAACAACCACTTTAAGTGGTTAAGTACATCAGTGCTGCACCACTCAAGAGGGACAGCCAGGAAAGCCCATAATGTTAAAGTAAAATAAAGTAAATCCAAACACTAACTGCAGACTGAGATAAGAAGAAAGAAAAACACAGTCATAATGCTGCATAGTTGAAAAAGGCACAGCATCTGCAAGTCATATGTCAGAAAATATGGGTGTCTTCATATACAATGCTAAATACAAGGTATTTACAAAAATTTAAAAAAAAAAAAAAAAATATATATATATATATATATATATATATATATATATATATATATATACTTAGAATGGCAGTACAAGCTTAATGCCTTGGTGTAAGATCATCGAAATCACTGTGCCTCTGACTGCTTGGTGATGTAACTACTGTGCTGCTCACTATTCTTCTTGGAGGGGAAGCTGTACCTAAATAACTGTAGTGCAAGGATCTTACTTGTTCTACTATTTCCACTGTGCAAATCTGTGCTTCCTGCCCTTCTCCTACTAATTTTTGAATATTAGACCACCAGTCTTCAAGAGGGAAGCTCTGACATGAGGAAGCAAAGCACCAATAAGATGGCTACCTTCACACAGAGGCACAGTGCAAAACAAGACATGGTAAATCATGAAAATAATCTGCTGCAGGGAGCCGACAGGAAACTCTGGTAATTAGTCCTTTCCCCATTGCTTACCTTTTTCAGACACAGCTTCCACATTACAGGTTCTCTTTAAGCTTATCATCAATCTATCTACAGTATAATATGTTTAAAAGACTAAAGATTCCCTGTAAATACTATATACAATGTTTTCTTATATTAGAAAATGAGATCACAAAACTGGATTCTAATAAAGCTGTTTTAAACAGTATGTCAACGCTCAGTGAGATGCTAAAATGTTATAGTGTTTACTGATGCAAAAGTTATTTTATTTTAAATATTTGATAATAAGTTAAGCTGGAAAATGGTGCATATTAATTTGCTAAATGACTATTAAATCTGAATTAGCATAATGATATATTGACCAAAATTATTCTTTTTACTGAAATTACTTTTTGCAGGTATACATTTTCCTAGTTGGTATGAAGGTTCATTGAATATGCAAGAATTCTGCAAACATAGTAAAAGATTCAGTAACTAATAAAAGATTAACATTCTGAATGCTAAGATATTGCAATAAATATGTAATATAAAGTCCATCTCCATCCAAAGCTATTTTTGTTTTGTAAGCAAAAGGGAATGACCAATTTCACAAGATGCATAAAGCACAAAAATAACCCAAGAGACATTCTATTAGGTTGCATAATAAAAGCATTATTCCACCAAAAATGACCAGTAAATAAAAGTAAGCAACCTGAGACAGAATCCCATGAAAGTGGTTAGCTTGCTGCAATTTGCTGTTATTCACTGACATCATAACTCATGGTTAGCTTACAATGCTGATTTGCGGTCATACAATATTTTACATGGCAACCTTACAAACGTATCTGTGGTACAAAATAAAAAGCTGGTGTATGAAGCCCTTTGAATACTTTGAACTGCCAAAACCATCACCCAGCTATACAACCAAATTCTGTAAACAGAATATTTGAAAAATAAAGGTTTAAAATCATTAACATTACTCACATGTGTCCCCCACTGCCCAAGGTGCATCTGATTAACTCGCCCTTTAAAGGAAGGTGTCTCTTTAGCAATACCATTCCCAATATCTCTGGTGATGCAGGTGATCTGTGGATGGGTCAGAACAGCTCCATTCATCTTTTACTATAGTTATGAATGATCATGTCTAACTCCCACTCAAGCAGCAGATCTTTAGTTCAAAAGTTCTCTGTCTCATCTGTTCAGTTGTTTGCATGAAGGTGAGCCCCCACTTTTGCCATGCCAGGCTGTATTTTCATCCTACTGGATGCCTGAGGGGTTTACCTCCTTGCAGTTTGGATGCTCAGCTTCACCTTGTAACTTCCACTCTATACTCCTGGAGCTAGCACCTCTTTTAGCCGTTTCCTTTGGTATTACTGCACATTACTAGGAATCTTGCCTGGTTTGTTTGTGTTCTTTGCACCATGGGATCTCTGATTCCTACTACTAATCCCACACTCTTCTCTACAGGGGAATCCATTTCCATCATGGATAGTTGCACCCCTTGCTGTGCTTGACTTTCTTTAGCCCTTTCCTTATCATGTAGGATCCTGTCACTTGCAGTATCAACAAGGACCAGTTCCTTACCTTGTACGAGCCTGACTCATCGGTAATCTCCAACAGTAGGGGACCCAACCTATGGCACTGAACATTATATCTACCATAGTGCCTTCTACTGGTATCCCCACTGTGACTCTACTGGTATTTCCCTAGACCACAGGTGACAAACTAGCGGCCCTCCAGCTGTTTGCGAAACTCAAGTCCCATGAGGCATTGCAATACTGACAGTTACAAGCATGACTCCCACAGGCAGAGGCATGATGGGACTTGTAGTTTTGCAACAGCTGGAGGGCCGCCAGTTTGATACCCCTGCCATAGACTGCCATAGACTGTCAAAATTCATTGAAAATCGAGGGCCCTATCATTTACACTGCTTGTGCACATCTTAGCGTACTTTGTTCAATTCACCTCTTTCGTGGTTTGTTGAGATGGAGATTTTTAGTTGGTTCTACATAGTCCTCCTTTTTATGCTGTCCCTCGGTACTTTTCTATCTATTGTTCTGAGTTACAGCATCTTAAATTTGGCCATCGCACCAAGAAGTCTTACTATTTGCCTAATTTGGGTCATGCTGGGAATAATCTCTTCAGATATCCTGGAAGTATGCTCTCAACATCTGTCAAATCTTTCAGTTGCTATTGCCTACACCTCAGCTAGACTGCTTTTGAGCATCCGGACTATACTAAATTTAGGTATGTCTCAAAGGGAGATAGAAGAGATTTAGGAATCATGATTCCTTGGAAACATTTCTGTTTTTATATGTCGCTGTGGAACTACCAGCAAACACTGAGGAGCCTAAGTTGAACCAGCTCACTGGGAGATTATTCCATTTGCTGTGGAGCTTTATCCATCTAGAGGGACCATAAGAAGCTACCCGGGACCACGGTGGAGCATTCCCCATAGGAGAGGTGCACTGCGTGCAAAAGTGTGTTTGACCCCCTGCCGGTTCTTGCAGTGAGACTGAAGGTGTTGCTGTCTGCTGTGCCTCCTGTGCTCATTTATCCAGAGTTGTGTCTCACTAATACGGGAGCTGTGTTACTGGCCAGATAACCACATGAAAACAGAGGGGAACAAGCCAAAGAAAAGAGAACTGATGCAGCTATCACATCTATTGATTGGTGAGAGTTCTGAGAGCCTGATGTTAGCGGGATTTTTCACATGAAGATTATTATGAACTTTATCCATCTACTCAGTTCATTTGATTCCAGCTCACTTACGAAGCTACACAGTCAAGTTCAGTCCTACATCTGTTCACTTTATGAACTATATAACTATTTAATTTTTATTTTTTTTGATACACAGATACCTAACACAGTTCACTTTAGTTGGGTATCCATTCATATTGATCAGTGTGAGATTGTTTATTTATTTTTTCACAGTATTTTCACCCATCGTGTTTATCAATTTTTTATTATTACATGTGTGAATAGATTTTATGCGCAAGATCTCCTTACTTTTATTATTTCATTGAAGTGTAATGTGAACACTTGCTGATTTTGCTGCTGTCTTCATAAGACATCATCACACTACGTTAATTATTATTAGCACCTATTTTAAACATTTTCCTCTTTGTCACTTTTTACACATTTTCACTATTACTTGTAAATAGCGCGAAGGACTTCTTCACCTGCGCTTTATAGAGATGCTGATTTCATTTTCCAGCAGGACTTGGCACCTGCCCACACTGTCAAAAGTACCAAGACCTGGTTTAATGATCATGGTATCACTGTGCTTGGGTGGCCAGCAAACTCGCTTGACCTAAACACCATAGAGAATCTGTGGGCTATTGTCCAGAGGAAGATGAGAGACACTAGACCCAACAATGCAGATGAGCCGAAAGATGCTATCAAAGCAACCTGGGCTTCCATAACATCTCAGCAGTGCCTCCATGCAAATTGATGCAGTAATTCATGCAAAAGGAGCCCTGACCAAGTATTGAGTGCATACTATACTGTACATGGACATACTTTTCAGTAAGCCAACATTTCTGTATTAAAAATCCTTTTTTTTATTGGTCTTATGTAACATTCTAGTTTTCTGAGATACTGAATTTTGGGTTTTCACTAGCTGTAAGCTATATTAATCAAAATTAAAAGAAAGAAATTATTGAAATATATCTCTCTGTGTGAAATGCATCTATATAAAATATAGGAGTTTCACTTTTTGAATTGAATTACTGAAATAAATTAACTTTTGATGGTATGCTAATTTTATGAGATGCACCTGTAAGTTTAGTTTTTTACATTTTAGAATAAGGAGCCTCGTGATGCACAAAGGCTGCCGTGACTGAGAAAACTTTGAGAAACACCAAGCAAGAAAAATAAAAAAAACACATTTATTTAATTAAAGCAACTCTGTCATCCAAAAAAGAAAAAGCCATGTACAAAACAAGAGGAAAAATACTCATTGTATGTGTCCTGCTGCCCATGCCTCTGATTTTGGCTCCTTATAAAACCAGCTGAAGAATCTTAGCATCTGACACTTCTGAGTGTGTTA
Organism: Aquarana catesbeiana; assembly: GCF_042186555.1. NCBI lineage: Eukaryota > Metazoa > Chordata > Amphibia > Anura > Ranidae > Aquarana > Aquarana catesbeiana. The sequence continues at coordinate 334,081,133 of NC_133325.1, forward strand.
GATGCCTGCACCCTGTGCTGCATGTTTTGGCTAAACCCAGCAACCGCTATGACACGAGTGTCCCTGAGACAAAAGTGAAGGAGAGCAAAGACTGGAGACCCAGGCAGTGGGTGTAAGATAAGTAATATTCTTCACATTGCAAAGGGAAAATTGTCAACACCTTTATGAGGTCAACCACACTGAGCAAGTGGCAGGAGACCACTGCTCTTGGGCAAGGTCTGTGTGTACTCATGTATCAGAAAATCTGATATAGAAATAGTTAAATAATAGCCTTTACACCCTGGAAATAACTTCCAAATTTAATAATCTGTATGTCAGTTGCTACATAAAACTATTATGGGGATGTTCCACTGCTGGTTCAACTGTCCAGATTATTGTAACAAAAGTATTTTACCTTTTGTAGAAGAAAATGAAACATAGCCTTCATAAAGGACTGGTGTTACCTGTTACCTGCAACCATTACTTGTTAGTTGTTACGCCATTGAACCTCTACACAATTACACATGGAGCTAAGGGTAAAGGCTATTCAAGCCTCACTGATATGAATGATAGATACTATGGGTAAAGTCAAATTTAGCATTTGAGAGAAATGGAGCTTGGGGGACCCCGACAGAGAAAGGGAGAGGAGGAAGTAGAGTTGTAAATGACACTGAAGGTGCGGTGGAATAGGTAGGATGAGAACCAGTGAAGAGTATAGTCATGGAGACCAAAGGAGTTTTTTGAGGAGGAGGGGGTGGTCCACACTGTCAAAGGAAGCAGAGAGGTCCAGGAGAAGTAATAAAGAATAGTGTACATTAGTTTTAGCTGTTACCCTGTTTCCCCGAAAATAAGACCTAGCGTGATTGTCGGTGATGGCTGCAATATAAGCCCTACCCCCCCAAATAAGCCCTAGTTAAAGTCCTTGTAGGTCTTATTTTCAGGGTAGGGCTTATTTTCGGGGAAACAAGGTAGGGCTTATTTGGGGGGTAGGGCTTATATTGCAGCCATCACCGACAATCACGCTAGGTCTTATTTTCGGGGAAACAGGGTAGTAGGTTGTTTGTGAGTTTAAGGAGAGCAGTTTCCATGGGGTGTTGAGGGCCAAATCTGGACTGAAGGGGACCAAAAAGTTTGTTCTTAGTCAGATGGTCGCTCAGTTGGTTGTAGACCAGTCATTCAAGGAGTTTGGAGGAGAAGGGGAGTAAGGAGATGGGGCGTATGTGGTTAAGATTGGTGGGGTCCAGTGAGGTCTTTTTAAGGATGGGGGTGACTAGCGCATGTTTTATAGAGTTAGGGAAGATGCCAAAAGAGAGGGAGAGGTTGAAGATGTGAGTTAGAGAGTGTAGAATAGAGTCAGAGAGTGAGTGTAGCATTTGCGAGGTAGCAGGATCTAGGGGGCAGGTGGTAAGATAGGTGTTAAAAAAAAGTTTAGCAACCTTGTTAATACTAGCAAGGTTGAATGAGGGAAGTAATGATTGTACCTGTCGACATGGAGTGTTAAGTGAGGGAGGTTTCTGCGCATTGGAGATCCCCTTACAAATTGTATCAATTTTATTTTTGAAGTGATTGGCGATCTCCTGGGCAGCGAGTGAGTTAGTGGGTGGAGGCAGTGGAGGACAGAGTAGAGCGTTAAAGGTAGAGAAAAGTTGATGGGGACTAGATGAGAAAGCGTTGATGAGAGTGATAAAATGGATCTGTTTGGCAGTGAGGAGGCAGGAATAGTATAGGAGGGCAGATTTATATTGGTTGAAGTCTTCCTGGAACTTAGTCTTATGCCACAGGCTCTCAAGAGTGCGGCTTTGTTTTCTGAGATGTCTGATGTCGTCTGTTTGCCAGGGTTGTAGTGATTGGTTCTGCATGTAGTGAAGGGGGCAAGCACGTCTAGGTAGAATGACAGTGAGCTGTTGTAGATGGAAGTGGCTAGGTTGGGGCAGGGCAGGGGTGAGATTTTGTCATAGAGGTGGTCAGTAGCAGAAAAGAGAAAGATTGAAGTGGCAAAGGTTTCTAGGGTTAACAAAGGTTTAGGGGTGCAAAGGTTAGCCGGTTGGAGGGAGAGAAAGTGGAAGACAGGGAGAGAACGAAACTAATAAGGTGGTGATCAGAGAGTGGGAGAGGATTGTTAAAGAGGTAGCACCTAGTGCATAGATAGAAAAAGACAAGGTCAAGGGTGTTGCCATTGAATTGAGTAGGAGAATGTATCCACTGTTTCAGGTCAAGGGATGAGGTTAGACTGAGAAGTTTAGAAGTAGTAGTAGTATTAGCATTAACAGGGACGTTGAAGTCACTAAGAATGATTGTGGGGAGTTCAGAAGAGAGAAAGTAGGGTAGCCAGGCAGAGAGGTCATCAAGGAAGGTTGATACCGGTCCAGGGGGCCGATAGATGAAAATAGGAGAAAATATTTAATCTGCACATGATTGAATACTTTAAGTGGGTATTCACTGAATTTATTGTGTGAACATTATATAATCCTTTAGTAAATAAGCCTCAATCTGTTTAATTAAAAAGTATGGGATTCTTTGGCCCCATTCACGCATAAGGGTAAAACAAATCTTAATAACTAAGCACAATTTTGCAATTTTGACACGTGTTAGTAAAACCGTACATATCACCACAACTACTTAATCCATCCAAATTCAAATAGATTATACCTTTTTTTTCAGGACAAATTGGGCATTTATTTGGTGGTAAATGGTTATTGATAACTCCTGATTTTTATTTTAGTATTATCAATGGAAAACTTTTTAAATTTAGCTGCATATTTCTTGTTGCTACCATAACCTACCATCAAAGAACATCCCAAAATAAATAAATTCTAGTGCTCCTGACTTCAGGTCAAGGGATGAGGTTAGACTGAGAAGTTTAGAAGTAGTAGTAGTATTAGCATTACCAGGGATGTTGAAGTCACTAAGAATGTTTGTGGGGAGTTCAGAGGAGAGAAAGTAGGGTAGCCAGGCAGAGAGGTCATCAAGGAAAGTTGATACCGGTCCAGGGGGGGCGATAGACGACATGGAAAACTGATGACATGAAAAAATTGAAAACTTTTTAAATTTAGCTGCATATTTCTTGTTACTACCATAACCTACCATCAAAGAACATTCCAAAATAAATTCTCCTGCTCATGACGATTGCAGCGAAATAACATATGTTTATGTTATTTGTTGTTTGTACCCGTAATACAACCCAGAATCAATAGTGCACATTTTGCTTTTTTTGTCCTACCTAAAACACAGACAACTGACATTGATGCTAATTTAAAAAAAAATCCTGCCCAAAATATACTGATCTTTGCTCCAAACCCTGACCTTTGACTCTGAGCTTGAGGGGGTGGGAGCGGCTGGCTCAGTTTCTCAGCGACTCGCTAAGAGGCTGAGCCAGCTGCTGGTTCAGGCATCTGAGTGGATTTCAACTTTATAGTCTGGATCGTTTTAGAGCCTAGACTGGTCACATCAGCCAACAATGGGCTTTAACCCGCTGTCAGCTGAGAATGGGTCACAGGAGTGCAGAACAAATTGTAAAAGTAGGGCTAAAAAAGCTTTAACAGATCCTTTAAAAATTGTCTTTTTTAGTTTTGAGTAAAGTAGAGTAATGGTTAAAACACTCTTATTTTTTTATTTTTTTGTTGTGTCTCATTGGTGATATCCCTTTACTTCCTATTCTAAAAACACAACGAAATATTGGTCAATGTGACAAATAAAGAGGGTGACTTTCCCCAGCAGGGACACAAAGAGCAATAAAAGCCTAGCAGATGTTATAACCCTTCCCTACTATACAACATTTCTGGATGTTTTATACTGTGTCTTCAAACAAGAAGGTAAGTATACAGCATTTCTAAAATAAAAAATACATTAAAAAATAAGGGTTTATTGCTGTTCATTAAAATATATGGATTCTATCCAAAAATCAATAAAGAGGTTCACAATACTCTGGGCATAATCAGCCCCCATGACACTTTTCTTAATCTTAAAATTGCCACTTGAACCATTCTAAAATTTAAGATTACTTTAATAAGGAAGAATTCCAGGCAATCACAAAAAACACCCTTTATTTCAGTTATGTATTCTACAAACAGTATGTATATTAAATCAATGTTGACATTCCTGTTTGAAACATTGTATTTATTTAAATTGAATTCCTACCATCTCCTGCACATTCAAAATCAGCAAAAGAAAATGAGATTATAGGTTCTAAGCCAATAAGGATCAGGACTGGCAGGAGTAGGTAGCTACGGGCTAAGCATAGGGAAGATTTTAGCAGTGTGATCATGCTCTTTTGTAATCCAGTGAACAGCCAGCTAACAAAGGACACTACAAAATAGCCCAAAAAACAGTGTTGCAGTGTGGCAGAAGTATGTGAATCACAAGAGAGGCTAAACATATCATAAATACATCTTTTTTTCTGCTTTTAGTGTATTTTTTTACCCAATGGCTCAGTAATAAATTATCAATTAGTATATTGATAGTTCCTCTCTTCACTCTTGGCACTTCCTTATCAAATGTGGAATATTTTATGAAGTAATGCAGACTTTACAGTTAAATATATATTTGAAACACACACACACAATCACCTTTAAATTTAGCTAGATTACCGTACTAGTACAGCAGGAGACTATCCAGTGTACAAAAATGCTTTTAAAAAAATGTTCTACAAAGCAGTGTGCATGCATGAAAAAAAGGAATTTATTTACATCATCTATGAAACTGTTACAACTATACCCAAAACTTCCACAATAGTGTCTCTTTCAGTCTAAAATATCCAAAAAATGTACACAAGATCAAAAAATAATAAAGCTATATAGTTTTATAGCACTTAAAATATATATTTGTCTGCTCAAATTATTTGGAAACAAGAAAATTAAACGCAGGTATATTACTGCCTTTCATTTTCAAAAACGGCCTTCAAATTGGGTGTTTTTAATTATCAAGAAGCATGAAATAACTACTTGAACCACAAGATCATTTTCTGCCTATGAGTCTATGTAACTGATTTAAGAGATAGGTAATCACTGAATGCTAATCATGAGCAGCGGACATTCTCTTTAATTATTAATTAGATTTTTTAGGCATTTTTTTTTAAGCATTACTAAATAAGCTACATTATAGGGCATTTTAACTGCAAGTTTTTTGTTTTGTTTTTTAACTATGGGGTAACTTGGAATTGAAGTGTTGGTTAAATAATAATCTTAATTTAATATTAGCAGTATAGTAAACAGTATAGTAAAATGATTGTACATAAAGTTTAAAACATAGCAAAGAAAAAGGTTAAATATTTCAGATTTACTTTTTATAGAATGTGGAAGGGTTAGAACCCCTATCAGCTTTGTATTGCCATCTGTGTTCTCCTTGGTTAGATATACCCTCTCTATGCCTCCTGGTGCCAAAGTCAGAGTAACAGAAAGTGATGGAAACTCCAAAATGTGACAGTTCTAAACACAAACTCCAAAAATTAAACTGACAGCCTATTCCATGTAAAATAAAAACAAAACAAAAAAAAGTTTTGCAACAAAAATTGAAATAGAGCATCACATCACTGCTAAGAAGACCAGATACAACTTTATTCCAATAAAAATTAGGGGAACAATCTAAGAAGTAGCCAACATGTCTCGGGGTTCCAAGAGAGCCCCTTTTTTATCAGGGTTCAAAAAAGCATAAGGACATCTCCATATCAATCTGGTATCAATACAATGTCTCCTTCTCAGGGTCATAATTAAAACAAAATGTTCAAAGGCCAATAGCATTGGAAGTATAAAAATTAGTGTCAGGTAAGTGGTAACACCAAATAGACAACCAATATGCAAGAACCCCAGACAAGTGTGAGAACATGATTAATAAACCATACTATTTTAGTTCATCAATTGGGTATAAAAATAATAATAATAATAATAATAATAACAATAATAATACTTAAAATAAACCTTTCTGATTAAAATATAGACCTAATGAAAATACATTCAAAATTACAGCAAGAGGAATTTAGTAGTTTGATCAATGTATTTGGTGATTAAACTACATTTAAAAATCCCTCCTGCTGTAAGTCCCACTCAGTGCACCTACTGCCTGCTGCATATTCTATGTACTTTTTTTCATGGATTGCACCCAGGCCAATACACCTACAAGCGTGTGCAGTGACCCATTTCTACATGACCTAATATATATAAATATAAAAACATGATATATCCAACAACTATACACTATACAATCTGCCTGCACAATCACTGAACAATCTCATACTTAACAACATCATGCATTATAAGACTAAATCCAAACAACCTGATCCATTAGAGGTGGATCCAAAGGAGACTCTACAATCAGATTGTATTGGATACTTTTTGTATTTTCCTCTTGACTTTTTTGGGGAAAAAAATGTATCTGGACCTCTTAGCAGTGGTGTGGCACTTCATTTTCCATTTTTGTTACAATACACTAGAAGCCAAGGAGACCGTAGAGCTCCTCTGAGGTATAGAAGCTGCCTGGCCAGGAACCAGATCGTTTACATCAACATCAGTACTTAAAGATAGCAATACCTCTGAGATAACCTTAAGGGTCCAGAGCTATTTTTCCACTTTCCTTAAAAAAATGTTTTGGCTGTACATATACTTTAAATGTTTATGTGATAATTTAATCAACATCTACTATATCAGTGCTATATGTAGTACATCACAATGGAAAAAAATACAAAAGCCAAACATTTCTAAAAAGCTCACTCTAACTATCAACTCTATCATTCTAAACTATATACAATATACATGTTTTTAATAAAAATAAAACAGACCTTGCCTTTCATTTGATTTAATACGCATTGGAATAGTCTGACATTTAAACAGAGCTTACAGGCTGTAAACCTGTCATGAGCTGTCATTCTAAAAATCCTCTTAAAAAGTATGCAGGTCAGAATTTCTGACATCACTGTACACTCAAATTTTCTTGGTTACTGACTCACAAAATTGTGTGAAGCCAGAGGATTGTCTTGACATCAGGCATTTTTAAAAGGGATCAAGAATGCCAGCACAAGTATGTATGTCTTTCTCAACAGGTTTCCTTTAAATTGAAATCTTCTCATGCCAACTATCTGCTGGGAATGATTTATTAGATGTGATGCTGGAACAGGCATAGCAGGGAAATGCTAACTTTCTCATTTCTGAATTCCATTTTCAGGAGTGTCATTTCTGCATCAATTATCAGACCACTTTCTCCAAAACCATTCCTAACTTCTAAAATGTATCTGAATATTGTTTTCCAAATTTAACCACTTCCCGACCGGCGCACAACGATGTAAGTCGGCAGAATGGCATGGACAGGCAAATGGGCGTGCAGGTACGTCCCTTCAAATTTGCCGACGTGTCATCGCGTGCGCACCGCCGCCGGCATGCGCGCCAGATCGCAGGTCCCGTGGACTCGATTGCCGCGGGGATACCCGCGATCGACTCACAGGCAGGAAGAATGGGGAGATGCTAATATAAACAAGCATCTCCCCGTTCTGCCTAGTGACAGTGTCACTGATCTCTGCTCCCTGTGATTGGAGCAGAGGTCAGTGATGTGTCACACACAGCCACGCCCCCCCACAGTTAGAAACATGCCCCCAGGACACACTTAACCCCTACACTGCCACCTAGTGGTTAACCCTTTGACTGCCAGTGTCATTTACACAGGAATCAGTGCATTTGTATAGCACTGATTGCTGTATAAATGACAATGGTCCCAAAAATGTGTCAAAATTGTCCGATGTGACCACCATAATGTTGCAGTCATAATAAAAATTGCTGATCGCCGCCATTACTAGTAAAAAAAAAAAATATTAATAAAAATGCCATAAAACTATCCTCTAATTTGTAAACGCTATAACTTTTGTGCAAACCAATCCGTAATCGCTTATTGTGAATTTTTTTTACCAAAAATATGTAGGAGAATATGTATCGGCCTAAACTAAGGAAAAAAATGTTTTTTTATACATTTTTGGGGGATATTTATTATAGCAAAATGTAAAAAATAATGCGTTTTTTTTTTCAAAATTGTTGCTCTATTTTTGTTTATAGTGCAAAAAATAAAAACCACAGGGGTGATCAAATACCACCAAAAGAAAGCTCTATTTGTGGGAAAAAAGGACGTCAATTTTGTTTGGGAGCCACGTCGCACGACCGCACAATTGTCAGTTAAAGTGACGCAGTGCCGAATCGCAAAAAGTGCTCTGGTCTTTGGCCACCAAAATAGTCCGGGGCTTAAGTGGTTAAAGAGGCCGTAATGGTGAAATTTTTTTTTCTTTTTTACCTTGCTGCAATCTCTGCATGTAAGCAAAAAAAAAAAAAACCTTTTACATGTCCACACCCCACTCTGCAGTTTATAAATTTAAACATAAAATGCAAATGCAGTATGGAGTAATCACTATGATGTTCTCAGAAGGTAATAGATACCACTCTCCAAGACACTCACAGAAATATTTCCACAAAAGTTTTGCCACTACTCTCTACACATAATAGGTGATCAGTACTATAGTTTCACCACAGCAAAAAAACTTAAAGTCACCCATGCCATTTATTTTGCTATCCCATCTAACAGCTAAGAGGCTATTGAAAGCTCTTTCTTGCTCTCGCTCTCTTTCTCTTATTTGCCAAGATAATGAACCCCATGGACTGGACAATGGGTGCTGATTCACAAATACCTCATTAAACTATGACGGATGTTTTAGGGAAGCATTGATCACTACCTTCAAACATTTATAATGTCATCTGAACTGGTTTACAACACATCAGGGTTTATTTACTAAAGGCAAATCCACTGTGCACTACACCCACTGCACTGGAAGTGCAGTCGCTGTGGATCTAAAGGGGGCGTGCAAGGAAACTAAAAATAAAAAATTTTGCTTGCACATGATTGGATGATAGAAATCAACAGAGCTTTCCCTCAGATCTACAGCTACTGCACTCCCAAGTGCACTTACAGTGCACTTGCAGTGCACAGTGGAATTGCCTTTAGTAAAGCAACCCCATTTTTTGCAAAAAAAAAAAAACAACCTTTAAAAGTGAAAAGCCAGAGATGTTCTTTGAAATTATGCTTGCGTGTCTGTATTTCTTCCTTTAGCTCAATTCTTCCAGTGTCCAGGTGGTTGTAGTATAAATGTTGCAATCAACTGTTTCCTCCACATTGTTTCTCCTTTACCCTTCTGAAATATTTTGCTACACATGCAAGGTTGTTTCACCTGTTTAATCAGTTGCTCATTTTCACTGCTACTCTCCTTGCTTGAGCTTGCTCTCACGTACTTAATGGCAGGGGGGTTGATTTACTAAAGGCAAATCCACTTTGCACTACAAGTGCACTCCAAGTGCACTTGGAAGTGCAGTTGCTGTAAATCTGAGGGGTAGATCTGAAATAAGGGGAAGCTCTGCTGATTTTATCATCCAATCATGTGCAAGCTAAAATGCTGTTTTTTATTTTCCTTGCATGTCTCCCTCAGATCTACAGCGACTGCACTTCCAAGCGCACTAAGTGGATTTGCCTTTAGTAAATAACCCCCAAGGTCATTTAAACAGAGCTAAACAACAGAAGGAACCCAGTGTCCAGGCTGACATTTCTGCAATTCAATCAGTTTCACTAAAATGTTTGCCAGAGCCATTAAATTAATTAATGGTTCTGATTATATGACACCACAATAGTGGATGTATGATTTTCCTGAACAAAAAACACTGGACTGTAATGCAGCTAGCAACTGTTATCAACAGAGGAACTCACAGGGAGCTTGGGGCTTTAGGCAGATGGCTAATTTACAACCTCTCAAATACTTGCAAGTGAAAGACGCATCTAATGTATGGCGGATGCCCAAATTCATAGAAGATATGAAAAAGCGATGGAAGAGAAAAAGTTACAGTTGCTCAAAGGTAAAATCTTACAATTCAATTTCATCACTTAAGCTAGCTTCACATCTGTGTGGGTGGGGGACATGTACAAAATCATGGGAGTTCCTGAACAGCAGAGAAAAGGGCTGCACTTTAGAAGATATGTGGGGGTGCCAATAATTCTTAATGGCACTCCCACACATCATGAACCTTGGCAAGATTTCACACACTAAACTGCATGATGCCACCGTAGTAGAGCATGATTTCAAAAAAAGGTCAGGGACTTCTTTCAATGTCCAGTAGGGTCACATATATGTGTACTGTCGGCATAAAGGGGTTAAGAAAAGAGTAGGCGTAGTAAAATTTGTGAAGATGCCACCTATCAAAAGTTATGGGGAAGTCCATTCCTGGGGAGAACAATAGGTGGCCTAGAAGGCGTAGGAGAAGTAAATGTGGTGAGATTAGTTTAATTAAATATTTGGTGGTGTCCCATAAATGAGAATTCTGCATTAGTGTATTCATGGAGGATCTGAATGAGATCCAGGGAAGTGAGTAAGGGGAAACAGGGAGACAACAGAATGTCTCCAGGTCGACTTATAAAGGGGACTGTTGCGCAGCATACAAGGAGATCAATGTTGTGATTGGTGTGGCTTAAAAGTATTTGACAAATTTGGGGACTCCAAATCTGCCCTGCCTATAAACATTGTGTATTTTAATATCTGTGTTTTTTTACTAGACCAATGAAATCATAAAACAAAGTTATAACAGTTTTTAAGGTGTATAATGGGATTGTGCGGAAAAGGTAAAGGAGCTTCAGTAGGATTGGCATTTTGATGGCATTAATTTTCCCTATCCATGATAAGTCGTATCGGGGCCAGGATGACATCAGAGGTTTTAGGCATTGGAAAGCTGGAGTATAGTTATCTGCATAAACGGTATGGTACGATCAGGTGAGGTAAATTGCTGGATAATCGAGATGTGAGCCAAGTAAATCTACAATTTATATTAGATATTAAGGGCCGTATTTTTCATTACTGTTCGTAAGGCTAGATATTTTGGAAAATTGTTAAAGCATGGAGAATAAAACAGGTAAAGTTATATATGGTTGGGATAAGGTGGTGTTGCCAACCGCCAGTATTTTGCTGGCAGCCAGTAAAAATGGGCACCTTTCTCATGCCAGTGACAGGAAAAGTTTGCCAATAAAAAATATGGCTGTGGTGCTCGGCTCGGAACTGCTCATGCACAACTCCTATCCAGAGCTGGCAGAGTCCATCCAAGTGCCTGCCACAGTGTGTCTGGGCGGGTCTGGTGGAGGCGGTGCCTGAGTAAGTCGTGTGGCTTCCTGGTGCAAGGGAACAGAACGGAGCAGTTGGAGCCTCGTGTGCGGGTTTGTGGGACGGGAGCAAGGCAAGCCGGGAGCCGGGTTGTCAGTGCTGTTTGGATTGGTATGGACTAAAGGGACCACATGGCGTAGAGAGACACTGTCACCGTGACTCAGGAGGGTATGTCTCATGTCAGTGAGGTGTCATCATCACATGCTGATACACACTACTGTCAGTGTCACTGTGAGAGTCAATTTCATGTGTGTGCATTTACCCATTCTAATTTCTTGCCCACCTGAGCCCTGTACCTGAGCTACTTACAGACTATATTAAAAATAAAGTAAGAAATATAATTTTTACCTTCATATCTACCTTAAATCACATCGGTAATTGCATATTGTACTTGTTTGTAGCCTAAATACTGAAATTTGCATTTAAAACTGTAATTTTGTAACTTTTGGAAATGCCAGTAAAAACTTGGCTGTGCCAGTAAATTGTGTGTGTCATGTCAGTAAATTTCAATCTAGTAGATTGGCAACACAGGGATAAGGTTAAAAGTAAAAGTTTAAAAGTTAAAAGATTTAGGTCCCAGATCGATTTTTCTGTCTGGATTAAATCTGATGAGACATGCCAAGGGTTCCAAAGATAATATGAACAGGATAGAAGCGAGGGGACACCTTTATGGATTAGAAATGGTGCAGGAGGGGCATGGCCTGGCACCGGAGCGAGATGGTGGCGTAGACGGAGAGCTCCGATATCCAGATCTTCAGTTCTGCCCTTCATAAGCGGGAAAACCTCACTATTAGTGCGTGGGTATGACCGGGAGAAGCTACTCCACCACCCGATCTCAGATGGACTCCTCTACTCAGCTGAGCTGGAATATTTACCATCGAAGTTCCACACTCAGCATGCGGATACACAGACCGCATCACAAGCCTCAGACCACAGTGCAGCCAGATATGCTGACATGCCTGAATCCTCTGTCGCATCTCACAGAGGTATGCAGGCATACCACTCATCTCCCTTTCTGTGTCTAGATGACCTTCAACAGGTTGCCGCAGACATAAAAAAACACTCTGTCTGCGGCCATATCAAATTTAAAAACTGGATCTCAGAGCAGTTGCCTTTCGCCTAGAACTCGTGGAGTCGGCGGCCATGACACATGGCGCGGCCATACAGCAAGTCCAAATGGTCATAAGCATGCACGCCCAACACCTCATTGACATGAATTGCCATATGGAGGACCTAGATAACAGAGGTTACAGGCAAAATTTGCGGGTCAGGGGGATACCGGAGTCAGTGGAAGGGCTGAGACTACAACCGGTGGTATGGGCTATTTTCAATATACTGCTGGATAGACCGCTAGATGCCCCTATTGAAATGGAACAATGTTATAGAGCTCTTAGACCTAGAGGGCAAAACACTGATCCACTGAGGGACGCTGTGTCCTGTCTGATGAGCTTTACCCTAAAAGAGGACATCTTACGTTTGGCACAGAACCACGGCCACTTGGATCATGAGGGGGCTCATATACAAATATTTCAAGACCTCTCTGCCATGACCCTTGAGCACAGAAGATATTTACGGTCTCTTCTAAACATCTTGCAGGACAGACATATCGCGCACCAGTGGAAATTTCCCTTCTGCCTACAAGCGACAAACAATGATCGCACAACCTCACTAAAAATACCCGCAGACCTACGAATGTTCTGTACCACCCTCAGCATCCCAGAGGTTAGGGTTCCAGACTGGTACAGTGCATTTATGCAACCAGAACCCTGGATTCCAACCCAACCGGATGATACCCCTTTCTCAGAGGCAGACAGAGGCGCCGTAGACCATAGTCCCAATCTCCACTAAGGATTCACGGAGACATGGACACAGATGAAAACCCATAGGTCTCTCTATCATCCGTTCGGTGCAGAACAGACCATCCAATATAAAGTCTACTAAGAAGTGAGCTGACCTTCAAACAGTCTCTCTATACAGCTCTAATTCCTGGAAAGATGCACCTATTGTCACTGACTATACAGCTGTTCCTGAGAACTACTTTGTTGGCAAATCTCACTACAGAGTTGCCTGAATATGGGAACTACACATCGCATTTACCCCACATGGCTCTGTGGCTCGTGGTTCTTGTCAGTCTGCACTAGAAAGTTTGACCACCCCCCTGGGCTCAGGGGGAACTCTTTTTCATCTCCACCTACGAGGAACGTTGGAGCCTACTGTTGGAGCCTTATACTCTGCAGTGATAGTCTTTGATTGGCTTCAGGATAAGAGGTAAAGCTATCCCTTAATCTTAGTGATTACCGGACTTTCCAGTTTAATGCCCTGGTCCTGTTGCCTAAAAAGGAGGGGAACGTTTTCTACAAGGCCACAGTTGGGCTTGTGGGAAGCTCTCCACCTACTTCTCCTCCTTACCCTGTTACTCTGGGACACCTGGCAGACAATCAGAAGTTGTGCTGAAAATAACTGTCTCCTTGTATCTTTCTTATTCTGCCTTATACTATTACTGAGTCACTGATTACGCACACACATGAAAGCATATGTAATGTTAATAGACGCCACACCAGTTTCAATAATGCTGTGTTTCTGGTTCTCTCCCTCTCTTTTTTTTCTCTTCAAGTAGGAACTCAGGGGCCCTTTAAAGGGCTTTTCACAACTCAGGTATGCTGTCAGAATGACATAGGATGGACTCTGAAAATATCTATGGTCCTGGGTGACATTATGAGCTATGGAGGGCTTCCATTTTAGTCTCTTGATATGATATCTTTATCTGTTTATTAGCTCCATGGTTGTTCAGCCCTCTGGGATCTCTGTATCACTTGTCCTAAACTTACATCCGGGCTTCTAGTTTATCTATCTGTATGCAGAGGTTCCTGGGGGGGATAAACTGGTTGTTAGCCGAACCAGCTGACACATAGGTCCTTGACAGGACCTCAAGGAAGTGGTTCTTTGCTTTTCTGTTAAGTATGCAACAGCTTTGGTAAACAAGGCAGGCAAATTTAGGCTGAATGTTGGTATATTGGAATCTATGCATAATTTAGGTAATGTAAGTTAACTGTCACTATGACCGAATCTCTGGAGTCTGTGTCCGCTTGGGAGGTGGGATGTTTGGCTAGGCTGCGGCTTGGGGCATATGTCTTCAGGTGGGTGCTACACCATATTTAGGGTGCTGGAAGATGGATGGTCCTGGCAGACGGCGGAGCTAACGGATATACAGGCTGCATGCCTATCTTCCTCAACTGACTTAATGATTGTTACTTATGATTAAGCCTGGTCATTGGACTTTTGCAGTGGGGGGGTTCAGGCGGGGACAATACCCATTCATATTGGGTAGGCCCGGTCTGTTTCTATCTATCTCCTATGGCTGAGGCTTTTTCCCACTTTGGTTGACTCTGATTTCTGAAGTTTCTGGATAAAAGAGTTTATATAAATATTTTGGTGTTAGACTTCTCTCCCACCTCAGGGAGGCAGGCTCTCCTTTGAAACTAGCCGGAAAATTTCTCTCCTTTTCCTTACTAACTTAAACCTTTCTTATTAGGTGATTTAGCTGGTCTGAAGTCATCTCCAGTATCCCTGAAACGCCACCCATGCTTAGGGGTCACGTTTCCTACTGCTAGGTAATCCCTATTAGCCCCTGAGGGTTTAATAACTAATCACAAAGGTTAGGTCTCTCTCCTCCCCCTCTTACCCACCACCACCCCCCAACCTCTCCCTTTTTTTTCTCCTTCTCATGGCCACGACCCTCTTCATCTATAACTTGCTGGCATCACTAATTTCTACAAGTATCCTTTAGCCATGCCACCGAAGGTGGCTAGCTTAGCTCCTCTCTCTCTCAAGGTGTATTCGTTAAATGCTAAAGGCCTCAATGTTCCAGAAAAGCATAGCAGTGTTCTAGCAGAAGCGTACTGACATAAGGCTCAAGTTCTCTTTTTGCAAGAAACCCATTTCAAAAAGGGATCAATCCCCCACTTATCCAATAGTCGCTTTCCTATGGTCTACCATGCCACATGTGCTGATTCCAAGACCAAGGGAGTCTCGATCCTGATCTCTAAATCGTGTCCGTTTCACCTTACGGATCAAATACTGGACCCAGGGGGCAGATTTATTTTCCTAAAAGGTACTTGAAAATATAGTCCAGTGACCTTAGCAAATGTGTACTGTCCTAATTCCAAGCAGGTAGCCTTTTTGAAAGATGTGCTCTTGAAGCTTACAACCTTTCAGACAGGCCTCCTGATTCTAGGAGGTGACTTTAATATGGCTCTGAACCCGCTTCTTGATAGCTCTAATGGTACCTCCTCGCTATCCTTCTCTGCTCTTCGTCAAGTGAAGCTTCAATTGGCCTCTCTCATGCTCCATGACACCTGGCGAATGCTTACTCCTCGAGAGAAGGACTACACCTTCTTCTCATCTCCGCACAATCGCTATTCGAAATTAGATTACCTTTTCATACACCAATCTGACTTATCTTTCCTTTATGATGCAACCATAGAAAATATGATACTCTCTGACCATCACCTGGTCACACTGACTCTTCATTTCCCTCAGAGGAAAATGTCCACTAAGATCTGGAGATTAGATGCTTCCCTTCTCACCGATCTGAGTATTTTGACTACCACTAGACAAGTGATTAGCAACTATTTTCACCACAATGACATGCCAGATATCTCTTCCACTCAATGGGAGGCTCATAAGTGCATTGTGGGAGGCCACTTGCTTGCTATAGCGGCTCAGAAGAAAAGAGAGCATCAAAAGTTGGTGAAGGAACTTTCTGCCAACTAGAAGCACAACATAAGAGTCCACTGGCAGTTAAGGTAGCCAGAGAATTAGCAGACACAAGGTCTCTTCTGTTGGAAGAATTATTCACAAGTGGGAGACGACAACAGGTCTTATCTTAAAAGCTGTTCTATGAACAGGCAAATAAGCAGGGCAGGCTCTTGGCCAGATTCACCCTTGCTTCCACAGTACATCATGTCACTGAAGCATCAGGTTCGACCCATTTAAAAAATGAGGATATAGCGCAGCAGTTCCAATGCTTTTATAGTAAACTGTATAATCTCAGAGCGAGTAAATTAGACCCTCTAGCAGATGACATATGTATAGAACTGATCCAAGACTTTTTACACCACTATAGTCCATGTGCCATGTCTACAGAAGATTGGAAAGCGCTAGAAGCTCCATTGTTGTTAGCATGGGACCAGACGGCTTCTCGGCGCAATACTACAAAAGCTTTGCAGATCTTCTCGCCTCGGCTTTTCTTAAGGCCTTCAATGCCTTGACTGCTACCTCCTGCCCCTCAGAAACTTTGCTAGAAGCTTACATCTCAGTGATTCCCAAATAGAATACTCTGCAAATGTCACTAACTATAGGCCGATATCCCTTTTAAATATGGATGTAAAACTATTTTATAAAATTCTGGCAACCCGATTATCCTACCATGTCCCGACCTAGGTTGGTCTAGATGAGGTAGGATTTGTCCCTGGTAGCAAAGCCAGGGATAATACTATTAAAGCCCTGATTCTTCATCACTGACTTACCTCCAAGCAACGGGAGGGTTTCTTTTTAGCAATGGATGCGGAGAAGGCATTTGATCGAGTTGCCTGGGACTAATTGGACGCAGTCTTGGGTGCCCTGGGGTTCGAAGCACGTATGCAAGCTTATATTCAATCTTTATATGCCAATCTGATGGCCAAAGTAAAGGTTAACAGCCACTTATTGAGCGTCTTCTCTATCCATGGGACCAGACAGGGATGCCCTCTTTCCCCCCTGCTCTATAGTCTTCCACTAGAGCCTCTCCTTCGCTGTATTCGGGCTGACTCAGATATAAAGGGAATCGAAGTACACAATAAGGAATTTAAGATCGCTGCCTTCGCAGATAATGTATTACTTTTCCTTTCATCACCGATGACATCCCTGCCTAATCTTCTGCCAGTCCTGGAACAGTTTAAGCGTATTTCAAATTTGAAAATTAATTATTCAAAATCCTTTGCATTGAATGTTTCCTTACCAACAGAACTTGTGAAGCAATGCCAGATCAATTTTCCCTTTAAATGAAAAACAGAGGCCATCACCTATTTAGGCATACAACGCCCGGGTAAGCTGACAGATCTTCATATGATATAAATTTCTTGTCAGAACTGAAAAATATACAAGATCTTAAATGATGGGACACGCCC
Source organism: Aquarana catesbeiana (assembly GCF_042186555.1). Taxonomy (NCBI): domain Eukaryota; kingdom Metazoa; phylum Chordata; class Amphibia; order Anura; family Ranidae; genus Aquarana; species Aquarana catesbeiana. The sequence continues at coordinate 334,098,437 of NC_133325.1, forward strand.
ACCATCTCCTGGTTTGGGTGGGCCTCCATCCTGAAGATGATGGTCCTTCCATGCTTATTGTATAAAATGCAGACTCTTCCGATTCTCTTACCGCCTTCTTTCTTTGCAACCTAAAAAACGATGTGTAGGACGTTTATATGGGGGAGCAAGTCAGTGCTAATCGGATGGGCAAAGTTGGTTTTGCTGAAGTCAAGTGGTGGAATTGGTCTCCCTGACCTGCAGCGCTAATTTTGGGCGGTCCATTTATCGCGGGTGGTGGATTGGAGGATACAGAGTTTGGGTAGACCTCGAACGCTTAATATCAGGTTCTGAATTGGGCTCAGTGTCTTAGTTCTCTAAAGAACATGTACTGCCTGCTCTTGACTCACATCCCCTTATTGGGGCCATCCTTTCCACCTTTGACAGAGCATGCAAAGTTCATGCACTCTCTAATAGGGCATGCCCTATTACCCCTGTGAAAAGTAACCCAGACTTCCCTCTGGGCATGGCTAAGGCCTACTTGGCAGCAGAATGGCCCTATGTGGAGATGCAGGCAAGACATTTCTTTCGCAGAGGTAGGTTCATGTGTTAGAGGGAGCTTGCAGAATTGTCCAATACTGACTAATTTCCTTTCTGGACTTACATACAATTGAAGCATTACTTGGACAACCTTGTTAGCAGAGAGGGCTATGCCAAGGCCTCCACAGTTTTTGAATTTCTGTGTACAGGCTTGGCTCACCAAACCATGTGATCTCAGCGCTATACGCCTCCATGTTTGGGACATCATATGCTTCTCTGTGCTCTGAGCTTACATTCTGGGAGCTTGCTCTAAATGCAGAGATAGACAATGCCAGTTGGGACCGTATTCACTTATACATCCACAAAGGATCACTGAATGTGAACACCCAAGAAAATTAATTTAAACTTAAAACACGATGGTACAAAACACCGAAACTGCTTCATACATTTATGCCATCAGTTTCAGACTGCTGCTGGAGGTGTGAAAAAGAGAAGGGTACTTTTTTCCACATATGGTGGACATGCCCGATGATCCAGTCATATTGGTGCAAGGTGCACGACGCGATAGTGAAGATCGCTTCACTTCCGATTGAGTTTTCACCAGCACAATACCTACTTCCTCTCTCTAAAATATCCGAAAAAAGATACTTTAAGTCAGTAGCCATGCATATGATAAACACTGCTAGACTTTGTGTACCAGTACACTGGAGGTCTAGATCCTCACCTTCAATGAAGGAGTGGGCTTCCCATATAAATCATATAGCAGCGATACTGCACAGGACAAAATATCTAGCTTTTCGGACATATGGGAACATTGGATCACTTTTCAAAAATCTCAGTCCTACCAAGTTCTAATACAGGACAACACTTGAATTCTTTAACTATCATGATGTATCTTGTGATGCAACCAGAGGGCAGTGAGGCCCGACTATAAACATATTGCTTCCAGACATAGATAGAGAGGGTTCTTGGTGGTGTCCCCACCCCCTCTTCTCGTTTCATATTTTGTAAATATCTTTCTCTCCCCCCTTCCCTATTCCCTCCCCCCTTTTTAGGGTTTTCTCTCCCCCTTTTTTTCCTCCCCCCATGTTTGTCCCCCACCAATTAAACTTTAGATAACTGGGATTATGTGGCTGAGGGCTGACTTGGTCAATTGGCCCCCGATCTCATGTCTATCAAGACCTGCTGACTGATGTGTGTTCGAGTTCTTTTGCAGTTCTTACTTATTAAGACTAGTTTCTATTTAGTTACCCCGACTACAATTCCAGACAAGTAGGATGTTATTATTGAAAATGGTTTAGTTGTCAGGGCCTCCCTAAGAGGCTGCTATAAATTCTCACATTCTGAATATTTGATAGACATGTGCACACTGAAATATTTTGTTTCGGAATTTCGTTTTCGTCCGAAAAATAAATTTATTTAGTTACTCCCGAAATTCGTTTATTTCGTTTCGTTAAAAAATGCATTCGTCTGAAAATCAGAAATAATTAAGGTCGAATCTGTCGAAGGCTTATGGTGTCTATCGAATGTTCTAAGAACCCTTCAGCGGCACAGTGGTGTAGTGGTTAGCACTCTCACCTAGCAGTAAAAAAGGTTGCTGGTTCGAATCCCAACCACGACACTACCTGCCTGGAGTTTGCATGTTTTCCCTGTGCCTGCGTGGGTTTCCTCCGGGTACTCCGGTTTCCTCCCACTCTCCAAAGACATGCTGGTAAGTTAACTGGCTTCTGTCCAAAATTGGCCCTAGTATATGAATGTGAGTTGGGGACCTTGGATTGTGGGTTTCTTGAGGGTAGGGACTGATGTGAGGGTGTACTCACTCAGGATGGACTGATGTCTTTATTCAACCTTACCAACTATGTAACTATGTTAGGTACATTCGACCACAGGTTCGATGGACACAGATCGCTATTGTCAGCGTCATGTCAAATCTCCTATCTATATTGAACTGTTGTCGCAACGAAAACGAAAATAAAGCATTTGTTTAATGACGGATCTTTTGTTTTTTGGATTCTGCACGTTCGTTATCGAAAATACCCGAAATTCGGACGAAAATGCATTCGGACGAAAATGTGTATGCCTCAAGAACAGTCTTCCTGATGTGATGTATGTGGAACCATTATTGTTACCCTTGTTTGTAACTCTCATGTAAAAGTTTCAAGAAAATGTTTATGTTAAAAAAAAAGAAAAAAGAAAAAGAAATGGTTTTGGGGATCTAATAAGTCTTTGCCTGGTTTTGTGATCATGACAATATGGGCTGATAATGAGGAGGGATGTAAGTCCAATTGCATGCATAAGTGATTAAATAAGTTAGTCAGATGCGGAGAAAGACGATCTGAAAGCTTTTTATAGTATGAGGCCAAAAAGCCATCAGGACCTGGAGTTTCTTTTTGCGCTTTTAGGCTCGATTCACACCTATGCATGTTGCTTTTGAGCGTTTTTGGAGGTTTTTTTTTCATGCTTGCCACGTTTTTGAGCCGCGTTTTTGCCGCGTTTTAGCGGCGTTTTTGCCGCGTTTTTGCCGCGATTTGCGTTTTGCGTTTTTTTTTTTTTTTTTTTTTTTTTCATTTTTTTTTACAGTCTTACAAAAAAATTACAAAAAAAAAAAAAAACGGCAAAAACGCACCAAAAACGCACCAAAAACGCATCAAAAACGCTGCAAAAAAGGTGCACTTGCGTTTTTGATGCTTGTCCATTGAAAACCATTACATGCAAAACGCTGCATTTTGCATGAGAAAAAGTCCCCGACCCTTTCCAAAAACGCGGAGATACAAAAAAGCATTGATGTGAACATGTTCCATAGGAACCCATGTTAAAAAATTCCCGTGCATTTCTGCAAAATGCAAAATGCATCAAAAAACGCGCTAGTGTGAATGGGGCCTTAGGCTCCATGAACACTAGCGTTTTTTAAACTCTTAGAAGCTGTTATTAGCATTTTTTTCTGCTCTAAGGCCCCATTCACACTAGCGCGTTTTTTGATGCATTTTGCATTTTGCAGTAATGCACGGGAATTTTTTAACATGGGTTCCTATGGAACATGTTCACATCAATGCTTTTTTGTATCTCCGCGTTTTTGGAAAGGGTCGGGGACTTTTTCTCATGCAAAATGCAGCGTTTTGCATGTAATGGTTTTCAATGGACAAGCATCAAAAACGCAAGTGCACCTTTTTTGCAGCGTTTTTGATGCGTTTTTGGTGCGTTTTTGGTGCGTTTTTGCCGTTTTTTTTTTTTTTTTTTTGTAATTTTTTTGTAAGACTGTAAAAAAAAAATGAAAAAAAAAAAAAAAAAAAAAAACGCAAAACGCAAATCGCGGCAAAAACGCCGCTAAAACGCGGCAAAAACGCGGCTCAAAAACGCGGCAAGCATGAAAAAAAAACCTCCAAAAACGCTCAAAAGCAACATGCATAGGTGTGAATCGAGCCTTAGGCCCCATTCACACTAGCGCGTTTTTTGATGCATTTTGCATTTTGCAGAAATGCACGGGAATTTTTTAACATGGGTTCCTATGGAACATGTTCACATCAATGCTTTTTTGTATCTCCGCGTTTTTGGAAAGGGTCGGGGACTTTTTCTCATGCAAAATGCAGCGTTTTGCATGTAATGGTTTTCAATGGACAAGCATCAAAAACGCAAGTGCACCTTTTTTGCAGCGTTTTTGATGCGTTTTTGGTGCGTTTTTGGTGCGTTTTTGCCGTTTTTTTTTTTTTTTGTAATTTTTTTGTAAGACTGTAAAAAAAAATGAAAAAAAAAAAAAAAAAAAAAAAAAACGCAAAACGCAAATCGCGGCAAAAACGCGGCAAAAACGCCGCTAAAACGCGGCAAAAACGCGGCTCAAAAACGCGGCAAGCATGAAAAAAAAACCTCCAAAAACGCTCAAAAGCAACATGCATAGGTGTGAATCGAGCCTAAGAAGCTAAATAGTGTTACCCTATGTGTCCATGCACACTACTACTACTACTATACAAAATGCTACTAACAGCTTTTTTTGAACTTTTTCTTTTTTTTCCTTCATGTACTGCAAAAATGCCAATAAAATGCTAATGCTCCTAACAGCTTCTAAATGTTTCTAAAAGCTACTAAAAGGCTACTAGTAGCTGGCACAAAAATGTTATTATCAGCATTTTTAATCCAGCATTTTTCTGGTATTTTTTTTTAGCTTATAGTGTGCATTGAGCTTTAGGCTCTATGCATAGCATTTTTTTAAGCTCATAGAAGCTGTTATTAGCATTTTTTTCTGTTGCTAGTAGCTAAATAGTGTTATTCTACTATTTCCATGCACACTACTTTAAGCTATTAACATTTTTTGAGATTCAGCATCTAGGAGCAGAATAATAAATTTTCTTGTAGAGTTTTTTGGAGAGTTTTTCCAGCAGAAAAAAACGCTGAATGCTCTTAACTGCTTCTAAATGCTCCCAACTGCTTCTAAAAGCTACTAAAATGCTAACAGCTTTTTTTGAGCTTTTATTTTTTTTTTCTTCATGTACTGCAAAAATGCTAATAAAATGCTTATGCTCCTAACTGCTCCTAAAAGATTCTAAATGCTTATAAAAGCTAATTAAAATTCCACTAGAAGCTGGGACAAAAATGCTATTAAAAGCATTTTTCAGCCAGCATTTTTTCTAGCTTTTTTGTGAGTTCATGAAAAATGCTAGTGGGCATGAAGCCTAATGCAACGTACACATGACCGGTTTTGCCGTCGGAATAAACTCTGAAGGTTTCTTCAACGGGACTCCGACGAAATTCCATTCAAGCGGTCTTGCCTACACATGGTCATCCCTAAGTCCGACCGTCCAGAACGCGGTGACGTACAGCACGTATGACGGGACTAGAAAAGGGAAGTTCAATAGCCAGTAGCCAATAGCTTCCTTCTCATACTTGCTTCAAAGCAAGTGTAGTTTTTGGTCCTTCGGAACAGCATACAGACGAGCAGTTTTCCTGATAGGAATTGGTTCCGTTTGAAATATTTAGAACATGTTCTATTTCTAGGTCCGTCAGAATTTAAAAAAAAAAAAGGTCCAATGAGGCACACACATGATCGGAATAGACGATGAAAAGCTTCCGTCTGACTTTTTCTGTCAGACATTCCGCTCGTGTGTACGCGGCTTTAGAGATTTAAATGCACTGAGGACCTTGGAGGGTAGTGATTTCTGCTTCTATCATGTCTAACATAGTTTGGATAGAGATAGGAGATCAATATTTTGAAATAGGGTTTCCACTAAATCTTTGCAGAGGGGTCTGAAGGTCGATATAAGGCAGATAAATTTGCCCAAACTCAATCTTTTAGAAACAAAGGTAATAATATTTCCCCCAGCTACATCACCAACTTCATTTTAAAATATCAGCTTAAAGAGGAAGTAAACCCTGCAATCCCTGAGGTGCATTTCATCTATTTTGTTGTAATCACTTGTTAGCAAGCATCACATAACCTAATCCAGCCACAATTGCCTATTACTTACTTTTTTTTTACTTTGAAAAAGGTTTTCTTTCTGAATAGGACGGCACCATCTTCAGTATTGTTATCTGAGTCCGATTTCCACCCTTTCATGCTTCCCTTCACCGCAATCTTACGCATGCGCAATCGTGTAGTAGCCAAGCCTCGTTCTCAATCTGATGTTCCCACGACAACCGCCGCTCATTGCTGAGTTTGCTGAATTACTCATAATAGTTAAGCACAATTGCATATGTATGCTTGTCAGTCCTGCTGCAGCTGATCGCTGCTCTAGAATGCAGTATGATTGCCAAGGTTTATGCCCCCCCCATGTGACATCACACAGTCACATGGAGAGTACCAGGAAGTAGAAAACACTGCAGTCTCTCGAGCTTAAATGGTTGTGCCGCTGGGAGAGGAAATCCCATTCACGGCACCATGTCAATGGATGGAATGTACACAGAGCGTGTCGTGACTCAAGGAAAGTGAAGCGCATTTGCTGGTGACGTCATTAATCAAAAGGAAATGGATTACAGCAAAACAAAACAAGTAAGGAGAGAGTTATTAGCAGTAATCATGAGTGTTTTTTTTATGAGGATACAATGCGATAAAGTTGTGAGGGACAGTTTACAACCACTTTAATTGTCCTCTTTACTCCTCAAAAGACCTGCTGCTCTATAGCTCCCTCATTACCTCCTTCCATGTTCACCGCCAGGACCTCTCCAGATCCTCTTCCATCCTCTAGAACCCCCTATCCTAATCTATATGGATATTTCCTACTCCTGTCTGATTTTTCAGATGATTTCAGAAAAGTGCCCTTCTAAACCTCGTGTCTTGAAATGTATTGCCTCCCTTTATTTTGTAAAGCACTGTGCAAACTCTTGGGACCATATAAATCTTGTATATTAATAAAGAAGATTCATCCATCCACCCTATTTAAAGTCATGGAACTGAATAAGAGAAATCTTACAGTGTACGGACAGCTTAAATCTCTTGGGAACTACTATTTTCTATAGTTCATATATGCACTCAAAATTACATTACTTTTTTGTGTAGAGAAGATGTGCTTCAGTCCTTAGCAACAGCTCCTTCTTCAGCATCACCTGCCAATCTCTTAGTAATATCTAAGCATCCGAGTACTTAAACATGCAAATGTGAAATCTGATTCTTCTTGGAAGCAAGTGGTGAGAAACAACCCCAAGACAAATTGGAGCCAACAAAGCAATTCTCTCTTTCTCTCTCTACACTACTGTGCAAATTTTTTATGCAGGTGTGAAAACATGCTGTGATTTAAGAATGCTTTCAGAAATAGAAGTGTTAAGACCTGTAAAGCGCCGGAAAAACGACTCCCCTGCCACCCCAATGTGAAAGCCCGAGTGCTTTCACACTGGGGAGCTGCACTGGCAGGATGTTAAAAAAAGTCCTGCAAGCAGCATCTTTGGGGTGGTGGAGGAGCGGCGTATGCACCACTCCTCCACCGCCCCTGCCCTTTGAAATGAATGGGCACCTGCAAAGCGCTTCGGTAGCGGCACTACATGGGCGCATTTAACCCATTTCTTCAGCCGCTAGCAGGTGTTAAATGCGCCCCGCTAGCGGCCGAATAGCGCCGCTAAGACAGCGGTAAAGCGGTGCTTTACCATTAACACTTCCCCGCAGCTCAGTGTGAAAGGGCTCTGATCGTTTATTATAAATTAACAAAATGAAAAGTAAATGAACAGAAGAAAAATCAAAATCAAATATTTGGTGTGACCAACCTTTGCCTTCAAAACAGTATTAATTCATATAGGTACACTTGCACTCAGGTTTTGAAGGAACTCAGAAAGGTAGGTTGTTCTAAACATCTTGGAGAACTAACCATAGATCGTCTGTGGATGTAGGTTGCCTCAAATCATTCTGTCTCTTCATCTAATCCTAGACAGACTTGATGATTTTGAAATCAGCGCTCAGTGGGGGCCAAACCATCATTTCCTGGACTCCATGTTCTTCTTTACACTGAAGATAGTTCTTAAAGCGAGGTTCCACCCAAATTTTGAACAATATCTGTATGTATTCTCTTCCTTGCCTAGATGCTGACATGCCGTTTAAAAAAATTTAAATCGCCGTAATTACCTTTTATTTTTCTATTCTTCTTTGCACTTCCTGGTTCTCCTCCCGTGGGAGTAGGCGTGTTTCTAGCCTCTCCCAGACTCCTGGGAGCTAGTCTCAGGCTTCCCAGGATGCCACTGAGCATGTGCGGGAACGAGCGGTGAAAGCTGAGAGCACAGCATTCCCCACATCCAGGAAATAAATGCTTGTGGGCTTCAAATGCCCACAATGAAGATGGAAACCGCCTGTAGTGAATAATATAAGTTATTCTTTCCGACAAAATCTGACACAGGCGGACATATTACACACAATATGTGAGTATGTAATGCTGAGAAGAAAAGTTTGTGAATGAACTCAAAAAAAAAAAAATGATAGATAGGTGGACCCCCGCTTTAATGACCTGGGCCTGCCGCAGCCATGATATCTTTGATTCATTATACCCAATGCGAGTTTTAATTTACTACATGTGAGTGCAATTACCTGTGGCTTTGGTTTATGATTTTAATACATTAATAAGATGTTATTTGAACTATTGGAGTTTCTCCATATTATATATATATATATATATATATATATATATATATATATATATATATATATATATTTATGAAGTTCCATTGCCCCATGAGAGTGGAGGAGATGCTGTGACTGTCTGCAAACCCTGAGGGGTAAAATGCTTAATTGCCCAACAAGAGAGTGTGAGGCAATTATTTCTGGTGAGTTTACAATGTATGGGGGAGCGGTGACACACATGACACGTGGTCTCATCTGTGTTTTATATGGATTTACCTCTATACTGTTTCAACTATGGACTCATTTAAATTGGACTCTGAATATTGTTATTTGCACCATTTTCATCACTGTGTGTGTGTAGTATATCTATTAGGTGCTAGCACCTCTATTTACCTGTATTTCTATACTGTGGTAGATGTCTGCTTTTCATTCCATTCTAATTTAAAGTGGCAGCTTGAGTAGGTGTTTATCTAGTTTCTGGTGCAGTGGTAGGATCAACTGAGGAGTGAGGGTAATTTTAGATCCTGTTGAGTATACTACATATGAAATTGATAATCATTAGTCACACCAAATCTTGACTAACATTTTTCTTCCATTTGCTCACTTTGCATTTTGTAAATTGATAAAAAATAAAATAAACAATTAAAATATACAGTTTTGAAAGCGTTCTTACTTTACAGCATTTCTTGTAACCTGCCTTAAACTTTTGCACAGTACTTAATATAAATATATATATATATATACACACATACGTACATACTGTATATATATCTTGTACCACTTCACTATTGCCAGTTGGAGCAACACAAATGTTGTACAGTAAATATAAGAGAAGGCTGTTTTTTTAACATAGAGTTTGACATTTGTTAATCAACCATGACCAAGCCTACTTCCAGTACCATGCACCCTAGCCTATAATGTTTATAGAATAATAAATGCTCTGCTCCTGTCAATCTGAGCATTTAACACACTTTGTTGTATGTCAGTGAGTCACAATAAATGAAGCTAAATGCCATGCCCTCGGGTCTTTTTCTTTATTCTAGGTCATACGGTTCTTGGTTTTATATGTTTCATTGTTTCCTTTTTATTCCAATTCTACACTGTGTATGATTTATCAGAAGCTGAAAGAACAAATCCAATAACTGTGAAGTGTGTTCTCAATCACATGTAGTTTGTAAAGGGTCTTTAAAACTCCTTTAGTCATGGTAGCTTACTTTGAAAATGCACTCATAAATTGTTGCTGATTCTGTGGCCTGGACCAGATGTTAAATATTTTAAAAGCCTGGCCAATTTTCTTTCATTCCAGTGCAATGCTGCTTATTTCTGAAAGCATTCTTTGTCTATGAGGATAAATGGTTATGTTATACTGGCTCCATGGTAGCACTGTTAGGAAACTGAAATTTAAATGTTTATATTACAAGCTTTGGTGGGAAACTATGTTAACTCATACAAGTGTTTAGTAAATGGCTCAGAAATCACAACAACTGTAAGCAAGAAAGAGTAAATGCTTAAAACCTTTGTTTTCAAATACATAATACCATAAAACTAGCTTTAGGCTATAAAATAAATTTAGAAACATTACAATTTTAAAGTAATGTAGCACTAATTTTAAAAATGTGAAAAGAGCAAATAAATGCTTAAGATCTATCACTGTGTTACCATAGAAAACTGTTTTAAACACTAATGGCTTCAAATAGACTTGTTTCAAATCCAACATGCAAAAACTAACCTCCTGATGGACCTGTCAAGAACTATGGTACAGTGTATCACAGTACTTGGAGGAGGTTGGCTTCAGTTGTGGTAGTGTGGCGTAGTGTGGTTACAGTGATTGTGTTTCAAAGTTCAACCAACTCATTGCAAGTCTTGTAGTCTGTTTAGATTTAGACTTCATGTACACTTGGCTGTGATTTTACATTTTCCTGCAGCCGGCGGTCAAAACGTTCCTATCATGAATGCGATTCTTCTTCGTTCAGGAGATGAAGGTTGAGGGAGGCTGAACTTCACCTAACCGCAGCAAATCCTAAACTCTGCTAAAACCCTTCAGAATGTGTACATTGACACATAGGCTTTTATGGAGTTGAGTTTAGAAGCTGTGGCAAAAAAAAAAATTCAAAAGCTCCTAAACTCAAGTTTAGAGCCGGTTCACACTAGAAGCGGCACGACTTGCAGGTCGCCTCACAGAGGCAACCTGCACACGACTGCCATGGCGACTTGCAAGACGACTTCTGTATAGAAGTCTATGCAAGTCGCCCCCAAAGTAGTACAGGAACCTTTCTTCTAAGTCGGAGCGACTTGCGTCGTTCCGATTAGAACTGTTCCATTGTACAGAACGGGAGGCGACTTGTCAGGCGGCTAGGTCGCCTGACAAGTCGCCCCCGTGTGAACCGGCTCTTAGGAGCTGCTAGTGTACATGAAGTCTTAGTTTAGCAGTTATGCTGACAACACCTACTGCAGGAAAGATAGCCTCTTAAGAAAGAGAAAAGTAAATTTGTATATGATGCGCCATCATGAATATGTAGGACAGCAAGCATGCAAAAATGTGATCATATAAAAATATCGCTAGAATAACATTACAATTACAGTGTCAATTGCATACTAGCAATATTCTCTTTAACCACTTAGTGGCCACCCCACGTACATTTACTGCGGCAGGGTGGCTGCTCTGTACAAGATTATGTACCTAGTACGTGATATGACACATAAGACACCGGGTCTGAGGCACGTACACGTGCGACATCGAAGACCTGCTCCTGCTGGTGCAAAAATGAATGCAAAGCAGAAACACGGATATCTGCCTTCCCATAGTACAAGCACCTCACCCACAGTAAGTAAGCACATTTTAGACACACATTTAATGCTTTGATCGCCCCTGATGTTAACCCATTCCCTGCCAGTGTCATTAGTACAGTGACAGTGGGATATTTTTACCAAAAATATGTAGCAGAATACATATTGGCCTAAATTGATGAAGAAATTAGATTTTTTACGTTTTTTTTTATTGGATGTGTTTTATAGCAGAAAGTAAAAAATATAGGTGTTTTTTTTTACAAAATTGTCAGTCTTTTTTTGTTTACAGCGCAAAAAGCAAAACCTGCAGAGGTGATCAAATACCCCCAAAAGAAAGCACTATTTGTGGCAAAAAAAGGACCTACAATCTATTTGGATACAGCTTTGCACGACTGCGCAATTGTCAGTTAAAGTAACACAGTGCCGAAAATCTGCAGAATCAAGTATTTAAAATGCTTAATTGCAGTGTTTTTCCTTTCCATAAATGATCTTTGCATCTATTTGCAATGTGTCTTTGAACTTGCTAGAAAATGTGACTAATTAAAAAAAATAAGTTCCCTAGCACAATTCCCTACCTCCTTACCCATCATACCCCTCAACTTTTCAGGGAGTGTCTAAATAATCTGTGTTGGCCCCGCTTGTCCACCCTCTACCATCCTCTTCTAATCATCAATGCAGCTGCTGTTCTCAACCTTTTTAATGTGCAGGAACTCTTGAAATAATTTGCAGGCCTCGGGGAACACCTGCTAATAATTATTATTTCTACAGCTAATGGGAGATTACTGTGAACAGTATATTGTGGATCTAAATATAAAAATTTAGGGCTGGTCTATATTGAAAAATTATTTTTGGTAGTAATAATTACTTTGTAAATAAATAATAATAATGGTCAGAAAAGTGCAAACTATGAAAACTGTAGTGTTCTAGTTACATTTATCACTTGCCTACTGGGCACTTTTACCTCTTTCCTGTCCAGGCCAATTTTCAGCTTTCAGCACTGTCACACTTTAAATGGCAACTGCACAGTCATGCAGCACTGTACCCATATGACATTTTTATCATTTTTTTTTTTTTTTACACAAATAGAGCTTTCTTTTGGTGGTATTTAATCACCACTAGTTTTTTTATTGTTTGCTAAATAAACAAAAAAAGTCAGAAAATTTAGAAAAAAATTATTGATTTGCAGCACTGTTGGGCATTGATAGGAAGCACTGATGGGCACTGTAGGGATTGCACTGATAATCAGGACATGTAGATGTCCCTTTTACACAAGCCAGTTATTGGCTCTCCTCTACTCTCAAAAGGTATGCCGTTAACCGGCCTGTGTTTACATTGTGATCAGCTGTGACTGGACACAGCTGATCACATGGTAAAGAGTCGCTGATCAACTATTTACCCCCACCTGTGATCAGTTGTGTCCGGAGGACACAGCGATCACAGTGCATGCAACCTGCACACCGCAGTGGGCGTGTTTACTGGAGGATGTCATATAAAACCCTCCCAGAATCGGCCGGCCACACTATAGCTGTCATTCGGCTATAGAGCGGTCGGTAAGTGGTTAAATGTCAGTGAAAAAGTGGCCCTTACATGCTTGGTCAGTGTAGTGCCCCCTTATACTGGTGGGCAATGAGAAGAGTGTTTCTTACATTGTTGGTCAATGGGAAGAATGCTCCTTACATTGGGGGCTCACTGGGAAGAATTACCCATTACAGATAGCTACAAAGATCATTAGTGTTAATTTATCTGGGAGGCAGAAATTGCTCAACCCTCAAGTTAACTCCTAGAAACTGCTAGAGGAACCCTAATTGAGAAAGGCTGCTTTAGAGTGTCACTTGTATAACAGCTCTCAGTCTGCTTGGGCTGCTCCCATCAACAAGATGGCAGCACCCAGCAACAGTCTTAGGTCTTTTGGATGTCATTACCAGAAGTCTTTTACAGTTGAATAACACACATAAATGATAATAAATATACATATAACCTTATGCAAAGACTTTTGCAGAATTTAATGGTACGACGAGAAGGTCTCTTATAGAGTAAAATGCACCAATGGGTAAAGCTGCACAATTAATCGTTAAAAAATTGTGATCTCGATTCAACCCCCCCACAATCTTAATCCAGCATTTCCACGATTCATTCATGTAACAAGTGCAGAGCCGTTCTCTGCTTACTCAAAGCTGTCAAAAACAAAAAACAACCATCTGGCAAATTTTTATGAACATTGCTCAGTGCTGAGATAAAAGGAAACGTTGTAACATTTAGTTCTTTTAGATCAAAGGGATGAACTTCGGTCTGTAAATGAGGTCAGTTTAACTACTTAAAGACTAAGCCTCTTTCTGCCACTTGTTGCTTACACGTTAAAATCAGTATTTTCTACTAGAAAATTACTTAGGACCCCCAAACATTATATATAGATATATCTATATATATAGATAGATATATCTATATCTATCTATATATATAGATATATCTATATATATAATTAGTATTATTATTATTATACAGGATTTATATAGTGCCAACAGTTTATGCGGCGCTTTACAATATTAAAGGAAACAATACAGTTACAATATAATAAAATACAAGAGGATTAAGAGGGCCCTGCTCAGAAGAGCTTACAATCTAATAGGTTGGGGCAGGTGGTACAAAAGGTTGTAACTGTGGGTAATGAGCTGATGGAAGTGGTAGGAGATTAGTTGGAGACGTGATAGGCTTTCCTGAAGAGATGAGTTTTCAGGGATCGCATGAAGATAGCAAGAGTAGAGGATAGCCGGACCAGTGATGTAGCTCGGGGCAGAGTTGTGAATGGCTTTGTATGTTGTGGTTAGTATTTTGAATTTAATTTGCTGGGTGATTGGGAGTCAGTGTAGGGATTGGAGGAGAGGGTTGACAGACACTGAGTGGTTGGTAAGGTGGATAGCCTATGGAGAGGCAGGCCAATGAGAAGGGAGTTGCAATAGTCAGGGCAAGAGATAACGAGGGAGTGAATGAGGAGCTTGGTGGTTTAATTTGTTAAAAAGGGGAAAATTTTAGAGATGTTACAGAGGTGAATACAAACTTTTGACAACATTTGAACTTGGGGCTGAAATGACAAGTTAGAGTCTAGGATTACACCTAGTACCCTGGCGTGAGGGGAGGGACTGATAGTTGCATTGTTGATTTTGATGGAAAAGTCATATATTTTTAGCAGAGACCCTTGAGAATAAAATGGTGGTCGTTGCAATATTTTATGTCACACTGTATTTGCGCAGCGGTCTTTTAAATGCAATTTTTGGGGAAAAAATACATTTCAATGTTTAAAAAAAAAAAAAAAATGAAACAGTAAAGTTAGCCCAATTTTTTTTAATGTGAAAGATGATCTTACACCGAGAATCGTGAGAGAATTGTGAGAGAATTGTGATCTTTATTCTAAGCAAAACAATCTCTACTATGTATATTATAAAAGTGAATCTGTATTTCTAACTAAAAACTTTAACAAAATAAGATTTAAAACAAAAAAATTGTGCTTCTCGTTTTTTCCAGAATCGTGCAGCTTTACCAATGGGTATTTCAAATAATCTGTATCTTCACTCTTGTTGTAATGGTACCCTCCAACCTCCTTACCTGTACATTCTGGAATGTTAGCACTGGAGATAGCCCATCTCCTGTACAAAAAACTGACATTTTTTGTGGGTTACCAAAGCACGTTCCCAAAAAATGCCCAAATAACCCTATTAGCAACATACTAAAATAAAAAAACATGGAATTGAATTGTGGATGCAAAATAATTGTAAACAAGCCTCTTATGCCACGTACACAGGAGCGGACTTTCCGGCAGACTTGGTCCGGTGGACCGGACTCCGTCGGACAATTCGATCGTGTGTGGGCTCCAGCAGACTTTTTTTCCCAAAAGTCCGACGGACCTAGAAATAAAACATGTTTCAAATCTTTCCGGTCGAAAAATCCGCTCATCTGTATGCTAGTCTGATGGACTAAAACCGACGCTAGGGCAGCTATTGGCTACTGGCTATCAACTTCCTTATTTTAGTCTGGTCGTACGTCATCACGTACGAATCCATCAGACTTTGGTGTGATCATGTGTAGGCAAGTCCGTTCATTAGGAAAGTCCGTCGGATGTCCGCCGAAAGTCTGTCCCATAGAGCGTCAGACCAGTCCAGTCGAAATGTCCGCTCGTGTGTATGCGGCATTAGTGTTGCTATGCCATTTATTAAGCAGGCAACTGGTATGCATTTTAATCACATCTTTCCACTTTTTTCCTAAAAGACAAAAACATGCAAAATCAGTAGATATTAGTTTGTATTTTGGCCAAAATATGTGAACTCACCCCCACACCAAGAACCCTAATGTTTTGTGAGCTCTACACCAACACTTTACATCTCTTCCTAAGCATTATATAATGCTAGCATTTCTGTTCTAACATGGAGCATACAACTAAGTAACAGCTCACACAGCTGTTTAAAAGGTACAGCTGCACTAATTTAATGATTGCTTCCTGCAGCAAATGCCCATTCCTGACTGGTTCTTGATAAACTAGCTCTCCTTATTGGAGAGCTAGGTGTATAGGCGCTGCAACCTTCCCACATAAAAGCTCTGCCTGGTGCTCAGACCTAGAGGCTGTTGACACCTCTAATGTACCAAAATAAGGAAAGGGATGATTGGTAATCAGGATGACATCCAATAGCCATGACTAAGGACTAATGTCCGAAACGCGTAGGCTGTTTTACAGCTTTGTACATGTACTTAATAAGGAAATACTATTTTGCCAACTATCCCTTTCCTTATTCTAGGTCTCCTTATTATGGAGATTGGGGCTTATTGAGATTTCACATATCTAAATAACATTTATAGTAGACAAGGATGAGCACTTAATAAATTCTGACAATGTGATTTAAATGGGGGAATGTGACATTTTAGCACTGTGTAATGTTTTGTACATGTGCATATATTTCACTTACATTGTTGTCATCATGTTTTATTTTAATTGATTTCACTTGCCTTTTCCCTTGATTCATCCATGATTAATGACTCAGTATATTCTCAGTAGAACTTATAAGAAATTTTGGCACGGTAACTGTCAGTTCAATGATTTTCATAGCGATATTAGCATATTTATTTCAGTCATCACAAGATTTGCTAATTCATTTCATTGTTTAAAATGTAGGAAAAAAATACCAGAACACTAATCAATACATTATTTATTCCTCCCTACAGTTGAAGACAAAGATAATCTTGATATAACCTGGGATGTGCAAATATTTCTTTAGAGTGAACCTGTGTCCATAATACATTAAAACATTTAACATTTAAAACATGTAAAACATTTAAATATTTAAAACAATGAAAACATAAAACAAGCCCTCACCCACTACTCATTTAGTTGTGCTTACATGTGTTTAGTATTTTTTTTTGATGGAATGCTTCTCTCCTGAATACGCTAGCACTGGGTTTTTCTTTCTGCCTGTAAATGCTCCTGCCTCTGAAAGCCTAAACGCGTTTGTGTGCAAGGATACATAGGCTAACATGGAGGAGCATTTAGATGCAGAAATAAAATAACATCAAATCCCCGTTTTTGACGCCCAGTGTGCATGAAACCTAAAGCTGGGTGTTTGTATACAAAGTAGGCTCTCTGTGTTCACTGAACCCCAAAATAGCATCAATAAAGTTTTCCTGAAGTTGTAGCAAAATGAGTGTCATGCTGACAAAGTATGGGCACTACTGTTTATATGTTACCCCCCCCCCCCCCCCCGATACGTGAGTGCTGTACCATGTACTAGTCTTAAAAAGCATCCTGTTCTCTGTGTATTTCTTCCTTTATGTGAAATACTTGGTGATCCTTCCAGTCCCCCTGCTTTTCATTTTCAAACTGACCATTATAGGCATAGGAGCACATCTACCCCAACGCGGTAAGTTTTCTGGCTGTGCTGGGAGCATAGCCTGTTTGTGTTCCAGTGGTCAGACTTATGCTGACACACCCCTGCACAGCTCTTCCCTAGGAAGATCAGTGTATTGCTCTTTCTCTGCCTCCTGCTCACATGCCCCCCTGCATTATATTATATTATATTATATTAGTGTAAATAAATAAGTGTAAACATTTCAAAGTGCAAAGTAATGATAGATAATTAATTATAATAGGGCAATAATAATCAATAAATTCATAAATATATACAATCTACTTAAAGTGCAATAATAACTTGTGATAAAAAGTCCATAAAGTGCTTGGTGTAGTCAATCTTCAGTGCACAAGAATAGTTCATACACAGGGTTACCGATCACAGTGTAATATATCCAATTCCTCAATAGTGCTTTCACCATCCTTGTGTACAGTGTGCCCCGGCCTCTCACCTCAAAGGAAGACCCGGGTCTAGTCGCATTAATGATGAATCTCTCATATGCATCCACAGCTGTAAGCTCTTTCCTTATAATCTTCTGCTAGATAGGACAGCGGTGTTCTCAGATACAGGCAGGCAAATATCCTAAATATTGCAATTCTACAGCGACATCTATTGGTAACTACCTCATACAACATGTTAGATGTTGAATGAGGTAGTTACCAATAGATGCGTCAATCTTTTTTATTATGTTTGATAGTATATCATTACTTTGCACTGTGAAATGTTATACCTACTCATGGTATACCTACTCATTCACATGGGGAGGGCAGGGATCTAGGGACCCGCTTGCAAAAGTGGGCTTCCATATTCCAATAAACCCCTTCCCACAGACCCCCACAACCCTGGCCTTGTCCCCATCAATATGGGGATAAGGTGCTTTGGGAGGAAGCCCCCCTACCCCAAAGCACCCCCCATGTTGAGCGCATGTGTCCTGGTATGGTTCAGGAGGGGGGGCGCTCTCTCATTCCGCTCCCCTTCCCTGGCCTGCCAGGCTGCATGCTCAGATAAGGGTCTGGTATGGATTTTGGAGGTACTCCCACGTAGGGTTGCCACCTCAAATCCTTCAAAACCAAACACATGTTACTTACACAGGTCCTGTGGCTGATTAAAGTGGTAATTCAACTCTGTTAGTGCGTTATCTGCATTAAATTAGCCTCATAATCTGTGTATATATTATATGTTTGGTTTTAACCGCTTGCCGACTAGCCGCCGCAGTTATACTGCAGCAGGTTGGCTCAGCTGCGCAAATCACCATAGCTGTAAGTCGGTCCCTATAACATCTATAGCAGTCGCGCATGCCTGGTGGCTGCGATGTCCTCCGGCCACCCACGATCGCTCCACAGAGAATCAGAATGGGATCTGTGAATGTAAACAAACAGTTCCCTGTTCTGACAGGGGAGTACAGAGCGATCGTCTTTTCTTAGTCATTAGGAACAGCGACCTCTCTGTACCCTCAGTCAGTACACTCCCCCCCACAGATAGAAACACCTCCCTAGGGAACACTTAACCCCTTGATCGCCCCCTAGTGTTAACCCCTTCCCTGCCAGTGCCATTTATACAGTGATCAGTGGTTATTTTTAGCTCTGATCACTGTAATAATGTCACTGGTCCCAAAAAAGTGTCAAAAGTGTCTGATCTGTCTGATGCAATGTCGCAGTCCCGGTAAAAATCGCTGATAACCACCATTACTAGTAAAAAAAAAAAAGAAACAAAAAAAGTAGTACCAAGAGGGCGGACTTTATAGGCTAAGAAACAATGGAGAAGAGACAAATTATAAACAATCAAATCTATGAAGGTTAACAATTACATAGAAAAATCAGACTTAGATAAAAAATGTAGCATATATGCATCTATATTTTTATTTTTTAGTAAAAAAAAAAAAAAAAATTATAAAAATGCCATAAATATATCCCCCATTTTGTAGACACTATAACTTTTGCGCAAACTAATCAATATATGCTTATTGCGATTTTTTTTTTACCAAAAATTTGTAGAAGAATACATATTGGCCAAAACTGATAAAGATATTTTTTTTCTGGGGATATTTATTATAGCAAAAAGTAAAAAATATTGTTTTTATTTTCAAAATTGTCGGCCTTTTTTCATTCATAGCACAAAAAATAAAAACTGCAGAGGTGATCAAATACCACCAAAAGAAAACTCTATTTGTGGGAAAAAAAGGATGTCAATTTTGTTTGCGTAAAGCGCCTCATGACCGCGCAATTGTCAGTTAAAAATGACGCAGTGCCGTATTGCAAAAAATGTCCAGGTCATTAAGGGGGTAAAAGTGGTTAAAGGGATGAGGTGGCAACCCTACCCCCACGCCATTTTTATTTTAAACTTTGGCATGGGGTTCCCCGGAGGGCCTGGTATGGAGTGGGGAGGACCCCATGCTGTTTTTTTTTCTCAAGTTTTATTGCCGGCAATTCTTTTGTTTACATTCAGCTGTCAGTGGGAAACCATCTGAAATCGCAGCTGAACAACGGAACAGCTGCTTTGGAAATTTGCAGTGAAAACAGATAGTAAATTCGCACCAGACATGTGTGAACCTAGCCTAACAAATATATGCTATAGATGGTAAAGCTTTTAATGAAAAGCATTCATAATGTTAAAAAGGGTAAAAATCTACAGAAAGTGAAAATTAAGTGAATATAATTTTAATTCAATTCAAATCTGCAAGCAATGAAAAAAAGAAAGTCAATGGGCCATTTGGAAACATGAGATATAATCTCATAAAATATTAAAATCAATTAGCTTGCCCTCAGCAATACAACCTAAAGCACCCTTTAACTGGTGAGAGTGAGTGCTGAAATGTAGAGTTAGCCATATAGCATTCATAATACAGCTTTTTATCGTATCATCAGGGAGGCAGATGCAGCACACAGCCATGTAAGTTAAGTCGACTTGATTTTAATCTCATCAGCTGTTTTTTTTTTTTTCTTTTTTAGTATGGCATGTGCGCAGTGATCTAATGATCTTTAGAGAAATTATAGTTTGTCTCCACGGAGAAGAAGCTTTGAAATTACCAGTGTTTATCTGCAATGTTTGATGAACCGCTGCACAAACACATAAGGAGACAAAGTCAGTGACCTGGATTTCAAACATTGCGTCTATATACATATGATCTAAAAAGCCAATCAGGTTTTTCAGAGGCTGTTGTCCTGTTACTAAGTAAAAAAAATGAAAAATGAGTAAAAATCTGCTGAAGATATTATTGTAACAATCACCACACTTTTCTACATCTTATATACATGAATACAATTGACACACAGTAGCCCATCTTTGAGCATGCATGGGTGGAAGACTGTGAAAGGTGATACACACATGAGAGAGAAATGAAGGTGCGCTTCTCCATGCAGCATCAGCATGGATGTGGAAGTGCTTAGGAACACACACCATGAGCCCAGACAGGCTTATAACAGCACAATGTATAACACTATTAATTCTATGAATAAAAACAAGCACAGCTATCAATTCACTCTATAGAAATCAATACTAATTGGGCCGCCTGCTTTTTAGGCTGGCCATACATTATACAATTTTCTTATCTAATTTTCCTTTGGATTTACCAAAACCATATAATATGAGATCTAACCTTAACACTTTCAATGTGTATGCAGTCAAGAAGGCCCTTGCACTACATAGTTGAAGGTAAATCTAAAGAAAATTGAACAAGAAAATTGTATAGTGTATGGCCAGCCTTACCTCTGCACATTTGCAATATATTTTACTCATTTTACATAGATACATGGTAAAGTATCTCATCAGTTCACCTTTACTGGCAAAGCTGCCTCCTAGACTCATAAAAGGGAATAAGGAAAACCCTCACTAAACCCCCTTTGAAGGAAAAGGAAACTTGTGATCCTCTCTCAAACCTTGCTAACAGCAGCATTTCATGGACTGAATAACAGGGTGGCTGGCTGGCTGTTACTGATCACAAGATAGGCAATCAACAAAGGAAAGCTTACAAAGAGAGCTGGGGAGGAGCAAACTACACCAGGTTTGTTTCTCTCCAGCCATTGTGCTTCAGGGAGCTCTATGACACAAATGTACACTCTGCAGTGTTAGGCCCCTTTCACATGGGGCGGATCCGCTCAGCGGACTCTGCTAGCTCAGTAAGGATTGCTCCGTTGATCACCGCTGAGCAGGTGGATGACAGGTCTGTCACTGCTCACTGTGCAGGGATGGACCTGTCAGAGCCCCGCTTTTCTGTATGGGAAGTTCGGATGAAAATGGACATGACGGATCTTGTCGGGTTGGATGGCAGGCAGGTGTCAGCAGAAACATCTCTGCTGACATCCACCTGCCCATACTAGTCAATGGGTGGTCCACTCAGATCCGCCTGAAAAAAACGGACATGCGGATCTTTGCGGACCGATCTTATGAAATGGGCCTTACTTCCACTATACAGTTCCTCTACACAGCATCTCCTAATAGTGGCTATATACACTCACCAGCCACATTATTAGGTACACCTGTTCAATTGCTTGGTAACACAAATTGCTAATTAGCCAATCACATGGGAGCAACTCAATGCATTTAGGCATCTAGACAAGGTAAAGACAACTTGCTGAAGTTCAAACCAAGCATCAGAATGGGGAAGAAAGGGGATTTAAGTGACATGGTTGTTGGTGCCAGCCATGCTGGTCTGAGTATTTCAAAAACTGCTCCACTGGGATTTTCATGCACAACTCTCTCTAGGGTTTACAGAGAATGGTCAGAAAAAGAGAAAATATTCAGTGAGCAGTAGTTGTGTAGAGGAAAATGCCTTGTTGATGTCAGAGGTCAGAGGAGAATGGGCAGACTGGTTCAAGATAAAAAGAAAGGCAACAGCAACTCAAATAGCCGCTTGTTAAAACAAAGGTATGCAGAATACCATCTCTGAACGCAAAACACATAGACCCTTGAAGCAGATACGCTTGTAACGGTTCAGGGTGGAGTGGGTGATGTAATGGTTTGGGGGATATTTTCGTGGCACTTTAGTATGAATTGAGCATTGTTTAAACACATGGCCTACCTGAGTATTGTTGCTGACCATGCCCACCCCTTTATGACTACAGTGTACCCATCTTCTGATGGCTACATCCAGCAGGATAATGCACAATGTCACAAAGCTCAAACTATCTCACCACTGGTTTCTTGAACATGACAATGAGTTCACTGTACTGCAATGGCTTCCACAGTCACCAGATCTCAATCCAATAGAGCACCTTTGGGATGTGGTGGAATGGGAGATTTGCATCATGGATGTGCAACCGACAAATCTGCAGCAACTGCGTGATGCTATCATGTCAATATGGACCAAAATCTCAGAGGAATGTTTCCACCACTTTGTTGAATCTATGCTATGAAGAATTAAGGCAGTTCTGAAGGAAAATGGGGGTCCAACCCGGTACTAGCAAGGTGTACCTAATAAAGTGGCCAGTGAGTGTACAATTGTCATGTAAGGTGACGTTTACTGCATGTGTCAAGGTTGTGCAGTTATAAAATTATTCTCCTCAAGAAGTCTCATTACTCGTCCTTGAACTGTTATTGGCACACACAAAAAGATACACTGCCTTTTATAACAGTAAGCATATAACTTTTTATTCCTGTAGGAATCAGGGTTTCCAGCAGAGCACCTGCTTCGGGTAAATAAAGCAATAAATGAAGGCCCCTTTTCCCACTACACTGGTCACCACTGTTAAAGTGGTTCTAAAGGCTGAAGGTTTTTTATGGTAAAAAAACCTTCATCATGCAGCTCCCCCCACCCACCCTTATACTCACCTGAGCTTGTGTCAGAGACCATGAAATCATACCAAGACAGAAGTACAGTTAAATGACACTTGTTTAATAATAAAAGTAAATAGATCAAACGTGGTCAAAACATAGCCAGAGTTCAGGAACCGGAATGGATAGTCAAACAAGCCAAACGTCAGGGAGCCAGAGATGAGCGTAGTCAAACAGCAAGGAGGATCTGGAGCCAGAAGGGATGTCAGTCAAGCAAGTCATTTAACAGGAATGCAGGAGAGCATCTTTGTGATGTTGACTAAGGCGAAGGCAGTGATCCTCTGGGCTGGACGGCTTAAGTAGGCAGGACTGATGAGCAGGATATGATCAACAGCTGAGTAACTATGGAGAGATAGGAGCTGACAATTAGCTGACAGCTGAGCGGCCAGCTCAGAGAAGGAAGGGCTGAGCCCAGCCCTGACAGTACCCCCTCAATGACCCCTCCCCCTCGGAGGACCACTAGGCTTGAGGGGAAAATGTCACACAGGAGGAATCACAGGAACCGAAACCGACTCCAACTTAGAAGTGGAGGAAAATTGTCATGACAAGGCGTCAGCCCTTACATTCTTAGTACCGGGTAAGGATGAGACAATGTAATTGAAACTTGACAAGAAAAGAGCCCATCGCGCCCTTCTGGGAGAAGGGGCGTTTAGCCTCAGACAAGAATGTAAGATTCTTATGCTCAGTAAGAATGAGAACTGGCACAGTGGTACCTTCGAGGAGATGTCTCCATTCTTTCAGGGCTAAAATGATCGCCACCAGCTCTCTGTCACCAATCTCGTAATTGCACTCTGCAGGTGACAATTTCTTGGAAAAGTAGCCACAAGGATGAAAAGCGCTCTCAGAGGTAGGACATTGAGACAGAAGAGAGCCAACTCCAGTCTCAGAAGCATCAACCTGAAGGATAAAAGGTAACGTAGGATGTGCCAACACAGGAGCAGAAACAAAGGCAGCCTTGAGACTCTCAAAGGCCTTAATGGACTACGGAGACCAACTCTGTGGGTTACCATCCTTTCTGGTCATATCAGTCAGGGGCTTGACCAGAGATGAGAAGTTACAAATAAACTTCTGATAATAGTTGGCAAAGCCCAGGAAACACTGCAGAGGACGTAAACCCACAGGTCGGGGCCACTCTAGGACTGCTGAAAGTTTCTCTGGGTCCATCGAAAAACCAGCAGTGGAAATGACATAACCCAGGAATTTTACCTGTTCATGATGGAACTTGCATTTCTCCAATTTACAATAGAGATTGTTCTCTCTTAGTTTCTGAAGCACACGACAGACATCTGCGTGGTGGCTTGTCAGGGACTTGGAAAATATGAGGATATCATCGAGATAAACCACCACACATAACTGCAACAAATCTCAGAGGACATCGTTAATGAATTCCTGGAAAACTGCTGGGGCGTTACAAAGGCCAAAAGGCATTATGGGGTAATCATAATGGCCTGTTCTTGTATTAAACGCAGTTTTCCACCCGTCTCCCTCCTTAATCCTCACAAGATTGTATGCCCCTCTCAAATTAAGCTTCATGAAAACCGTTGCTCCATTGAGGCAGTCAAATAACTCCGTAATCAACGGAATCGGATAGAAATACTTAATCATGAAAGGATTGAGACCCCTATAATCAATACAAGGTCTCGTTTCACCACTCTTCTCCTTCATGGAGAAGAAATCAGCACCAGCAGGGGACGAGGATTTGCAGTTGAAAGCTTGAGAAAGTGCGCCTGCAACATACTCCTCCATGGCCTTATCCTCCAAGACCGACAAAGGGTATGGCACCAGGCTGAAGGTCAATTGTGCAATCATATGACCAGTGTGGAGGCAAACTACCGGCTTGACCTTTGTCAAAGACGTCACATCGCTAAAATTGCAGTACTCCTCCAGCAGGGAGGAGAGTGAAGAGGTCACAGGACCTTGGATACCTTCTGGAAACATGTCTTACTGCATTGTGGCGACCAGGAGAGAACCTCAGCATGGAGCCAATCAAAAGAGGGGTTGTGCCTCTGTAACCAAGGATAACCAATAACCAGCAGAAACTTAGGTGAGGAAACAACTTGGAATTGGATTATCTCATGGTAAAGAGTCCCTACGGCCATGGACAACGGAACTGTCTCATGAGTCACATGGGCAGGCTGTAGGGGTCTCCCGTCAAGAGCCTCAATGGCAAGTGGAGTGTCACGTAGCTGCAGCAGAATTGAGTGCTTTGATACAAAGGCAGCATCAATGAACAGGCCTGCAGCCCAAGAGTCGATTGGAGCCTGTATCTTGACAGACAACTCAGCACTAGAAAGGGTGACTGAAACCAGGTACCTGCTCAGCCCCCCAAAAGGTGCCAAATGTGGCAGCAGAGGGGGGAAGAGACAGACAAGCGGAGCTTCCCCTTTTGGGTGGAGCTCTGCTTTAACACCTGGTAGCATGGGTTAGAGGGAGTGGAAGGGAGAGATGGGAAAAAAAGACTTTTTTGCAGGAAAAAGCACATAAAAATCAAAGTATTTTAAATACTTACAGAATTTTCTCTTTCCATAAACTATTTTTATCACTTTTAATATGCTTTTTTGAGAATTTGATTACTCCAAAAAGAGTTGATTCCCTGGCACAGTTCCCCCTTCACCCTGCTACACCATAGCACTCTGCTTTACTAGGAGTGTCTAATTCCTTGTCTGTTCTGGCACAGCTTCTATGTCCCTCTCAGCATAACTAACCTTTCACTGCATTTGATGTAAGGATTACATCAGTTTGTGTTTGTGTGCACTAAAATGAATTTAATTGTATTTTTTACTGATAATATAAATGTAATAAACAACATTTTAAAAACATTTTTGGCAGTGAAAGGGTTATTGTGACTGTGGGGGTGATTCAAAGGTTTCACCTATAGAGGGTCACCTGAGTGACAGCATTGGGTCGGCTGGAGCTGTTGAAACCACATCCAAGTTAACAAAACAAGGGAGGCTTTTACAAGTAGATAACAAGCACAACACAGTGCTAAATGCACATAAAAATGTATTGGGAGATTATTATTGAAATGAATGCTCTAGCAACATGGTATCTTTAATTGACTTAGCCATTTCTCAGAATAAAACAGCCTGGTTCTGTCCTCCTATTACTGCCTTGACAGGGTGAAGATATTTTACAAACCTGTCAGTGTAAAGTGTCACAAATGGAAAACACAGAGTTGCCACAGGCTACAGGGTTTGTTGCTGCTATATGATCACACACTCGCTTGTGACTATGTGATTAATTAATCTGAGGCTTTTGGAAATTTACTGCATTTCTTTTCTGACTTTCAAAGGTGAAATATAGCAGTTTCCCACTTGGAATAGAAGGCATAAAATGATAAATGAGATTTTCACTGATGAATTGTTGGGTTGCAAAATCGTTATTTTATGGTTATTTCCAACTTTACAACCAAAACTGATGTCTTATTAGGACAGTTAAGAAACTAGACCTAAACTCCAGCAGTTAACTATTCATTAATATTGATTAAATGTAGTTAAACTTATATCTTGATATGGGCCTCTTATGCCCCGTACACACGGTCGGATTTTCCGACGGAAAATGTGTGATAGGGCCTTGTTGTCGGAAATTCCGACCGTGTGTAGGCTCCATCACACATTTTCCATCGGATTTTCCGACACACAAAGTTTGGAAGCAGGCTATAAAATTTTCCGACAACAAAATCCGTTGTTGGAAATTCCGATCGTGTGTACACAAATCCGACGGACAAAGTGCCACGCATGCTCAGAATAAATAAAGAGATGAAAGCTATTGGCCACTGCCCCGTTTATAGTCCCGACGTACGTGTTTTACGTCATCGCTTTTAGAACGATCGTATTTTCCGATAACTTTGTGTGACCGTGTATATGCAAGACAAGTTTGAGCCAACATCCGTCGGAAAAAATCCTAGGATTTTGTTGTCGGAATGTCCGAACAAAGTCCGACCGTGTGTACAGGGCATTAGACCGGGTTAACACATATGCAAATCTGATGCAGGTTTCTCCACATCCAATTCGCATGACAGGAGAGTGTGACTGGCTCTCAAAGGAGCTAGTTCACACAGCTATGGGGCAGCTGTGGTCCAGATTAAAAAAGGGTCCAGCGCAATATTATTATTATTATTATTATTATTATTATTATTATTCAGGATTTATATAGCGCCAACAGTTTGCTCATCACCTTACAACATGGGGCAGACAGTACAATTACAATACAAATCAATACAGGAGGGATCAGAGGGCCCTGCTCGTTAGAGCTTACAATCTAGAAGGGGGGGGTCAAGTGGAACAAAAGGTAATAACTGGGGGATGAGCTGATGGAGAAAATGAAAATAAAGTTGTTAGGTGTGGTTAGGATAGGCTTCTCTGAAGAGAAGGGCTTTCAGGGATCGCCTAAACATGTCATTTTTTTCTACAAGTTTTTGGAAAATGTGGAAAGAAAATGAAAACGCATTTTTTTTTTACACAAAGTTATCCATTTATACAATATTTTTAACACATAGCATGTACATACCAAAAATTACACCCCAAAAAAGATTCTCCTACTCCTCTTGAGTATGGTGATACCACATGTGGGAGACATTTCTACAGCCTGGCCACATACAGAGGCCCAACATGCAGGGAGAAGCATCAGGTGTTCTAGGGGCAAACATTTCTCAAATCTAATTTGACTACCAATTACACTTTTGTGAGGCACTGTAGTGGCATAAATGAGAACTGATGTACCATGGATGAGCATGAATGGGGATGTATGAGCCATGGATGGGGATGGCTGAGCATGGTTAAGCCATAAATGTGGATGGCTGAGTATGGCCGAGTATGGATGGGATGGCTGAGTACGGCTGGGTACGGCTGAGTACGGCTGAGTACGGCTGGGTATGACTGAGTACGGCTGGGTACAGCTGAGTACGGTTGGGTACGGCTGGGTATGGCTGGGTATGGCTGAGTATAGCTGGGTATTGCTGAGTATGGCTGGGCATTGCTGAGTATGGCTGAGTATGGCTGGGTATGGATGAGTATGGCTGGGTACGGCTGGGTATTGCTGAGTATGGCTGAGTATGGCTGGGTATGGCTGAGTATGGCTGAGTATGGCTGGGTATGGCTGGGTACAGCTGGGCATTGCTGAGTAAGGCTGGGTATGGATGGGATGGCTGAGCATGGACGGATGAGTATTGCTGTGTGTGGATGGCTGAGCATGGGTGGATGAGTATGACAGAGGGATGGCTGAGCATCTATGGATGGATGAGTATTGGTGAGTATAGATGGCTAATCATGGATGGATGGATGAGTATTGCTGAGTATGGATGGATGAGTATGACAGAGGGATGGCTGAGCATGGATGAATGGATGAGGCTGCAATGGGCACAGAGCAGCGCTGTGGGCACTACAGATCAAGCCCATAGCGCTGCTGCAACCGATCTCTCCCCTCTCCACTCACACTGTACCGATCGGTACAGAGAGGGGATAGAGGAACCGGACATGATGCTGGTATGCTTACAAGAGATCACTCCGTCATTTGATGGAGCGATCATGTGGTAAAGGCCGCTTTCATCAGCCATTTACCGTGATCCGTGATGCTCATGGATACTCCTGTGTGCATGCCCCAACATATGCCAATAAGAATTTGATTGAATCATCACTAAAATATGTAAATTTACCTTTTGCAGAAATCTAAATGCATAATGAACTACAGTCAGGGCCATCTTTAAGGCAGGGCAAAAGAGGCAGCTGCCCTGGGCCCTGTCCTTGATGTGGGGCCCAAAGCAGCTGCCTCATACTTGCCAACTATCCCGGTTTAAATTCCCTTGTCCCTTGAAATTTTAGTCCTGTGCTGTGTCCCGATATCTCAGTGTGAAATGCTGTTACTAATGCTGCCCAGCTCTGCCCTATTGTTGTGTACAGATGACTCACCTGCAGACCCTGTGTTTTATATGTAAATAGTGACAGCATTCAATTACATTACATACATTCTATGTAAATAGTCATGGCCAGCGACGTTGATATGTAAATAGCGGAGGCATTCATATGCAAATAGCGGCGGACCGGCAGTATTAATATGTATATAGAGGCAGCATTCATATGTATATAATGCCCCCTCTGAGGTCATATCCACCATCACCTATACTGAATGCAGCCCACTGGGGAGACAAAGGGGCATGCTTAAAAGTCCTGCCTACAACAGTAAGCCTAACAGCAGCCTATTCTGCAAAGGTAATCAAATTAGTGGGGGGAGGGTAGTGTGGGGTGTGCAGAGGTAGGTAGAGAAGGAATTACAGTTTGAGTGCACAGGTGAGCAAGGAGGGGATGTATAGAGGTAAGAGCAGAGGAGACAGGTAGAGTTAAAGATGGGGAGGGTTGGAGTGGAGAGAATGAGGGAAGTGCAGAGGTACAGAGGTTAGCAGGGGTTTTAGGATGCAAAGGTGTATTGATAGGGTGGATAAAGATATAGGTAGCATATAGGGCTGCTCTATGCGCTAGAAATGCGGAAGAAAGTCCCTAACCCTTTTTCAAAACCACACGGTGCCACAGCACGTCAGCAGATGCCAGGGTGTCATTAACATTTACTGGCACTGCTGTGTATCTGCTAAAGGGCAGCACATTTTTGTGGTGTCAGGGAAGCGATTTTGCACCCGTTCCCAACACACACAAATGTGAACGCAGGCTAAATGTCTCAAGTACATTTGTGGTCAGTGTAAATCTTCTCATTACATTGGTGTTTGGTGTAGAATCCTTTCATTCACACTAGTGGCCAGTGTGAAGGTCCCCCTTACATTTGTGGTCAGTGTATATCCCTCCTTACTTTGGTGGTTACTGTAAATGCTTCTATTACATTAGTGGTCAGTGTAAACCCCTATTTTATTGTTGGCCAGTGTTGAAAGTCCTCTTTATTTTGGTAGTCGGTAAAAAAAAAAAATCAGCTTTGCCATTGATCACACCCGCCCTTCCACCCAGCACTGCCACTGATCCCAGGAGTTCTAGGATCCTTAGGAGTTTTCTGTCTATTGATTATTGATATAGAAAGTAAAGGTCCGCTCATCTCCCCTGGCCATGGTGTGCAGGCAGTGGGGAGATGATGTGCTGTAACCTCTAGCGACCAGTGAGTAGTAATGATGTGCAATAACCTCTAGCAATGAATCAGTGAGCAGTATTGATGTATAGTAATCTCTAGCAACCAATGAACAAGCATAAATCATGTGCTGTAACCTCTAGCAACCAGTCAGTAAGCGGTAATGATATGCTGTAACCTCTGGCAACCAATTGCAATCGCTGTCTGATCTGATTCATTAAACTGATTTTGAGTCTAGCTGCTATTTATTGTATGTCTCAGAGCAGGTGGAGAGCGAAATTGCATGGGGGGGGCAAGAAAATGTTTGCCCAGGGTCCAATCAATATTAAAGACGGCCCTGACTACAGTATGCATAATGCATCCATTCATTTACTTTTTATTAAGTCTAACGTAAAAATTCTCTTCATGTGTGCCTGAATTCCCACATAGCAATTACAAGAAGCTGCTTTTGTTTAAATCACAATAACAGGTCAGCTGGGGTTGTCAGAGTCTACCTAATATGCTATCACAACTGTGCTGGGACTCAGAGAAACTGCTGATCACCCAGAAAACAATATCTCTTGGCAACATTATTTCAATGATTTTAAATTACCTTGAAACATGAGCATGTAACAGGAACTTTCCAGGCAATCACTGTACATTCTGCTACCTTGGGGAACCCTGAATATGCCTGCCGTGTCAATTCCTGCTCTGTTTACATCTTTAGGAAACCATGCTCCAATATCATTATTATTTTTGCCATAGATGGATCATTATTTTCCTATCTGCCTTACCAGGGTCTTTGAACTGCTCTTAAATATTTCCTATTTTTAACCCAGCTGTGGAATGGTTAAAAGCTTAAGGTGTTGCATCTGTGAGATACTGAGCAATTCGATCTAATGCTGCATACACACGGTCGGACTTTTTGGCTACAAAAGTCCGACGGCCCGTCCGACAGATTATCGACAGACTTTCGACTGACTTTTGGTGGACTTTCAACGGACTTTCTAATGACCGGACTTGCCTACACACGATCACACCAAAGTCCGACAGATTCGCACGTGATGACGTACATTGGACTAAAATAGGGAAGTTGATAGCCACTAGCCAATAGCTGCCCTAGCGTCGGTTTTTGTCCGTCGGACTAGTATACAGACGAGCGGATTTCTGGGTCCGGGGGAGTTACGACGTAAAGGTTTGAAGCATGTTCCAAATCTAAAGTCCATCAGATTTGCGACTGGAAAAGTCTGCTGAAGGTCAGGTGAAGCCCGCACAGGATCGGATTGTCTGGCGGATTTGGTCCGTCGGCGTCCGTCGGACAAGTTCGGTCGAAAAGTTTAACCATGTGTACGCTGCATTAGACTATATCCATTCATGTTCTGGGATCCATCTATGAGGATTAGAAGTTCATTAGATTTGTGGGGAGTGTATGTCTGCTTGTGGTGGCCATCTGTGTCTTCAGTTTTATTGAATGTGGTGTTGTTATGTTATAGATATATTTTTCCTAGCTCTCAGTGTTCATGTGGATTTTTCAGTAAAGAATTGTACATTTTTTTGATAATGCTGGCTGTTCCTCTTTGAAGAATTACTTGGGAAACTTTTCCTTCTCCCCTCTTTTTTGTATGCCTACCTTAATTCAGAGGGACACACCTTAAGTCTCCATTCAGTCTTTAAGGTAAAGGTACGCGATGTCTAAATGAGGAATTGAACAAATTTCAGTTTCCCTCTTTCAGCCAAATCTGTACTAGGTGTAGCCGTTGTGTCATTTTTATCTCTTTTGTTCCATGAAACATGAGCATGGTTGCCTTAAAAAAAAGTAAGGCACATTTCAAGATAATTGTAAATTGTGTCCACTTCTCACACTTTTATATAAGAAAGCAGAGTAAAAAAAAGTAAAGCTGAAAAAAGAGGCAAAAAGCAGACCTATGAACACAGAAGAAAGTGAATAAGTCATAAAAATACATAATAAAATAAATCATTAAAAATTAACAAATGAAATAACAAAATGAAAAAGGTAAAGAGAAAGAAACACATAAATAAATTGGAAAAGAAAAAAAAGAACAGACACAAGGAAAAAAGAGAAAATGTATCAATATAACCTAAGAAATGAATTAATAAAAAGCAGAGGTAACCAGATACAAAATGTCTTGGAGAGATAACGAAAATATGGCAATTTGCTACCAATCAGTGAATATTTATTTTCAAGGATGCAAATTTACAGGTGAGGTTACCTCATAATTTGCTGCCCCCGCTAACAATTCCCACTCAATGTACATGCTATGTTATCGCAGACATAGCCTCAGAAACATCTTACACTTCACTTTGGACAGGTCTGCTATGTTTTGCATGCTAAGGGGAAGCTTTATAATGGGGAATGGGTATCACTACCCCCACTTCATTATGCACCACTACACTACGCATTGTGGCCCATCACGTTCATAAAAATCGAGCACTGAGGTATGGCCGGCAAGGCCCCATGGATTCCTCTCTGGTTTAGAGTCCCAAAGACAACAAAGACTAGATCACATTTATAAAGCACAACGCTGTGCTTTATAAATGTACATACAGTTGTGCTCATAAGTTTACATACCCTGGCAGAATTTATGATTTTTGGCCATTTTTCAGAGAATATGAATGATAACACAAAAACTTTTCTTTCACTCGTGGTTAGTGTTTGGCTGAAGCCATATATTATCAATCAACTGTGTTTACTCTTTTTAAATCATAATGACAACAGAAACTACCCAAATGACCCTGATCAAAAGTTTACAGTTCTTAATACTATGTATTACCCCCTTTCATCAAAGACAGCTTAAAGTATTTTGTGGTATTTGTGGATGATGCTCTTTATCTTCTCAGATTGTGGTATTTGTGGATGATGCTCTTTATCTTCTTCCTCTTGGCAAAAAGCCTCCAGTTCCTGTAAATTCTTGAGCTGTTATGCATTAACTGCACATTTAAAATCTCCCCAGAGTGGTTCAATGATATTGAGGTCAGGAGACTGAGATGGCCACTCCAGAACCCTCACTTTATTCTGCTGTAGCCAATGACAGGTTGACTCGGCCTTGTGTTTTGGATCATTGTTTTGGATCATCACGTTGGAGTGTCCAAGTACGTCCCTTACGCAGTTTCCTGGCTGATGAATGCAAATGTTCCTCCAGTATTTTTTTCATTCAATAGTTTTTATTGATGATTTTCACATATAACAGAAGCAATCAAAAACTGTTGTTTGTTGCAAGGTGGTAGAACAATGTACAAATAAGGTAACATAGTAATATCAATGTTGGGTAAAGTTATCGTTATATAAACTTCCTAACACTTGTTATGCAGTGGAGGTATGGGTTGACTACCATCCTGGACACCCCTTCGGGTTCAAGACTGTGTCCAGGGCTATAGACAACTCCATTCTCCTTTGGGTTATTCCATTCAATTGTGCAGTTTATTATACATTGAAGAGAACCATCTTACGAACATTAGTAAACACCTCCAGTATTTTTTGATAACATACTGCATTCATGTTGCCATCGATTTTGACCAAATTTCCTGTCCCTTTGTAGCTCACACATCCCCAAAACATGAGCGATCCACCTCCGTGTTTCACAGTAGGAATGGTGTACCTTTCATCATAGGCCTTGTTGACTCCTCTCCAAATGTAGCGTTTATGGTTGTGGCCAAAAAGTTCAATTTTTATCTCATCACTCCAAATGACTTTGTGCCAGAAGGTTTGAGGCTTGTCTCTGTGCTGTTTGGCGTATTGTAAGCAAGATACTTTGTGACATTTGCATAGTAATGACTTTCTTCTGGCAACTCAACTATGCAGCCCATCTTTCTTCAAGTGCCTCCTTATTGTGCATCTTGAAACAGCCCCACCACATGTTTTCAGAGAGTCATGTATTTCACCTGAAGTTATTTGTGGGTTTTTCTTTGTATCCCAAACAATTTTCCTGGCAGTTGTGGCTGAAATTTTTGGTCTACCTGACCATGGTTTGGTTTCAAAAGAACCCCTCATTTTCCACTTCTTGATTGGAGTTTGAACACTGCTGATTGGCATTCTCAATTCCTTGGATATCTTTTTATATCCCTTTCCCATTTTATACAGTTTAACTGCCTTTTCCCGCAGATCCTTTGACAATTCTTTTGCTTTCCCCATGACTCAGAATCCAGAAATGTCAGTGCAGCACTGGATGAAAGATGCAAGGGTCTGTCAGGAGTCCAGAAATTAATTGACCTTTTATACACAAACACTAATTACAAGCAAACAGATCACAGGTGAGGATGAGTACCTTTAATATCCATTCAAACCTCTTTGTGTCAACTTGTGTGCATGTTATCAGGCTAAAATCACCAGGGTATGTAAACTTTTGATCAGGGTCATTTGGGTAGTTTCTTTTGTCATTATGATTTAAAAAGAGTAAACACAGTTGATTGATAATAAATGGCTTCAGCAAAACACTAACCATGAGTGAAAGAAATGTTTTTGTGTTATCATTCATATTCTCTGAAAAATGGCCAAGAAATCATAACTTTTGCCAGGGTATGTAAACTTATGAGCACAACTGTAGTTAGTTAACTTAAACCTAAAGTGGGTGTAAACCTCAGACATGAAATCTGAACAAAGCATATCCCTCTATAGTGTATACTTGTCTCCATTAATAGCAAAGTGAGGGAGATTTATTAAAACTGGAGCACTCATAATCTGGTGCAGCTGTGCATGGTAGCCAATCAGCTTCTAACTTCAGCTTGTTCAATTAAGCTTTGACAAAAAAAACTGTAATATGGTTTCTGTGCAGAGCTGCACCAGATTTTGTAAGCTTTAGTTTTAGTAAATCTACAGTTAAAGTGATTGTAAACTTTTTTTTTTAAATAACATGTTATACTTACCTGCTCTGTGCAAGGTTTTGGCACAGAGTAGCCCCGATCCTCCTTTTCTCGGGTCCCCCGATGGTGCTCCTGGCTCCTCCTCTTCGATGAGTGCACCCACGGTGAGCTGATTTCCGTAGGGGCACCCATGCGGGCACGCTTCCGAGTACTGTACTGAGTTTATTAACACAGACAGCAGGACTCGGCTCCGCACTCCATTCTCGTGTCACTGGATTTGATTGACAGCAGCAAGAGCCAATGACAGTGGCTGGAGCTGCCGGGCTTGAGCTCATCACTGGAACGATCGGGTTCAGGTAAGAAAAAAGTGGGCTCTCTGGGGCAGCTGCAGCACAGAAGGTGTTTCACCTTAATGCATATAATACATTAGGTGAAAATCCCTGAGACTTTACAACTCCTTTAAGTGTCATTTTTGTCTTCTGCTTCATTCGTCTGCAATCAACATTGCTTCTGACAAGTTTTCCTGACACCAAGAGAAAAAAGGTGACAAGGGAGGGACCTCTAGCTGATTAACAGCCTCAACTCTGTTCATGTGTGCTGTGTGTGTGTGGGGTGTGTCCCTTCCCTCCAACCAACTCTCAGAGCTCTCTTCACTGAGCTCTGTGGAGTGTAACCTCAGCTCTCTGCACCTTTTTTTTAACAACTCAGACAAGCTTTAAAAATGTTGGACTTTGAATGGATGTAGAAAAATAGAGGACTGCAGATAAACAGGTATAACTTATGTAGGAGAATGTGTTTAATTACTATGTATCACCCGAGGCCAGTCCCTTCACTGGGTATATGTAAGGGTTTACAACCACTTTAGGGATAACTGTACTTTTGGAAAAAGTACAGTAACCCTTTGTGCCTACCACCTTAACAAACTCAACCAACCCTCTTCTGCCCCTGATACATTGTTACTCAAAACCAATGGCCAAGATCAGCATCATTCTTCACAACCTCCAGATGATATCTTCTTGCCACCGCCCATGTCTGCACATTCAATCCACATTGACTTTCATGGGGCCATCCCCTAAACACCCTATAGGAGTCTATGGGGATTGATTGCACAGGTGTGGCCAACAGCAGCAAGACTTCAGCCAAAGAACTATGCAGATTCCTGTAGGCCAGGGGTCTCCAAACTATGGCCCTCCAATTGTTCAGGAACTACAATTCCCATCATGCCTAGTCATGTCTATAAATTTCAGAGTTTTACAATGTCTCATGGGATCTGTAGTTTTGCAACAGCTGGAGGGCCGTAGTTTGGAGATCCCTGCTGTAGGCCACCAGATTCAGTTAAGAATGCATCTGGATTATTGTGCTTTTCACATTATTATGTTTCCTTGCACAAATGTACTGAATCATATGCTAATTCTGTAAACCATAATTCACAGCGTTTGGTTCCCAGTGGTTCTTCCTATCTTTAACTAAGCACATAATGGTTAAAATAGTTTGAACAGAATAAGAAAACAATGACCATTGGGAGTGTATGAAAAAATCAGAGATTAAACAATTTCTCAGCTGCATGTTAACTCTCCTACCTTGGTGCTATGTCAATAACAAGTATCACATGAGAATACTTAA
This sequence comes from Aquarana catesbeiana, assembly GCF_042186555.1. Classification (NCBI taxonomy): domain Eukaryota; kingdom Metazoa; phylum Chordata; class Amphibia; order Anura; family Ranidae; genus Aquarana; species Aquarana catesbeiana. Next base: position 334,134,887 of record NC_133325.1, read on the forward strand.
AAAAAGAACCCTGCGCCATGCTCAACCCCCCCCCCCCCCCCACTCCTTTTTCTTTGTTCAAACTGGCAGGTAGCCAGATCTAATGTTAGCATTATTTTGTATTTATTTTTGTTTTACTAAACGACTGTAAAGGCAGTGACAAAAAACAATTAGCAATTAAAGAAGAAGTCTACCAAAAGGGCTTCATTTGTTAAAAATCTTAAAATAATAGACCATGGTTCAGCAGCTCCACATTCCATAGGGTGTACTGCTAGGATCTAAAATCCCTATTCCGAAGTGTTGTAGCACCTTTAGCAGAAATCTGGTGTATAGATGGGTTCTCCACCATGCATACAGTATATGCTGTGACAACCTCGTCTCATTATGAAAAAGGGATACATGCTAGCCAACTGTATTAAAACCCAGTTCCAAAAGGACTTTTTTTGTTTATTTTAAATAGAGTATAGAATAATGTGAACTGTTTTCAGATTTTTTATTTCTGTCTACACCTCTACTGTTTCAGAGACCAGGACAAGAAATGAAAGGATCAAGGGTCACCAAGACAGTAAGGCATACAGCAATAAAAACATGACCAAGGTTTAAAGGGCGCATTATAACACACATAATACAACCATTACTGTACATGTTATGTTAGATTAATATGTGTTGTGGTATGTTGCCATTCATTGTGATTTGCTCCTCTTTAGGCCTCAATTACACAGGCAGCTGGGGGACTGGTAAAAACAGGTGGTTGAGCAGCTGTATTGCCATCCCCTGACTGCCAAGTTGCACGGTAACATGACCAGCGTCCATGTTAGTACACACTGCCACAGTTGCGCTGCTGCATAATTTATACAACATGTCACGTTTGGCAGAAAGTACTGTCGCCAAACACAACCCGTTCAAGTAAATGAAGCTGCACGACAACCACAAGCCAAGTGTTTGTCTTGCGAATGTGGCGCGGCTTCATTTACTTGAATGGGTCACGTTTGGCCTGCCCAATGTGACCAGCACAGTATTTCAATAGAAAATCCCTGTCTGGCCAAAAAAAAAAACAAGCATTCATCTTTCAGCAGTGTCACCCTTGAATGCCTGACAGCTGCTGCGCTACCACCTCCTGAAAAGTGATTCCCCCATCAGGGTGGATATCAATCAATCATTTTATTTTTTTTTTAAATAAAAAAAAAAATCTACATTTTTTTTTTTTTTTTTTTATATAAATCAGATTTTTTTTTCATTTCAATCGATTTTTTGGATTTTTAGCATATTTATTTTAATAAAATGCTTTTGGAGTAAAAATCAATCTAAAGATAGTTTTCTATTCAAGATACATTAATAATTTAGTTTATTCAGCATGAAATGGAGCTTAGTTATGTAGCATGAGGCAGTATATTCTGCAATATTTACATTTTTGGTAAACTCATTCAATGAATCCAAACTCTGCAAGATGAGAACATGCACTGCATTGATGCATTCACACAAGTTCACAGTAATTAAGAGATAAAACAAAGTTCAAGAATATTCCTGTATCCCATTATTTTTCAAATCTATGTACACCACAATCTGTATGACTGAATCGGTTCTGATATTGCTGTTTTACTAACCTTTTTTTGTGTGGCCTGCACTTCTGTCTCCCATAAAGATTGATAACTTGGCAACTTTATACCTTGATTACACCTTGATATAGTGTAGCTGGGAGCCTGCTGATGGGATTTACAAAAAGCTTATGGCTGCTATTGCAGCCATTAACTTGTTTTAGTCCCTGTCAATGCCTTGAAGAATGCTTCACATCATTGGCAGCATAAGGGTTAAATCAGCTATGTCCTGCCTAAAAAGGTCTACCTGCAACAGTAGACAGTAAATGATTACCTCTTCTGATGGCCGCACTGCCAAATGCAGCTCCATTCACCAGAACTCTTCCTCAGAAGGCCGCTGAGGAATCAATACCTCCAGAAGTGTAGATCTCATTGATCCCCTACTGCTCTCATTGTCACTTTTTGTGATAAAATGGGCATTAAGGTACCTTTTTTATGTTTACTCTCTGCCAATTGACCGTCAAGCCTTGGTATCTGTCTTCTACCCAAAGAGTGGCAAGCGGAGCTTTCTCTTCTGCACCAATGTCAGAATGGGAACTGACATCTTCATCCCAGATATCCACTTCCCTAAAGCCAGAGTGGGGGAAATAGAAGCGGAGGAGCCAGATGGGCAAAGCATGTACACTGATGAAGGCCTCTGTTGTAACCAGTATAAATAAATGAGGCACTGTTTCTTCTGGGTACCAACAATGCTGTTGCCATCGACCATTTGATAGGCTGAAAAACGTTGTTGGACCAGCGCAGGAAATACAGTTAGATTCAGGGGAACAACAAGATAATCAGGTAGTTTTATTAATAACTGGAGCTAATAAAAACAAAGATTATTTCAATAAGAATATATTATAGTAACATCACAAAGAAGACTTTATCCAGTTTTGATTGGAGAGATACTTTAAAGGCTACTAAGAACTAAAATGTTTCAAACCTTTTTTGGTATTTTCAAGTACTGAGTAGTATGGTATCCTTGATTGCTCACAGCACAGACTATAAATAAGGCTGGTCATAGATTATACAATTTTCTTGTACAACTTTCCTTCAGATTTACCAAAACCATATAATACGAGGTCAAACCTAAACACTTTCAATGTGTATGCAATCAGGCATTCCCTTGCACTACATAGTTGAAGGTAAATCTAAAGAAAAATGAATAGGAAATTTGTATGGTGTATGGCCAGCTTAAGTAATGACACCTACGCATATGTGTGCTGTGTGGCAAACTTTAACCCTGCTACAGAGTAATAAACACTAATTGGGTTCCAATTAATGATACATAATATACACTCAGTGGCCAGGTACTAGGTACACCTTGCTAGTACTGGGTTGGACCCCCTTTTGCCTTCAGAACTGTCCTAATTCTTCATGGCATAGATTCAACAAGGTGTTGGAAACATTCCTCGGAAATGTTGGTTCTTTTTGACATGATAACATCACGCATTTGCTGCAGATTTGTCGGCTGCACATCCATGATGCAAATCTCCCATTCCACCACATCGCAAAGGTGCTCCATTGGATTGAGATCTGGTGACTGTGGAGGCCATTGGAGTACAGTGAACTCATTGTCATGTTAAAGAAACCAGTTTGAGATTATTTGAGCTTTGTGATATGGTGCATTATCCTGCTGGAAGTAACCATCAGAAGATGGGTACACTGTAGTCACAAAGGGATGGACATGGTCAGCAACAATACTCAGGTAGGCTGTGGCATTGACTGATGCTCAATTGATACTAAGGGGCCCAAAGTGAGCCAAGAAAATATCCCCTACAACATTACACCACCACCAGCCTGAACCATTGATACAAGGCAGGATGGATCCATGCTTTCATGTCGTTTGCCCCAAATTCTGACCCTACCATCTAAATGTTGCAGCTGAAATCGAAACTCATCCAACCAGGCAACATTTTGCCAATCTTCTAATGTCCAATTTTATTGAGCCTTTGTAAATTGTAGCCTCAGTTTCCTGTTCTTAGCTGACAGGAGTGGCACCCGGTGTGGTCTTCTGCTGCTGTAGACCATGTGCTTCAAGGTTCAATGTGTTGATCCCTGACATCAACAAGGCATTTTCTTCCATGCAACTGCGGCTCACTGGATATTTTTTTGGACCATTCTCTGTAAACCCTAGAGATGGTTGTATGTGAAAATCCCGGGGGATCAGCAGTTTTTGAAATACTCAGACCATCCCGTTTTGCACCAGGAACCATGCCACATTCAAAGACACTTAAATTCCCTTTCTTCCCCATTCTGATGCTTGGTTTGAACTTCAGCAAGTTGTCTTCACCTCGTTTAGATGCCTAAATGCATTTAGTTGCACTCCAATGTGATTGGCTGATTAGTAATTTGTGTTACCAAGCAATTGAACAAGTGTACCTAATAAAGTGGCTTGTGAGTGTATATACAGTATGATATATATATATATATATATATATATATATATATATATATATATAATTTTTAAATAATAAGCATGGCAAGGCATGCACACACAAAGAAATTGTGGTATTCTTACTTGAATCCAGGACTATCAACTTTTTTGCCAAGTTCAGCCACAGGAATCCAACTTCACATAACTGAGATAGGACATTATTCCCAAGCTCAAATGAAAAAAAACAAACAAGTTACTTAAAACGCAGCTCACAAGGCTTCAATTACTGTGCAAGGACTTGAATGGAATCCAGATAACAAATATGTGAAACTTTCAATTCTACCACATGAGGAGCTAAACAAGCAAAGCAAATATACTGTGGTAACCATAGTAGGGAGAAGGGCAGTATTTGGCATTTCTTTGTCAGGATTAGCTATCCCAAATCTTTCTTAGCAAAGATACACCGAGCATGTTTTGTATAGTACTGTATTTTTCGCCACATACTACTAAAATAAAACAGTGTCAGGAGGGGGTCCTCGTCCCACAACGGGCCTTTATGTCCCACCAGACAGCCACAGATGTCAAACATAAAGAGCCTGTTCAGGCATAATTATTCATTTACTCAAGAAATTGCTAGTCAGTTTGTGTGATGACCTTGAAAGGCACAAGTTAAAAGAGGAGCTCATTTCAGAAACTTCTGCAAAAGTGAACACCAATATGATAAAAATAGACCTGTGGATTGAAAGAACCCCCCCCAAAAAAAAAATCACATCTGGTTCTCAGTTCTCCCTTAACTGTGTGAAAAAAGGGACTATTGTTCTGCTATTCTTTTGTTTTCCACCATAAAAAGCTGACATGAATTGAGCTTTAAAATAAGCATGAGCCACCTTGCATTGTTCCCAACAAGCTTTGTCACGGCCTCTTATTCCCATACTGTCTTGAGCGCACAGCCACTCCAACAAGCACGCTAAAAATGCAGCTGCTAAGAAATGCAAATACTTCTTTTTAAGCTCATTCCCCTCTCAGCCATATAGAAAATTTGTCTGGAAACCATGGATATTATAGCAGAAAGTCACTGAGCTGGAATAATGGATTGCGGTTGCTACGGAGACCTTTTTGAAGTTGCCTTTCTCCCATAAGTTTGCACATCCAGCAACCACAATCAGAAGCCAACAGACTGCTGATGCCAAAAACTTAAAAAAAATAAATAAAAAAGCTGTACCCAGAATAAAAAAAAAATACATTTATTGATCTGTGCAAAGTAAAAACTGCAGTTACTGAGTGAGCACATTTCAGGAACACAAACTCAGCTTCAGACTGGAAAAAATATGCAAACCAACATGTGGGGTTTATGTGGTGGTATAAGGCTTGGCTGGGGTAACATCGAAAGCAGCCAAGTTATAAAACTATGTTATTACGGCTCCATTTTGTTGGACATAATGAACATAATGCATATTAAAAGCATCTTGTAAAACCTAATGATGCAGTAGGTTACAAAATATAAAGGGAATGACTGCCAGTTTATAGATGAGAAATAAACGTTCCTAGCAAATGCTGAGCTAGTAACCAACACTATTGCCAGCCTGCTATACTATCGCCTTCCCCCTCTGTGTAAAAGTGTATTTTCTGTAATCCAGTGCTGAGAGATACAAATCAGTGATTTGTCATTTTATACATCAGTATTCCAGCCGAATGGATTCATGTAAAAGGCTTCAAACAAATGCAGTGACATTGGGTGCAGCATTAAATTCACCAGGGAATATGCTCTATCTAGATGATGATTCATCTCATCTAAACTAGAATGTAGGCATAGGTTAAAGTTATTATGTATCTAATGAATTTAGCAACAATAAACACATATCATAACATGGAATTTCAAAAGAAAATAATACCAGATTATTTACTCGTGTAACATTTATAGTAGATACACAAACAATGAAAGTGCACAGCAAACAGAAGAGACTGCCTGTTCAGTAAAATATCTGATAATACACCTTCCCTGTTTGCCATGTAACAGAATAAAACTGAAGCTGTACATGTATCTGTCAGATATGACAGCACACAAGGTTCCAGTACACCACTAGACATTTAAATCAATTTACATCCAACTTGATGACACAAAGTAATAGACAGATTGATCCTCCTGTTATTGTGCATCAAGAGGTTTTGGGTCTTAAGGAAGGAGAGGTAATATTTGCAGACAATTGTTAGAACGTCAAGATCAACCATACATGATAACATTATACACAGGGAGCAGGGGGGGGGGGGGTGCTATGGCTTGGCACAAGCTGTAGGGAAATGTGATATGTATCACAACAGGCAGCAGTAAGCTGGTATCTCAACAGCAACACAAAGGCAAGTAGGCACTCAGTCTAAAGGCCCATACACACGGTCAGAAAATCTGAAGATACATTTCGTCTGATGAACGATCTGCCGATTTTCTGATTGTTAGTATGCTGCTTTTGACAGCCGATTACAAATTTTCGGCAGATAAAAACTTGAAAATTTTTGTCTGATGTGACCACAAGGTCCGATTTTCTTTTCATTAGTATGGTTTTCTGACAAAAAAAAATCTGAAGAGCAAGACTAGGCATGCTCAGAAATGAAAGAACACGTAACAAAACAATTCAACATATTACGTCACTTCTGACGTTGAATTCTGTCAACAGAAAAAATTCTGATGGTGAGTACCCTCTTCACTTTCGATTTGAGACAAGCATCAAACAAAAAAAACTGACGAAAATTCATCCAATAATCTGACGGTGTGTACAAGGCTTTAAGCCCCATACACACTATTAGATTTTCTGTAGATTTTTCTCTTCAGATTTACCAAATATATTTATAATATGAGGTCAAACCTTAAGAGTTTCAATTTTTATGCAGCCAGGCAGGCAGGCCCTTGCACTACATGGTTTTGGTAAATTTGAAGACAAAAATCTGCAGAAAATCTAATAGTGTGTATGGGGTCTTAAGCTGGCCATACACCATTCAATTTTCTCAATCAATTTACTTTAGATTTACCTTCAACTATGTAGTGCAAGGGCCTGCCTGATTGCATACAAATTGAAAGTGTTTAGGTTTGACCTCATATTATATGGTTTTGGTAAATCTAAAGGAAAGTTGCACAAGAAGATTGTATAATGTATGGCCAGCCTTACTGAGCAAGGCAGCGCAAAAAACTGTGGTGTGCAGTAACCCATAGTAACCATTCAGATTTCACCCTTTGTCTGCTGTCAGTGCAATGCAAAATAATTGCCAGGTCAGTTATGTGTTACTTTTTTTTCAAAGCGCTTACTCTACGTGTTATCAAAAAAAAAAAAAAAGGCCAGAGAGGTACATTTTAACAGCATAGTGCAAAGAGCAGTGATGTGCAAAAATCCAAAGCTACTAATCATACATCAGCTGACTCCTTTGAATGATTTAAAAACTGACATGTTGCTGTGGATAAGCAGATAAGTGCATGCTGTTCTCCCTATTGTAAAACATTTTTCAAAAAATCAAAATATTCTTCAGTAATTCAAGTAACATATTAATTCAATGCATAAAGAGAAAATTCTAAAAACTTAAAATCTGAAAGAGCTAAAAAAAAAAAAAAAAAAAAAAGCTTAGTTTACAAGCAAAACACACTGAGCTAAAACTTACTGTGCTCTTACACAGCCATTCTCAATAAGGGTTATGTGAAACCATAGGGTTCCTCTAGAGGTTGTTAGGGGTTCCTTGAGCTGTGGCTGATTGACCTTTCTAGCTGCTGGTGTCTGCAGGGTTACAGTGCCAATGCCACTTGGCAGAGTCACTGGAATGTTGCCAATGGTCTTTTTCGCTGTCTGTAAGAGTAACATGCCTCTCACTGATGACAATTGTAAGGGGGTATTCTTCCCACTGTCCACCAGGGTGGAGGCCATTATTCCTACAGACCACTAATGTAAGGGGGTTCTTCCTACTGGCCACCAATGTAAGGGGCAGTCTTATCACTGACCACCAATGTAAGGAGCATTCTTCATACTGACCACCAATGTAAGCAGCATTCTTTCCACTGACCACCAATGTAAGAAGCATTCCCCCACTGACCACCAATGTAAGAAGCATTCTTCCCACTGACCACCAGTGTAAGGGGATCCTCTTCTTCTACTTCTACTTCTTCTACTTCTTCTACTGACTCTCAATGGAAAGAGTATTGGTCCCTCTGGCTACCGATGTAAGATGCATTCTTCCCACTGACCCCTAATCTAAGGGGCATTCTTTCTATTGACCACCAGAGTAAGGGGACATACTTCTTACTGACTACCAATGTAAGAGACATTCTTCCTACTGGCCAGTGGCCACCAATGTAAGGGGAGTATTGTTTCTACTGACCACCAAAGTAAGGGAGACAGTATTCCCATGGGTGGACATTCTTCCCACTGACCAACAAAGTAGAGGGGATGGCATTCTTCCCACTGACCATTAATGTAAAGGGGAATTCTTCCCCTGATTCTTGATGTAAGGGGGCATTCTTCCACTTGATTCTCAATGTAGGGGACATTCTTCCCACTGACCTACAATGTAAGGGGCATTCTTTCCACTGACCTACAATGTGAGGGGAATTTTTTCCACTGACCCACAATGCAAGGGGCATTCTTCCCAGTGCCCTCCAAAGTTAAGGGCATTCTTCCCACTGTCCAGCAATGTAAGGGGGCATTCTTCCCACTGACCTTCAATGTAAGGGGCATTCTTTCCAGTGCCCACCAATGTTAAGGACATTCTTCTAACTATCCACCAATGTAAGGGGGCATTCTTCCCCCTGATCCTAAAATGTAAGGGGTATTCTTTCCAGTGAGCTACAATGTAAGGGGCATCCTTCCCGGTGCCCACCAATGTAAAGGGCATTATTCAAACTGACCACAAATGTAATGAGCCATTCTTCCCCCTGATCCTCGGTGTAAGGTATCATTCTCCCCACTGTCTACCAATGTAAGTGGGCATTCTCCCCCCTGATCCTCAATGTAAGGGGTATTCCCAGTGACCTACAATGTAAGGAGCATGCTTCTCAGTGCCTACCAATGTAAAAGGCATTCTTCCCACTGATCACAAATGTATGGAGGCATGCTTCCCCCTGATCCACAGTTTAAGGTATCATTCTTCCCAGTGCCCACCAATGTAAAGGACATTCTTCCCCCTGATCCTTAAAGTAAGGTATCATTCTTCCCTGTGCCCACCAATGTAAAGTGCATTCTTCCCAGTGTCCACCAATGTAAAGGGTGTTCTTCCCAGTGCCCACCAATGTAAAGGGCATTCTTCCCAGTGCCAACCAATGCAAAGGGCATTCTTCCCCCTGATCCTCAGTGTAAGGTATCATTCTTCCTAGTTCCCATCAATGTAAAGGGCATTCTTCCCAGTGCCAACCAATGTAAAGGGCATTCTTCCCCCTGATCCTCAGTATAAGGTATCATTAGTCCTAGTGCCCACCAATGTAAAGGGCATTCTTCCCCCGATCCTTGATGTAAGGTATCATTCTTCCCAGGTCCCACTAATATAAAGGACATTCTTCCCAGTGCCCACCAATGTAAAGGGAATTATTCCCAGTGCCCACCAATGTAAAGGGCATTCTTCCCAGTGCCAACCAATGTAAAAGGCATTCTTCCCACTGACAACCAAGGTAAGGGGGATTCTTCCCACTAATCCCCAATGAATTCTTGTTAGTAGGGGTTCCCCGAGACCCGAAGGTAAACAAAGGTAGGGTAAGGCAGTTTTACATTGTATTTGGTATGACCCTTAACTAGCAGCAGAGAAATGATGATGTGACGGGATTTATTTGCAAACATTTCGTTCCTACACAGGAACAAACCCATCCAGTAATAGTGAATAGCGGGACTGATGGGGAGATGATGTGAAGAGAGGAATGGGTGCAGGGATGTGGGAACAAGTGTCTCACCGCTCTGCAGGGTGTTCTCACATTTCCACTCGCCCACTTTCTTGCAGGACTCCCATAGGGACAGGTAGTATTGATTGTCCGCCGTCACCCAGGCTGGGCTCAGAACGGCTCCGATGTCCAGACACAGGGCAAGGAAGATGCACACAAGTCCCACCAGTTTGAGAGGGGTAAGTACCGAGGAGCGCACCTCCTCCATCCCGCTGGTAGAAGAAGCCATGCTCCCCTCCCAGGATCAGCTACTAGACGATGTATGGAAGGTGCTGGAGGGGACACCGAGCCGCCGCCGCCGCCGTCTGCCTCCAACTCCCAGGACACTTGTGTAAGTGTATGACTAGTGCGATATCAGGTGGGGTGTAGGACTCCGCTGCCTGCTGTAGGTCTCCACTGCCTGCTGCACGATGGGGAGAACAAGTGGCTGGAGAGGCTCCTTCCTCTGCTGCTTCTTCTTCTGCTGCACCCTGCTCCAGGACACAAGCCAACTGTTCCCCACTGACCTCCGTCTTTGCATAACTCCCTCCCTCCCTCCTGCCTTCCTCTCCTTTCTTCGCCTTCTTCTCCTCGGCTCTCTCCCTCTCTCCTGCTGGCTGCAAAGGGGGCACCGGCCAAGCTGCTGACGTCACAGACAGGAGGGACAGACAGCCAGGGAGCACGACGACAACGACAATGACATGCATGGACTTGGAGAGACGATGTTCCCGGCTCAAGAATCACATCGGGGGGTGATAGGAACACTCTGGGCTCCTCTTAGCAGCTTGTTTTAGTGATGCCAGTCTCGTCTAGTAATCCGCCGTTCATAGGGGTGTGCAGGAGGAATGTTCACTGAAAAGCTCAACTCCACCAAAGTCTTACCTTGCCTGAAAGTCACACTAAACAAGATCCTCATTCTCCTAAAAATCAACCAGGACTGGACTGGGACAAAAATATGGCCATGGACTTCATCCAGACCAGGCCACTTGAATTGAATAAAATGCTGCCCCCCACCCCTCTCAAAGAAAAAAAAAATCATGCCCACAGAAAGGCCCCCACATCCATTATTGTATATCATGAGAGGATGAGAGAGACAGGTGGGAGTAAGAGAGAGGGGGGTGTGAGGAAAAGGGGGTGAGAGAGAGGGGGTGAGTGTAAGAGAGAGGGGGTGAGAGAGAGGGGGTGAGTGTAAGAGAGAGGAGGAGGCTGAGAGTCAGAAGGGGGGCTGAGAGAGAGGAGGGGGCTGAGAGACAGAGGGGGCTGAGAGATAGAGGGGGAGGGGGCTATGAGAGAGAGGGGGCTGAGAGACAGAGGGGGCTGAGAAACAGAGGGGGGCTGAGAGAGAGGGGGTGCTGAGAAACAGATGGGGGCTGAGAGACAGAGGGGGGACTGAGGGACAGAGAGGGGGGCTGAGAGACGGGGAAGGCTGAGAGACAGAGAGGGGGCTGAGAGACAGAGGGGGCTGAGAGACAGAGAAGGGGGGCCTGAGAGACAGAGGGGCCTGAGAGACACAGGGGGGCTGAGAGACAGAAGGGAAGAGGAGGGCTGAGAAACAGAGAGGGGGGCTGAGAGACATAGGGGGCTGAGAGAATTAGGGGGGTGAGAGACAGAGAGGGGGGCTAAGAGACAGAGGGGAGACTGAGAGACAGGGAGGGCTGAGAGACAGAGTGGAGGAGTGAGAGACAGAGGGGGCTGATAGAGAGGAGGGGGCTGAGAGACAGAGGGGGACTGAGAGACAGAGGAGGGCTGAGAGAGAAGAGGGGGTTGAGAGACAGAGGGGGGCCGAGAGACAGAGGGGGAAGGCTGTGAGACAGAGTGTGGGCTGAGAGACAGAGGGGGCTGAGAGACAGAGGGGGGCTGACAGACAGAGAGGGGGCTGAGAGACAGAGGGGGAAGGCTGAGAGACAGAGAGGGGGGCTGAAAGACAGAGGGGGCTGAGAGACAGAAGGGGGCTGAGAGACAGAGAGGGGGGCTGAGAGACAGAGGGGGAAGGCTGAAAGACAGGGAGGGGGCTGAGAGACAGAGGGGGGCTGAGAGACAGAGGGGGCTAAGAGACAGAGGGGGGCTGAGAGACAGAGAGGGGGCTGAGAGACAGGGGAGAAGGCTGAGAGGCAGAGAGGTGGGACTGAGAGACAGAGAGGGGGGCTGAGAAACAGAGGGGGGCTGAGAGACAGAGGGGGGCTGAGAGCCAGAGAGGGGGGCTGAGAGACAGAGGGGGGCTAAGAGACAGAGAGGGGAAGGGCTGAGAGACAGAGAGGGGGGTTGAGAGACAGAGGGGGCTGAGAGACAGAGAGGGGACTGAGAGACAAAGGGGGAGAGAGACAGAGGGGGGCTAAGAGACAGAGGGGGGCTTAGAGACAGAGATGGGGGCTTAGAGATAGTGGGGGGTGAGGGACAGAGAGGGAAGCTGAGAGCCAGAGAGGGGGGGCTGGAGACTGAGGGTGGGACTGAGAGACAGAGGGGGGGACTGAGAGACAGAGGGGGCTGAGAAACAGAGTGGGGCTGAGAGACAGAGCGCAGGGGGGGTGAGAGCCAGAGGGGGTGGCTGAGAGACAGAGGGGGGTGGCTGAGAGACAGAGGGTGGGAGTGTGAGACAGAGGGGGCTGAGAGACAGAGAGGGGGCTGAGAGACAGAGGGGGGTGAGAGACAGAGGGGGGCTGAGAGACAAAGGGGGGTGAGAGACAGAGAGGGGGTCTGAGAGACAGAGGGGGGCTGACAGACAGAGGGGGGCTGAAAGAGGGGGCTGAGGGACAGAGGGGGCTGAGAGACAGGGGGGCTGAAAGACAGAGGGGGGACTAAGAGAGAGAGTGGGGGGCTGAGAGACAGAGGGGGGGGGCTCACAGACAGAGTGGGGCTGAGAAACAGAGAGGGGGTTGTAAGACAGAGAGGGGGCTTAGAAACAGAGAGGGGGGCTGAGAAACAGAGAGGGGTGGCTGAGAGACAGAGAGGGCTGAGAGATAGAGGGGGCTGAGAAACAGAGGGGGAGGGGGCTGTGAGACAGAGGGGGCTGAGAGACAGAGGGGGGACTGAGAGACGGGGGGCTGATAGACAGAGGGGAGTGAGAGACAGAGGGGGAGCTGAGAGACAGAGAGGGGTTTGAGAGACAGAGAGGGGGTCTGAGAGACAGGGGGGCTGAGAGACAGAGGGGGCTTAGAGAGACGATGGGGCTGAGGGACAGAGGGGGGCTGAGGGACAGAGGGGGGCTGAGAGAGAGGAGGGGCTGAGAAACAGATGGGGGCTGAGAGACAGAGGGTGGCTGAGAGACGGGGAAGGCTGAGAGACAGAGAGGGGGCTGAGAGACAGAGGGGGCTGGGAGACAGAGAAGGGGGGCCTGAGAGACAGAGGGGGCTGAGAGACACAGGGGGGCTGAGAGACAGAAGGGAAGAGGAGGGCTGAGAAACAGAGAGGGGGTCTGAGAGACAGAGGGAGCTGAGAGAATTAGGGAGGTGAGAGACAGAGAGGGGGGCTGAGAGACAGAGGGGGGACTGAAAGACAGGGAAGGCTGAGAGACAGAGTGGAGGAGTGAGAGACAGAGGGGGCTGATAGAGAGGAGGGGCTGAGAGACAGAGGGGGACTGAGAGACAGAGGGGGGCTGAGAGACAGGGGGGCTGAGAGAGAAGAGGGGGTTGAGAGACAGAGGGGGGCCGAGAGACAGAGGGGGAAGGCTGTGAGACAGAGAGTGGGCTGAGAGACAGAGTGGGCTGAGAGACAGAGGGGGCTGAGAGACAGAGGGGAGCTAACAGACAGAGAGGGGGCTGAGAGACAGAGGGGGAAGGCTGAGAGACAGGGAGGGGCCTGAGAGACAGAGGGGGGCTGAGAGACAGAGGGGGCTAAGAGACAGAGGGGGGCTGAGAGACAGAGAGGGGGCTGAGAGACAGGGGAGAAGGCTGAGAGACAGAGAGGTGGGACTGAGAGACAGAGAGGGGGGGCTGAGAAACAGAGGGGGGCTGAGAGACAGAGGGGGCCTAGAGACAGAGAGGGGGGCTGAGAGACAAGGCTGAAAGACAGGGAGGGGCCTAAGAGACAGAGGGGGGCTGAGAGACAGAGGGGGCTAAGAGACAGAGGGGGGCTGAGAGACAGAGAGGGGGCTGAGAGACAGGGGAGAAGGCTGAGAGACAGAGAGGTGGGACTGAGAGACAGAGAGGGGGGGCTGAGAAACAGAGGGGGGCTGAGAGACAGAGGGGGGCTGAGAGACAGAGAGGGGGGGCTGAGAGACAGAGGGGGCTAAGAGACAGAGAGGGGGAGGGCTGAGAGACAGAGAGGGGGGTTGAGAGATAGAGGGGGCTGAGAGACAGAGAGGGGACTGAGAGACAAAGGGGAGACAGACAGAGCGGGGCTAAGAGACAGAGGGGGGCTTATAGACAGAGATGGGGGCTTAGAGATAGTGGGGGGTGGGGGACAGAGAGGGAAGCTGAGAGCCAGAGGGGGGCTGGAGACAGAGGGTGGGACTGAGAGACAGAGGGGGGGACTGAGAGACAGAGGGGGCTGAGAAACATAGTGGGGCTGAGAGACAGAGAGCAGGGGGGTGAGAGCCAGAGGGGGGCTGAGAGACAGAGGGGGAGCTGAGAAACAGGGGGTGCTGGGAGACAGAGAGGGTGGCTGAGAGACAGAGGGGGGTGGCTGAGAGACAGAGAGGGAGTGTGAGACAGAGGGGGCTGAGAGACAGAGAGGGGGCTGAGAGACAGATGGGGGTGAGAGACAGAGGGGGGCTGAGAGACAAAGGGGGGTGAGAGACAGAGAGGGGGTCTGAGAGACAGAGGGGGGTTGACAGACAGAGGGGGCTGACAGAGGGGGCTGAGGGACAGAGGGGGCTGAGAGACAGGGGGGGCTGAAAGACAGAGAGGGGGACTAAGAGAGAGAGTGGGGGCTGAGAGACAGAGGGGGGCTGACAGACAGAGTGGGGCTGAGAGACAGAGAGGGGGGTTGTAAGACAGAGAGGGGGCTGAGAAACAGAGAGGGGGGCTGAGAAAGAGAGAGGGGGGGCTGAGAGACAGAGGGGGCTGAGAGATAGAAGGGGCTGAGAGACAGAGGGGGCTGTGAGACAGAGGGGGCTGAGAGACAGAGGGGGGACTGAGAGACAGGGGGCTGATAGACAGAGGGGAAGGGGGCTGTGAGACAGAGGGGGCTGAGAGACAGAGGGGGGTGAGAGACAGAGGGGGAGCTGAGAGACAGAGAGGGGTTTGAGAGACAGAGAGGGGGTCTGAGAGACAGGGGGTCTGAGAGACAGAGGGGGCTTAGAGAGACGATGGGGCTGAGGGACAGAGGGGGGCTGAGGGACAGAGGGGGCTGAGAGAGAGGAGGGGCTGAGAAACAGATGGGGGCTGAGAGACAGAGGGGGGACTGAGAGACAGAGAGGGGGCTGAGAGACAGGGAAGGCTGAGAGACAGAGAGGGGGCTGAGAGACAGAGGGGGCTGAGAGACAGAGAAGGGGGGCCTGAGAGACAGAGGGTGCTGAGAGATACAGGGGGGCTGAGAGACAGAAGGGAAGAGGAGGGCTGAGAAACAGAGAGGGGGCTGAGAGACAGGGGGGCTGAGAGAATTAGGGGGGTGAGAGACAGAGAGGGGCGCTGAGAGACAGAGGAGGGACTGAGAGACAGGGAGGGCTGAGAGACAGAGTGGAGGAGTGAGAGACAGAGGGGGCTGAGAGACAGAAGGGAAGAGGAGGGCTGAGAAACAGAGAGGGGGGCTGAGAGACAGGGGGCTGAGAAAGAAGAGGGGGCTGAGAGAGAAGAGGGGGTTGAGAGACAGAGGGGGCCAAGAGACAGAGGGGGAAGGCTGTGAGACAGAGAGTGGGCTGAGAGACAGAGGGGGCTGAGAGACAGAGGGGGGCTGACAGACAGAGAGGGGGCTGAGAGACAGAGGGGGAAGGCTGAGAGACAGAGAGGGGGGCTGAGAGACAGAGGGGGCTGAGAGACAGAGGGGGGCTGAGAGACAGAGAGGGGGGCTGAGAGACAGAGAGGGAAGGCTGAAAGACAGGGAGGGGGCTGAGAGACAGAGGGGGCTAAGAAACAGAGGGGGGCTGAGAGACAGAGAGGGGGCTGAGAGACAGGGGAGCAGGCTGAGAGACAGAGAGGTGGGACTCAGAGACAGACAGGGGGGCTGAGAAACAGAGGGGGGCTGAGAGACAGAGGGGGGCTGAGAGACAGAAGGGGGCTAAGAGACAGAAGGGGGCTAAGAGACAGAGAGGGGGAGGGCTGAAAGACAGAGAGGTGGGTTGAGAGACAGAGGGGGCTGAGAGACAGAGAGGGGACTGAGAGACAAAGGGGAGAGAGACAGAGGGGGGCCGAGAGACAGAGGGGGAAGGCTGTGAGACAGAGAGTGGGCTGAGAGACAGAGGGGGCTGAGAGACAGAGGGGGGCTGACAGACAGAGAGGGGGCTGAGAGACAGAGGGGGAAGGCTGAGAGACAGAGAGGGGGGCTGAGAGACAGAGGGGGCTGAGAGACAGAGGGGGCTGAGAGACAGAGGGGGGCTGAGAGACAGAGAGGGGGGCTGAGAGACAGAGAGGGAAGGCTGAAAGACAGGGAGGGGGCTGAGAGACAGAGGGGGCTAAGAAACAGAGGGGGGCTGAGAGACAGAGAGGGGGCTGAGAGACAGGGGAGAAGGCTGAGAGACAGAGAGGTGGGACTCAGAGACAGACAGGGGGGCTGAGAAACAGAGGGGGCTGAGAGACAGAGGGGGGCTGAGAGCCAGAGAGGGGGGCTAAGAGACAGAAGGGGGCTAAGAGACAGAGAGGGGGAGGGCTGAGAGACAGAGAGGTGGGTTGAGAGACAGAGGGGGCTGAGAGACAGAGAGGGGACTGAGAGACAAAGGGGAGAGAGACAGAGGGGGGCTAAGAGACAGAAGGGAAGAGGAGGGCTGAGAAACAGAGAGGGGGTCTGAGAGACAGAGGGGGCTGAGAGAATTAGGGAGGTGAGAGACAGAGAGGGGGGCTGAGAGACAGAGGGGGGACTGAAAGACAGGGAAGGCTGAGAGACAGGGGGGCTGAGAGAGAAGAGGGGGTTGAGAGACAGAGGGGGGCCGAGAGACAGAGGGGGAAGGCTGTGAGACAGAGAGTGGGCTGAGAGACAGAGTGGGCTGAGAGACAGAGGGGGCTGAGAGACAGAGGGGAGCTAACAGACAGAGAGGGGGCTGAGAGACAGAGGGGGAAGGCTGAGAGACAGGGAGGGGCCTGAGAGACAGAGGGGGGCTGAGAGACAGAGGGGGCTAAGAGACAGAGGGGGGCTGAGAGACAGAGAGGGGGCTGAGAGACAGGGGAGAAGGCTGAGAGACAGAGAGGTGGGACTGAGAGACAGAGAGGGGGGGCTGAGAAACAGAGGGGGGCTGAGAGACAGAGGGGGCCTAGAGACAGAGAGGGGGGCTGAGAGACAAGGCTGAAAGACAGGGAGGGGCCTAAGAGACAGAGGGGGGCTGAGAGACAGAGGGGGCTAAGAGACAGAGGGGGGCTGAGAGACAGAGAGGGGGCTGAGAGACAGGGGAGAAGGCTGAGAGACAGAGAGGTGGGACTGAGAGACAGAGAGGGGGGGCTGAGAAACAGAGGGGGGCTGAGAGACAGAGGGGGGCTGAGAGACAGAGAGGGGGGGCTGAGAGACAGAGGGGGCTAAGAGACAGAGAGGGGGAGGGCTGAGAGACAGAGAGGGGGGTTGAGAGATAGAGGGGGCTGAGAGACAGAGAGGGGACTGAGAGACAAAGGGGAGACAGACAGAGCGGGGCTAAGAGACAGAGGGGGGCTTATAGACAGAGATGGGGGCTTAGAGATAGTGGGGGGTGGGGGACAGAGAGGGAAGCTGAGAGCCAGAGGGGGGCTGGAGACAGAGGGTGGGACTGAGAGACAGAGGGGGGGACTGAGAGACAGAGGGGGCTGAGAAACATAGTGGGGCTGAGAGACAGAGAGCAGGGGGGTGAGAGCCAGAGGGGGGCTGAGAGACAGAGGGGGAGCTGAGAAACAGGGGGTGCTGGGAGACAGAGAGGGTGGCTGAGAGACAGAGGGGGGTGGCTGAGAGACAGAGAGGGAGTGTGAGACAGAGGGGGCTGAGAGACAGAGAGGGGGCTGAGAGACAGATGGGGGTGAGAGACAGAGGGGGGCTGAGAGACAAAGGGGGGTGAGAGACAGAGAGGGGGTCTGAGAGACAGAGGGGGGTTGACAGACAGAGGGGGCTGACAGAGGGGGCTGAGGGACAGAGGGGGCTGAGAGACAGGGGGGGCTGAAAGACAGAGAGGGGGACTAAGAGAGAGAGTGGGGGCTGAGAGACAGAGGGGGGCTGACAGACAGAGTGGGGCTGAGAGACAGAGAGGGGGGTTGTAAGACAGAGAGGGGGCTGAGAAACAGAGAGGGGGGCTGAGAAAGAGAGAGGGGGGGCTGAGAGACAGAGGGGGCTGAGAGATAGAAGGGGCTGAGAGACAGAGGGGGCTGTGAGACAGAGGGGGCTGAGAGACAGAGGGGGGACTGAGAGACAGGGGGCTGATAGACAGAGGGGAAGGGGGCTGTGAGACAGAGGGGGCTGAGAGACAGAGGGGGGTGAAAGACAGAGGGGGAGCTGAGAGACAGAGAGGGGTTTGAGAGACAGAGAGGGGGTCTGAGAGACAGGGGGTCTGAGAGACAGAGGGGGCTTAGAGAGACGATGGGGCTGAGGGACAGAGGGGGGCTGAGGGACAGAGGGGGCTGAGAGAGAGGAGGGGCTGAGAAACAGATGGGGGCTGAGAGACAGAGGGGGGACTGAGAGACAGAGAGGGGGCTGAGAGACAGGGAAGGCTGAGAGACAGAGAGGGGGCTGAGAGACAGAGGGGGCTGAGAGACAGAGAAGGGGGGCCTGAGAGACAGAGGGTGCTGAGAGATACAGGGGGGCTGAGAGACAGAAGGGAAGAGGAGGGCTGAGAAACAGAGAGGGGGGCTGAGAGACAGGGGGGCTGAGAGAATTAGGGGGGTGAGAGACAGAGAGGGGCGCTGAGAGACAGAGGAGGGACTGAGAGACAGGGAGGGCTGAGAGACAGAGTGGAGGAGTGAGAGACAGAGGGGGCTGAGAGACAGAAGGGAAGAGGAGGGCTGAGAAACAGAGAGGGGGGCTGAGAGACAGGGGGCTGAGAAAGAAGAGGGGGCTGAGAGAGAAGAGGGGGTTGAGAGACAGAGGGGGCCAAGAGACAGAGGGGGAAGGCTGTGAGACAGAGAGTGGGCTGAGAGACAGAGGGGGCTGAGAGACAGAGGGGGGCTGACAGACAGAGAGGGGGCTGAGAGACAGAGGGGGAAGGCTGAGAGACAGAGAGGGGGGCTGAGAGACAGAGGGGGCTGAGAGACAGAGGGGGGCTGAGAGACAGAGAGGGGGGCTGAGAGACAGAGAGGGAAGGCTGAAAGACAGGGAGGGGGCTGAGAGACAGAGGGGGCTAAGAAACAGAGGGGGGGCTGAGAGACAGAGAGGGGGCTGAGAGACAGGGGAGCAGGCTGAGAGACAGAGAGGTGGGACTCAGAGACAGACAGGGGGGCTGAGAAACAGAGGGGGGCTGAGAGACAGAGGGGGGCTGAGAGACAGAAGGGGGCTAAGAGACAGAAGGGGGCTAAGAGACAGAGAGGGTGAGGGCTGAAAGACAGAGAGGTGGGTTGAGAGACAGAGGGGGCTGAGAGACAGAGAGGGGACTGAGAGACAAAGGGGAGAGAGACAGAGGGGGGCCGAGAGACAGAGGGGGAAGGCTGTGAGACAGAGAGTGGGCTGAGAGACAGAGGGGGCTGAGAGACAGAGGGGGGCTGACAGACAGAGAGGGGGCTGAGAGACAGAGGGGGAAGGCTGAGAGACAGAGAGGGGGGCTGAGAGACAGAGGGGGCTGAGAGACAGAGGGGGCTGAGAGACAGAGGGGGGCTGAGAGACAGAGAGGGGGGCTGAGAGACAGAGAGGGAAGGCTGAAAGACAGGGAGGGGGCTGAGAGACAGAGGGGGCTAAGAAACAGAGGGGGGCTGAGAGACAGAGAGGGGGCTGAGAGACAGGGGAGAAGGCTGAGAGACAGAGAGGTGGGACTCAGAGACAGACAGGGGGGCTGAGAAACAGAGGGGGCTGAGAGACAGAGGGGGGCTGAGAGCCAGAGAGGGGGGCTAAGAGACAGAAGGGGGCTAAGAGACAGAGAGGGGGAGGGCTGAGAGACAGAGAGGTGGGTTGAGAGACAGAGGGGGCTGAGAGACAGAGAGGGGACTGAGAGACAAAGGGGAGAGAGACAGAGGGGGGCTAAGAGACAGAGGGGGGCTTAGAGACAGAGATGGGGCTTAGAGATAGCGGGGGGTGAGGGACAGAGAGGGAAGCTGAGAGCCAGGGGGGGCTGGAGACAGAGGGTGGGACTGAGAGACAGAGGGGGGACTGAGAGACAGAGGGGGCTGAGAAACAGAGTGGGGCTGAGAGACAGAGAGCAGGGGGTGAGAGCCAGAGGGGGGCTGAGAGACAGAGGGGGAGCTGAGAAACAGGGGGTGCTGGGAAACAGAGGGGGTGGCTGAGAGACAGAGGGGGGTGGCTAAGAGACAGAGGGGGGTGGCTGAGAGACAGAGGGTGGGAGTGTGAGACAGAGGGGGCTGAGAGACAGAGAGGGGGCTGAGAGACAGAGGGGGGCTGAGAGACAAAGGGGGGTGAGAGACAGAGAGGGGGTCTGAGAGACAGAGGGGGGCTGAGAGACAGAGGGGGGCTGAGAGACAGAGAGGGGGCTGTAAGACAGAGAGGGGGCTGAGAGACTGAGAGGGGGGATGAGAAACAGAGAGGGGGCTGAGAGACTGAGAGGGGGAATGAGAAACAGAGAGGGGGGCTGAGAGACAGGGGGGGCTGATAGATAGAGGGGGATGAGAGACAGAGGGGGAGGGGGCTGTGAGACAGAGGGGGGACTGAGAGACAGGAGGGCTGAGAGACAGAGGGGAAGGGGGCTGTGAGACAGAGGGGACTGAGAGACAGAGGGGGCTTCGAGACAAAGGTTGGCTTCGAGACAGAGGGGGCACTGAGAGACAGGAGGGGGTGAGAGACAGAGGGGGCCGAGAGACAGAGAGGGGGCTGAAAGACAGAGGGGGAAGGCTGAGAGACAGAGAGGGGAGCTGAGAGACAGAGGTGGTGTAAAAACAGAGGGGGCTGAGAGACAGAGGGGGGCTGAGAGACAGAGAGGGGGGCTGAGAGACAGAGAGGGGGGTGAGAGACAGAGGGGGAGCTGAGAGACAGAGAGGGGTTTGAGAGACAGAGAGGGGGTCTGAGAGACAGGGGGCTGAGAGACAGAGGGGGCTTAGAGAGACGATGGGGCTGAGGGACAGAGGGGGGCTGAGGGACAGAGGGGGGCTGAGAGACAGAGGGGGCTGAGAGACAGAGAGGGGGACTGAGAGAGAGTGGGGGGGCTGAGAGACAGATGGGGCTGAGAGACAGAAAGGGGGGCTGAGAGCCAGAAGGGGCTGTGAGACAGAGAGGGGGGCTGAGGGACAGAGAGGGTGGCTGAGAGACAGAGGGGGGCTGAGAGACAGATGGGGGTTGAGAGACAGAGAGGGGGGCTGAGAGCCAGAGAGGGGGGTGGCTGAGAGACAGAGGGGGGGTTAATCAGTACAGTTGTCATCTGAAAATGCAATACAATAACACTACAACACATCACTTCCAAATTTTTATTCTGTTGTACGAGAATTTTCATAACGTTAGTAACCTATTCAATTTCTACTTGCGACTAACAAGCGAAAAAAGTTGGACGATCCGTCTTCCGATTTTCAGATCGTGTGTATGGGGCGTAAAGCCTAGTACACACAACAAGATTACCAGATAAATGACTGTATGTAGGGGGGCTGAGAGACAGAGAGGGGGCTGAGAGACAGAGGGGGTTGAGAGACAGAGAGGGGGCTGAAAGACAGAAGGGGAAGGCTGAAAGACAGAGAGGGGAGCTGAGAGACAGAGGGGGCTTAGAGACAGAGGGGGCTGAGAGACAGAGGGGGGCTGAGAGACAGAGAGGGGGCTGAGAGACAGAGGGGGAGGCTGAAAGACAAAGAGGGTGGCTGAGAGACAGAGGGGGGCTGAGAGACAGATGGGGGTTGAGAGACAGAGAGGGGGGCTGAGAGACAGAGGGGGGTTAATCAGTACAGTTGTCATCTGAAAATGCAATACAATAACACTACAACACATTACATCACTTCCAAATTTGTATTCTGTTGTACGAGAATTTTCATAACGTTAGTAACCTATTCAATTTCTACTTGCGACTAACAAGCGAAAAAAGTTGGAGGATCCGTCTTCCGATTTTCAGATCGTGTGTATGGGGCATAAAGCCTAGTACACACAACAAGATTACCAGATAAATGACTGTATGTAGGGGGGCTGAGAGACAGAGAGGGGGCTGAGAGGGGGCTGAGAGACAGAGGGGGCTAAGAGACAGAGGGGGGCTGAGAGACAGAGAGGGGGGCTGAGAAACAGAGGGGGGCTGAGAGACAGAGGGGGGCTGAGAGCCAGAGAGGGGGGCTGAGAGCCAGAGAGGGGGGCTAAGAGACAGAGGGGGCTAAGAGACAGAGAGGGGGAGGGCTGAGAGACAGAGGGGGGCTGAGAGACAGAGGGGGCTGAGAGACAGAGAGGGGACTGAGAGACAAAGGGGGAGAGAGACAGAGTGGGGCTAAGAGACAGAGGGGGGCTTAGAGACAGAGAAGGGGGCTTAGGGACAGTGGGGGGTGAGGGACAGAGAGGGAAGCTGAGAGCCAGAAAGGGGGGGCTGGAGACAGAGGGGGGACTGAGAGACAGAGAGCAGGGGGTGAGAGCCAGAGGGGGGCTGAGAAACAGAGTGGGGCTGAGAGACAGAGAGCAGGGGGGGTGAGAGCCAGAGGGGGGCTGAGAGACAGAGGGGGAGCTGAGAAACAGGGGGTGCTGGGAGACAGAGGGGGTTGCTGAGAGACAGAGGGGGGTGGCTAAGAGACAGAGGGTGGGAGTGCGAGACAGAGGGGGCTGAGAGACAGAGAGGGGGCTGAGAGACAGAGGGGGGTGAGAGACAGAGGGGGGCTGAGAGACAGAGGGGGGTGAGGGACAGAAAGAGGGTGTGAGAGACAGAGGGGGGCTGACAGACAGAGGGGGCTGAGAGAGATGATGGGGCTAAGGGACAGAGGGGCTGAGAGACAGGGGGGCTGAAAGACAGAGAGGTGGGCTGTAAGACAGAGAGGAGGCTGAGAAACAGAGAGGGGGGCTGAGAAACAGAGGGGGCACTGAGAGACAGGGGGGCTGAGAGACAGAGAGGGGGGCTGAGAGACAGGGGGGCTTAGAGAGACAATGGGCTGAGGGACAGAGGGGAGCTGAGGGACAGAGGGGGGCTGAGAGACAGAGGGGGCTGAGAGACAGAGAGGGGGACTGAGAGAGAGTGGGAGGGGCTGAGAGACAGATGGGGGGCTGAGAGACAGAGAGGGGGGACTGAGAGACAGATGGGGGTTGAGAGACAGAGAGGGGGGCTGAGAGCCAGAGAGGGGGTGGCTGAGAGACAGAGGGGGGTTAATCAGTACAGTTGTCATCCAAAAATGCAATACAGTAACACTACAACACATTACATCACTTCCAAATTTTTGTTCTGTTGTACGAGAATTTTCATAACTATAGTAACCTATTCAAATCCTACTTGCGACTAACAAGCGAAAAAAGTTGGACGATCCGTCTTCCGATTTTCAGATCATGTGTGTGGGGCATAAAGCCTAGTACACACAACAAGATTACCAGATAAATGACTGTATGTTTTTTTCTTGGAATGCTAGTCTCCATATCGAAAATGAAGAGGTTACTAAATTACAAAAATTTTCATACCACAGAATAAAAATTTGGAAGTGATTTATTGTATTGTATTTGTATTGAATTTTCAGATGAAAACTGTATTGATTAAACGGAAATCATACGATCTTGTATTGTATGAGAAAAAAATGTGTTTATTCCTTCGGATAATTTCAGATGAAAGCTGTGTATTAATGATCAGATTCTAAAGCGGTATTTTTTGTACGGTTTTCTGATCACGTGTACGGGAGTTTACGCATGCACTACTTAACAGCCCTGATATCTATTTTCATGAAATTGTTTCTTAGGCTCCATTTAGACATGCAGCTGGGGGGGGAGGGTGCAAAAATGTGTTTTTGCAGTCTGGCAACTGCCCCTCAAGCTGCATTAGGAGGAGAACAAGGGTTAAATGCCTCAGTTGCGATGCTTTGTACCTGAGGCAACGTTTACATGACATGTAGCGATCCCCAATTATCACTTGTTGCTCTGCCCCTCCAGCACTCACTGAAGCACTGGGCTAAGGAGGTGGTGGGAGCGGCTGGCTCAGAATCTCAGCGGCGTGCTCAGAGGCTAAGCCAGCTGCCAATCAGGCATCTGGGTGGAACCAGACATAGAAGTTGAGATTCCTCCAGATTCTGGACCGGCTGAGTGACATCAGCCAACAGTGGACCTTAGCCTGCTGTCGGCTGAAAATGGGTGACAGGAGTGCAGAATAAAGTGTGCTCCTGTATCCCACAGGAGGAGTAGGACCAAAAGAGCTCCCTTAACCACTAGGCGCCCGCGCTATAGCCGAAAGACGGCTACAGCGCGGACTCCAATTGCCGGGAGGGCGTCCCTGGACGTCCTCCTGTTTACTTCCGCATTGCGCGCTCCCGCGGGCGCGCATCGCGGAAGTTTTGTGCTGGCCGTGTCCCTCGGACACGGCCAGTCACAGATCGCCGTAAACGGCCAATGACAGCGGCCGTTTACAGTGCGATCGCTCTACCAATGAGAGAGGATCTCATATATAAACATATGAGATCATCTCTCATCGCCGGCTCTCCCTCCTCACACAGAGACAGCGTGTGAGGAGGGAGAGCAAACCGCTGCTGCGGTAAGTGTAAAAAAAAAAAAAAATAAAAAATAAAAGTGTCTCCACTGTTATCTGTCCTGCCATCTGCCCCTGCCAACTGTCCTGCCATCTGTCCTGCCATCTGCCCCTGCCATCTGTCCTGCCATCTGCCCCTGCCATCTGTCCTGCCATCTGCCCCTGCCATCTGTCCTGCCATCTGCCCCTGCCATCTGTCCCTGCCATCTGACCCTGCCATCTGTCCCTGCCATCTGACCCTGCCATCTGACCCTGCCATCTGTCCCCAGTGCCATGTATAAATGCCATCTGTCATCAGTGCCACATAGTGCCATTTGTCATCAGTGCCACCTGTCAGTGTCACGTGCCATCTGTCATCAGTGTCACGTGTCATCAGTGCCACGTATCAGTGCCATCTGTCATCAGTGTCATCAGTGCCACGTATTAGTGCCATCTGTCATCAGTGCCATGTATTAGTGCCATCTGTCATCAGTGCCATGTATTAGTGCCATCTTTCATTAGTGCCACATGTCATCAGTGCCACATATTAGTGCCATCTGTCATCAGTGCCATTTGTCATCAGCGCCACATGTCATCAGTGCCACATATTAGTGCCATCTGTCATCAGTGTCATGTGTCATCAGTGCCACGTATTAGTGCCATCTGTCAGTGCCACATATTAGTGCCATCTGTCAGTGCCACGTATTAGTGCCATCTGTCATCAGTGTCACGTATTAGTGCCATCTGTCATCAGTGCCACGTATCAGTGCCATCTGTCATCAGTGCCACATCAGTGCCACGTATCAGTGCCATTTGTCATCAGTGCCACGTCAGTGTCACATGTCATTGTCCTGGTTCTCCAGGGCCTTCAAAAGTGTAATAGGTAGTCAACAAGTCAGATGTGTAATTTATGCTCCTAGAACACGTGATGGCGCTCCCTGCATGTTGGGCCTCTCTATGTGGCCAGGCTGTGAAAAAGTCTCACACATGTGGTATTGTAATACTCAGGAGGAGTAGCAGAATGTATTTTGGGGTGTCATTTGTGGTATACACATGCCATGTGAGAGAAATAACCTATTACAATGACAATTTTGTGGGGAAAAAAAAAAAAAAATCTTCATTTTGCAAAGAATTGTGGGAAAAAATGACAACATCAAAAACCTCACCATGCATCTTACTAAATACCTTATAATGTCTACTTTCAAAAAAGGGGTCATTTGGGGGGTATTTGTACTTTCCTGACTTGTTCGGGTGGCAAGAAATGAGATAGGCCACCAGTCCTTCAGATGTGATCAATTTTTTATGATTTGCACCATAACTTGTAGACTCTCTAACTTTCACAAAGACCAAATAATATCCACTAATTTGGGTTATTTTTACCAAAGATATGTAGCAGTGTAAATTGTGGCCAAAATTTATGAAGAAAAATTACTAATTTGCAAAATTTTATCACAGAAACAAAGAAAAATGCGTTTTTTTTCAAAATTTTCGGTCTTTTTTCATTTATAGCGCAAAAAATAAAAACCCAGAGGTGATCAAATACCACCAAAATAAAGCTCTATTTGTATGAAAAAAAGGACAAAAAATTCATTTGGGTACAGTATTACATGACTGAGTAATTGTCATTCAAAGTGTGAGAGCGCTGAAAGCCAAAAATTGGCCTGGTCACGAGGGGGGTTTAATTGCCCAGTTGTCAAGTGGTTAAATATCAATGGTTAATAAAATAGAAATAAACAAAAAAATCTGCAGGAAAATACAAGTTGAAGGAGTCAATTGGGGCTGCTTAGGGTAAAATAAGGGTTAATAGGGGTGAAAGAGAGACAAATTTTATTTGCATTTTTTACGTGTCAGGTTGCTGTAACTGACAAAATCTGCAGATTGAAGCTCATCCCTTTGTTTGGCAGATGAATGAAACAGAGTAGATACAAAAGTAACAATGTTACTTTGTACCTCTCTATTTCATATGTTAATGGTGTTGGCATCTTGCTCCCATATGGATGAGGACAAGGGCTTCTTTCCCACAACCCTGGCCCAGTGTTTGTGTGGATGTGCAGGTGGGGGGGCTTCATCCGACTGTGGAAGCTCACTTTAATTATAAGGGGGTACACAGATATGTACTTGAATGAATAAGGGTACATATTACTATTATTATTATTATTATTATTATACAGTATTTATATAGCGCCAACAGTTTACGTAGCGCTTTACAGCTTGAGGGTAGACAGTACAAATACAATACAATTTGATACAGTAGGAATCAGAGGGCCCTGCTCCTTAGAGCTTACAATCTAAGAGGGAAGGTCAAGAGATACAAGAGGTAATAACTGTGGGTGATGTGCTGATTGAGAAGATAAATGTACAGTTGTTAGGTGGGGGCCAGATAGGCTTCTCTGAAGAGATGAGTTTTCAGGGATCGTCTGAAAGTGGATAAAGTAGGAGAAAATCGGACGGATTGGGGTAGAGCATTCCAGAGGATGGGGGAGGCTCTGGAGAAGTCCTGAAGGCGAGCATGGGATGAGGTGACAAGGGAGTTTGAGAGCAGGAGGTCTTGGGAGGAGCGAAGACATGTGCAGGTTGTTTCGTTCCGAATTCAAATATGGAAGAATTTTCATTTTTCGTATGTGAATTTACGAATAACACTAGTACCGAATTTAAATGAATCCAAAACAAAAAAAAATTCGGACGAAATTTGAATTCAAATTGTTTTAGAATTGTTTTTGAATACTTTTCGAATTCGTATAGTTTTCAAATACGAATACGAAAAGTTTGCAAATTGGAATAGTTTTCAACTTCTAATAGTTTTCGAATTTCCAAAGAGAACGAAAAAGAATAGAAAATAAAGGAATAGAATAGAAAAAAAATAGAATAGAAAAGAATATAGCAAAAAAAAAAAAAAAGAATAGAATAGAATAGAAACAAATAGACTAGAATAGAATAGAATAACATAAAATTTATATAACCATCTTCTGAAATTCAAATTTCAAATAGAATACATTTGAATTTGAATACATAAGAAAAGAATAGAATAGAAAAGTATATAATAAAAAAAAAGAATAGAATCGACTATAATAGTATAGAAAAGAAAAGAAAAAAACAATAGAATAGACTAGAAAGAATATAACCATTTCCCAAAATTCGAATTTGAATAGAATAGCAAAGAATAGATTATAATAGAATAGAAAATAACAGAATAGTATAGAAAAAAAAACAACAGAATAGAATAGAAAGAATATAACCATCTTCCGAAATTCGAATTTTGAATAGAATAAATTTGAACAGAAAAGAATAGAATAAAATAGAATAGAACATAAAATAACAGAACAGAAAAGAATAGAATAGAATAAAAACATAGAAAATAATACAATTAAAAAAACAATAGTATAGAATTGAAAGAATATAACCATTTGCCAAAATTCAAATAGAATCAATTTGAATTTCTAGTCTGTTGTTTTTTTCTATAATATTGTGTTATTTTCTATTCTATTCTACTCTATTCTTTTATATTCTATTCAAATTCGAATTGATTCTATTTGAATTTTGGAAAATGGTTATATTATTTCTATTTTATTCTGTTCTTTTTTTAATGTTATTCTTTTCGATTTTATTCAGATTTCAGAAGATGGTTATAATCTATTTAATTATATATTTTTTAATTCTATTCTATTCATTTCTATTCTATTCTATTCCATTATATTCTGTTCTTTTATTTTCTATCCTATTTTGTTCTGTTTTACTCTATTATATTCTATTCTTTTATTTTCCGTTCTATTATATTTTTTTCTATTCTATTCCTTTATTTTCTATTCTATTTTATTCTCTTTGGAAATTGGAAAATGTTTCCAATTCGCAAACTGTTCAAATTCAAAACTTTTCGAATTTGAAAACTATTCCAATTCAAAAACGTTTCAAATTTGAAAACTATTCGAAGACTAGTCAAATTCGAAAACTATTTGAAATTGTTTTCGAAAACTTTTCAAAATGATCTGAATTCAAAAATTTTAAATGACTTGAATACAAATAAACGAAACAAATCCCAGAAATGAATTAAACAAATTTAAATTTGAATTAAACAAAACTAAACAAATTTATGTAAATAACAAATTGAACCGAAACAAAACAATTTTTTTTTGTTCTGCACATGTCTACATATTACCCTTACTCATTCACAAAAAAATGTAAAGTTTAAATAAACAAATAAACACACATACAAATTTTTTAGCACAATTGCTGCCCCCTTTTTTTTGCGTTGATATATGTTCCACTGGGCAGTGTCCCTCTCCACCATGCCATTTGTTTAATAATCCCTTGCCTATTAGCCTAGAAAATGGCCATTACTGTTTGTTTAAACATCCCGCCCCCAAAGACTTTAATGGGGTTCCGATTCTGCATCTGAACTTTAGTCATGTTCACCTAAGCTGCTGAGAAATTAATCCAGGTGCTGTTGCTGTATGCTTGTCACTAATCATTAAATGCACAGGGTGCCCATACATTGCCTTCACCTTGAGGTTTATGCTATCACACTCTCCAAAACAAAAAAGGATGGTGCTGCATTTCAAATAATAAACATAAAGCTGGGAAAAGTAACATTCCTGTGCCAGGACCACCGCTGCGCACCTGGATCCCAAACACAAAATAGAAAAAGGTCCGGCAACAAGGCAAGATGTAGTTACAAATCTGTAAAATCTTCCTTAAACATCCATCAAGACATAAAAGGGGAATCCAATACAGAACAAGGATGACTCGTTTCAGCCTCTTCCTGGGCCTTAGTCGTAACGTAAGTTGGTTATGATTAAGGCTTAGAAAGGGTCTGAAATGCGCCAACCTTGCGCTGTATTGGATTCCCCCTTTTATGTCTTTATGGATGTTTAATAAAGATTCTATGGATTTTGAACTGCATCTTGCCTTGTTGTCGGACCTTTTTCTAGTTTAACCATCACACGCTGCCTGTGTACATAACTGCATTTGCATTCTCTAGGCAACCAAGTGGTTGCTTGGTGAGGCTAGGATAATGCTGACATTACTCTCAAAGTGCCACCGCTGTCCACACTGACCATGTAAATGCTCATACAACTTTAAAGCTCCTCTCTGAGATAAATGCCTCTCCCTCTCACCCTCCCTAAAAAAATCTCTACCTACATGCTTTTTTTACTTTATGCCAAGGTCACATAACGCCACAGCTCCAAGTCTTCTCCTGTCTATATTCTGCTTGGGTCCTTCTTCGTGTGTCCATGTTGGTATCTGCATGACTTATACGTTTTGTGTTCGATATCCAGTGTGGGGGGGTTCTCTTTTAGGATACAGAAAATGACTGGTATCATCACATGGGGACAATAGGATCTCAGGCTCCATTGCACCACTGGATTTCAGGAAAAATGTGTGGGAAAAAAAACTTGCTTAGAGGGAGGGAAAGGTGGGAAAACAATAGTTTTAGCCCAAGGTGAGGCTTTAAGTGAGCTGGATTGAGGTGCTGTGGTGATCCATACATTCACTGCATTTAACCACACAGCACTGCCCAGTGGGTGTGTTAACACATGCAGTATGTGCATTGAACCCAGTGGCAGCCGCTCCATTAGGTACCGCCCCCTAATCCATGCGCCCGTCCCCTAATCTACACACAGGGCGCAGGAAGCATAGATTTCAATGTTTTTTTTTTTTTTTTACATGATTAGAGCCTGAGGCTCTAATTGGCTTATTATTAATAATCGCTGGTGTCTTCCTGCTTCTCCTCCCGGTCAGAAAGCCGGTCTCAAGACCCGATTGGCCGATAGGAGAGGTGATCGTATTGGCCAGCCGGGAGCAGAAGCAGTGGGGAAACCGTCAAGGAGGAGCGGCAGGGGGAAGCTGCCAAAGCTGTCTGCGACCTAGATGGGGAAAGTGCGGGGCTGGGGGGCAGACGGGCAAGCAACGGGGGGGGTTGTTTGCCGATCTACTGAGTGACAAGGGAGGGGGGTGGGTTGATGGGTTTGATCAATTGACTGAATGGGAGGGGGGGTCGGGTGGTTTGTTTGTCGCCCCTCCCAAAAAATGAAGCAACACTGATTGAACCAGTCCATTTATTTTTAACTGGCTGATAGCACACCTACATGTATTAAAAAATGTACCTGCAGCATTTTTTACAATGCATAGTGTGTTGTGGTGTGCTTTAATGACAATATTTTCATCACACATGTTCCTGGATTAGGCTCAGCTGGAGACTGGAACATCACAGATCAATGTACATTTTTGCCAGCACAGCATGGAGGATTATCAAGTCTTAACTTGTAAGCTTTAATGTAGAATGATCACACCACAATATACAGTGCAACGTTTCAGAGCTGTGCAGGACCCCTTTATCAGGCAATGATTATAGTGAGTGCTGTAGCACAGGTTTCTTAGCAGGTACTGTATGTGTGTGTTGTATGTTAACATGCATTATCACAACACACCTGTGAAGGCAATGTCTTTGAATGCTACTCCTGAAAATCCCTGTAAGTTCCTCCCTTCCCATATACACATACTACATGAGCATCTAGGTTCATTGATATTACTTGATTGTGTTCCAGTACACTCTCCAGCAAAAGTCTCATATAGCAGATATTATTAACCATATCCACTATTGTCAATAGAGTCTTAAAGACATCTTAAAGTGGAAATAAACCTATGGATTTAACTATTTCCCACATCAAGTAGAGGCTAAGATGACAGTGTCCAAGAAATTATTCACAAATTCAAAACGCGTTGGTACAGGACCTTGCTAAACTGTTCCCGCAACAGAGTGACCTTTGCTGGTGATGCAAGGCACAGGGTATACACTTGCACATGTTTTGGAATGGCCCTTCCATTCGTTCTGGCAAAAAGTTCAATGTTTAAAGTGGTTCTAAAGGCTCAAGGTTTTTGCTTTCATGTATTCTATGCATGAAGGTAAAAAACCTTCTGTGTGCGCAGCCCCCCCCAGTCCCCCTAATACTTACCCAGGCCCTATCTCAATCCAGTGATGTGCACTGGAGCCTCAGCTCTCCAGGGACTCCTGATCCACATTGGCTGAGGCAGCAGTGAGAGCCATTGGCTCCCACTTCTGTCAGTCACAGCCGGTGAGCCAATCAGGAGAGGGGGGGCAGGGGTGAGCCGCGGCTCTGTGTTTGAATGGACACGCAGAGCCATGGCTTGGGAGCAAACCTGGTTGGGTGTCCCCAGAGCAATCTGCTTTCTCTGGGGGCACTTGGCAGGTGCAGGGGCCAAGAACGCTGGTGAGGAACCCGAGAAGAGGAGGATCCAGGCTGCTCTGTGCAAAACCATTGCACAGAAAAGTATAACATGTTTGCTATTTTTTTTAAAAGACTTTAATACAACAACTTATAGACATATTTCTTGAAAAAAAACCTTCTTCTGTAGTCGAGGGTAGTCCCAAGAGAGGTGAAGAAGTAAGCCCTCCGCTGCTTGCCAATGCCAACAGTGTTGTGAGACCTGGGGGTATATCTGATGTAATTGCAGCGGTTTCCTGTACCAACATAGCAATCATTTATACTCATTCTCTTGGTATTTATTGGCCTAGGAGGCTTTGTTGAGCTGGATTTTTTAATGCCCCCCAACTGCTCCCCTTTAAGTTTCAAAGGCAGCGGAATAGGGTGTACATATACCATGGCTGTGATGCTTGCCATTGCAGCTCAACAAACATGATCCCTGTGGTCACATTCAGTGTGTAATCTTATGTTTTAAAGTGTTGCAAAAATTGTCAGCTATATATAAATACTGTATCATAATAATAAAAATAATAATAAGTAATACTGCCCACTGAATACAACCCATTTAACTGAATGGGGCGCCCTGCACCTGCAATGCAGGCTGTTGTGGTGCACTGGTCCAGGCTTTAAGAGGTTAAAACAGGCGGTGAGGAGGCAGTATAACTCCTCTTCACCACCTGTCAAAAGCTCTAATACACGCATCTCTCTTCAGCTGACAACACGCACGTAAATGAGGCTGCAGTGATACAAATTTCTACATGACCATGGCTTTAGTTTGGTCTGAAAAGGTTTTCAGAATCTGAACCAAACATGGAAATAGGTTTCAATATGGGCAATCAAAACCTACCAGCAACTCTATATAGAGTTCACATGTAAATGAAACAAACAGTGGTCTGACATAATACAATGTATGATTTAAGCTAATTTCCTTATAACTGTAAATGTCCATCTTACATCACACAGAATACCTAGAAATCTCTATTTTGCATATAATTACTTTGAATAGCTGCATTAGTGAGATCTGAGAAGTAATAATGAAGTGTCAGCAGTGAATTCCTGACTATTTAACACAGCAGTATAGGGAACAGTGGTATGTAAAAAATTATCAATAGGCTTTTGACAGCTTATTGTGGGCTGACTAATGAATGCTGGCTGCTTTCAATGAGTTAGCTATGTGGAGGGGAATAGGTAATAACCACTGAACTTTTAATACTATTATTTTTTGCTGTGTTTTAATGTTGGGATGGACATGCCTTGCTGTGCTGTACTAGAAAGCATTTATTAATCCAATCAAATCATCTGAAACAAATCCACCCACACATGCTGATGGCAAGGCCAGTTGCCTGCAACTCAAAACCTTTTTGGTTCAGAAAACCTTTTCATACAAAGAATAAATAAATCAGTTCACACCATGTAATGTGTTGTATGCATTCCTTTTTTCATGCAGTTTTCGTGCTTCTAACACAGGTACAGCCATTAAGTTCAATGAGCTGCCCTACACATGACAAATTTAGCAAAGCAGATCAAGTGTTTTTTTAGCTTTGAGCATTTTTTAGCTGCATGTTTGTAGCTTTTTTTTAACATGCAAAAACATGTGTTTCTTTTGCTGCATTGGGGTACAATTGTGCATATTTTGTGAATGCACTACTGTAATATAAATGAAGTTACATAGTAGGTGAGGTTGAAAAAAGACACAAGTCCATCAAGTCCAACCTATGTGTGTGATTATGTGTCAGTATTACATTACATATCCCTGTATATTGCGGTCATTCAGGTGATTATCTAATAGTTTCTTGAAGCTATCAATGCTCCCCGCTGAGACCACCGCCTGTGGAAGGGAATTCCACATCCTTGCCGCTCTTACAGTAAAGAACCCTCTACGTAGTTTAAGGTTAAACCTCTTTTCTTCTAATTGTAATGAGTGGCCACGAGTCTTATTAAACTCTCTTCTGCGAAAAAGTTTTATCCCTATTGTGGGGTCACCAGTACAGTATTTGTAAATTGAAATCATATCCCCTCTCAAGCGTCTCTTCTCCAGAGAGAATAAGTTCAGTGCTCGCAACCTTTCCTCATAACTAAGATCCTCCAGACCCTTTATTAGCTTTGTTGCCCTTCTTTGTACTCGCTCCATTTCCAGTACGTCCCTCCTGAGGACTGGTGCCCAGAACTGGACAGCATACTCCAGGTGCGGGCGGACCAGAGTCTTGTAGAGCGGGAGAATTATTGTTTTATCTCTGCAGTTGATCCCCCTTTTAATGCATGCCAATATTCTGTTTGCTTTATTAGCAGCAGCTTGGCATTGCATGCCATTGCTGAGCCTATCATCCACTAGGACCCCCAGGTCCTTTTCCATCCTAGATTCCCCCAGAGGTTCTCCCCCCAGTGTATAGATTGCATTCATATTTTTGCCACCCAAATGCATTATTTTACATTTTTCTACATTGAACCTCATTTGCCATGTAGTCGCCCACCCCATTAATTTGTTCAGGTCTTTTTGCAAGATTTCCACATCCTGCGGAGAAGTTATTGCCCTGCTTAGCTTAGTATCGTCTGCAAATACAGAGATTGAACTGTTTATCCCATCCTCCAGGTCGTTTATGAACAAATTAAATAGGATTGGTCCCAGCACAGAACCCTGGGGAACCCCACTACCCACCCCTGACCATTCTGAGTACTCCCCATTTATCACCACCCTCTGAACACGCCCTTGTAGCCAGTTTTCAATCCATGTACTCACCCTATGGTCCATGCCAACGCACCTTATTTTGTACAGTAAACGTTTATGGGGAACTGTGTCAAATGCTTTTGCAAAATCCAGATACACCACGTCTACGGGCCTTCCTTTATCTAGATGGCAACTCACCTCCTCATAGAAGGTTAATAGATTGGTTTGGCAAGAACGATTCTTCATGAATCCATGCTGATTACTGCTAATGATATCATTCTTATTACTAAAATCTTGTATATAGTCCCTTATCATCCCCTCCAAGAGTTTACATACTATTGATGTTAGGCTAACTGGTCTGTAATTCCCAGGGATGTTTTTTGGGCCCTTTTTAAATATTGGTGCTACATTGGCTTTTCTCCAATCAGCTGGTACCATTCCAGTCAATAGACTGTCTGTAAAAATTAGGAACAACGGTCTGGCAATCACCTGACTGAGTTCCCTAACTCAGGATATCGGGGAACTGGAGAAAGTGCAGAGAAGGGCAACCAAACTGATAAGAGGCATGGGGGAGCTCAGCTATGAGGAAAGATTAGAGGAACTGAATTTGTTCACTCTTGAGAAGAGGAGAATAAGGGGGGATATGATCAACATGTTTAAATATATAAGGGGTCCATATAGTGAACTTGGTGTTGAGTTATTCACTTTACGGTCAACACAGAGGACAAGGGGGCACTCTTTACGACTGGAGGAAAAGAGATTTCATCTCCAAATACGGAAAGGTTTCTTCACAGTAAGAGCTGTGAAAATGTGGAATAGACTCCCTCCAGAGGTGGTTCTGGCCAGCTCAGTAGATTGCTTTAAGAAAGGCCTGGATACTTTCCTAAATGTACATAATATAACTGGGTACTGACATTTATAGGTAAAGTTGATCCAGGGATAATCCGATTGCCTCTCTGGGATCAGGAAGGAATTTTTTCCCCTGCTGTAGCAAATTGGAGCATGCTCTGCTGGGGTTTTTTGCCTTCCTCTGGATCAACTGTGGGTATAGTATTGGGTATATTGTTTTTTTGTTTTTTTTTGTTTTTTTATGGTTGGACTGGATGGACTTGTGTCGTTTTTCAACCTGACTAACTATGTATGTAACCCTCGGATGCAAGCCATCAGGTCCCGGTGATTTATTAATGTTAAGTTTCTCAAGTCTAATTTTAATTCCGTCCTCTGTTAACCATGTAGGTGCTTCCTGTGTTGTGTCATGAGGATAAACACTGCAGTTTTGGTTACTGAAGCCCCCCGATTCACTCGTGAAGACTGAGGAGAAGAATAAATTCAATACCTTTGCCATCTCCCCATCCTTTGTAACCAGATGTCCTTCCTCATTCTTTATGGGGCCAATATGGTCTGTCCTCCCTTTTTTACTGTTTACATACTTAAAGAATTTCTTGGGATCTTTTTTGCTCTCCTCCGCTATGTGTCTTTCATGTTCTATCTTAGCCAACCTAATTGCACCCTTACATTTCTTATTGCATTCTTTATAAATTCTGAATGCTGTGGATGATCCCTCAACCTTGTATTTTTTGAAGGCCTTCTCCTTTGCTTTTATATGCATTTTTACATTGGAGTTAAGCCATCCAGGATGTTTGTTCGCTCTTTTAAATTTATTACCCAATGGGATACATTGGCTAATGCCCTTATTTAATATGCTCTTAAAGCAAACCCATCTCTCCTCCGTATTCTTTGTTCCTAATATTTTATCCCAATTTATGCCTTTTAGCAAGGTTTGTAGTTTAGGGAAGTTGGCTCTTTTGAAATTCAGTGTCTTTGTGTTCCCTTCATGTCTCCTATTTGTGTGATTTATACTGAAACTAATTGACCTGTGATCGCTGTTACCTAAATTGCCCCGTATTTCCACATCTGTTATCAGGTCTGTATTGTTGGTAATCAGTAGATCTAGTAATGTTTTATTTCTAGTTGGTGCGTCTACCATCTGACCCATAAAATTGTCCTGCAAGACACTAAGGAACTGGCGAGCCTTAAATGAATGCGCGGTTCCCTCCGCCCAGTCTATGTCTGGATAATTAAAATCCCCCATTATGATAACACTTCCCATCCTTGCTGCTAATCCAATTTGTGATAGGAGATCCGTCTCCACTTCCTCCCTCAGGTTAGGGGGCCTATAGCATACTCCCAGTATTATTTTCCCCTTAGCTTCATCCCTTTGGAGCTCTACCCATAAAGATTCCACCTCCTCCCTAGCCCCCTCAGTGATGTCATCTCTCACATTCACTTGTACATTATTTTTGATATATAGGCATACCCCTCCCCCTTTTTTACCCTCTCTGTCCTTGCGGTATAGGGTATACCCTTGAATGTTTGCCAGCCAATCATGAGAGCTGTTGAACCAGGTCTCTGAAATTCCCACAAAATCCAAATCCTCCTTGTACAACAGTATCTCTAGTTCACCCATCTTGTCCGCCAGGTTCCTGGCATTGGTGAACATGCCACATAGTTTAGACCGGTCGCATATTGTCCTCGTATTGGGTGTTTCAAATGGAGGAACCCTAAGTGTCCTGCACATGTTTATAAACATTTACTCCACCATAATACAATCTGATATGTAAATAATTACTAAAAATTGGAAAGTAGCAACCACTCCCTTATCTAGCTATTAGATACTCAGTATGATGGTAGACTTTGTACTGTAATTACAAGCTAGGTGTGAGGTGGGTGGGGCAGCTATTGACTTCCCTGCTCTAGGTGAGTCATTTGCATATCACAACATCCTGGGATGATAGAGAAAGCACAGGCAAGTATCTACAGCCAGCTAACTTTGATTGCCTCTCAGTATTATTGAAGCTTTTTTGTGCTCTTGGGGATATTCACTGTAAGGGAAATGTCCCTTTAATGAAAAAAAAAAAAAACTGTACTAAGAGAATATGGAGGGATACATTTTCTGACTTTCCCTTCTGAAAATATGTGTTGCTCTTTTGTCATGCTAACCCTCTGGCTTCAATAGGTTCTGACAAAAACAAAAACTGTTGTAGCCCTCTTAAGAGAACTCTATTCTCTTAGTTTTTGTTGTATGCCTATAGGGCAACCAGAACTGCATCCCATGGGAGTCCATTTGGATGAAGTGTGTATACAAATCGCAACTACTTCTAATAATTACTATTATTATAATTGCGGTTGATCCAGGCAACTATTTGTTATTTTACATGGACCTTGAACAAGAATACAGATTTGGATTTCTAAGATTAATCTGCATGTTTGCCAGTGACTCAAAAAGTACTGAAAGCAGAAACAGCATGACAACCAGCAATAAAGACTGTATTTCTACAGATTTGCTTAAGTCCAGGTTCACACTGCTCCGGGTTAGAAATTGCATTTCAAAATGGCATTGCAGTCTGACTTCAGGGCGAATTGACAGGCAAATTAACAGAATGCTTTAGTGTGTTTTTGTGGTATATTAAGACCTTGGACATTTAGGGTCAAAATGTTTAAGGGGCCCACATTGATAATATAAGGAGTTGCATAATAAATAATAAAGAGAGCTAATAGCTCAACAGAATGGTGTACTGGGGGAGTGACAAGCGGTCCACCAGAGGCCAAAGAGCTACCGTCAGAAGCTATAGGGTAAGGTGTATACAAGTAACAAAAAAAAAGCTCTTTACATAGCTCGAGGCTATGTAAAGAAATTTAGCAAACAGCTTGCTGCTGTCAGTAAAAAAAATAGACCAGCAGTAAAGTAAGGAGTTAAACAACAGAAAAAAGTTTTAATTGAGTGAGTTTTAAACTGGTAAGGCAAAAAAGTTAACCAAACGTCTAGTTAGTTGGACATTAAAGATATAAGAATACCTGACATTGAGTCAAACAAAAAGAAAAAAGTCAGTCTATAGAGTCCTCAGAAGTTGGCATAGGAGAAGAAAAACGACCACATTTTGGTTGCCTCTGGCGACTTTTATTACCTTCAGCACCAGCTGATTTTTGCAGAGAACGGGGAACCAATTGACTTTGTGTGTTGCATTTTTTAAAGCGGGGGTCCACCTATCTTTTTTTTTTTTTTAGTTCATTCACAAACTTTTCTTCTCAGCATTACATACTCACATATTGTGTGTAATATGTCCGCCTGTGTCAGATTTCGTCGGAAAGAATAACTTATATTATTCACTGCAGGCGGTTTCCATCTTCATTGTGGGCATTTGAAGCCCACAAGCATTTATTTCCTGGATGTGGTGAATGCTGTGCTCCCAGCATTCACTGCTCGTTCCCGCACATGCTCAGTGGCATCCTGGGAAGCCTGAGACTAGCTCCCAGGAGTCTGGGAGAGGCTAGAAACACGCCTACTCCCACGGGAGGAGAACCAGGAAGTGCAAAGAAGAATAGAAAAATAAAAGGTAATTACGGCACGTCAGCATCTAGGCAAGGAAGAGAATACATACAGATATTGTTCAAAATTTGGGTGGAACCCCGCTTTAAGAGGGCATTCTGGAAGCTGGATGTTTTGTAAAGAAGATTGGAGTTTTTCAGCAGAACAGCAGACATATTTAGATCCTTGGCAAGTGCAGCAAATTGAAAATGGAAAGCCCCAATGATAGGTGATTTGATGTTGTTGTAAAACTTGAAGAAGTGGCTTAAAAGCCTGACACTTAGAGATGGAGAGCTGAGATAGATCAGCAAAAAGTTGATAGGTATGTTCCTGGAAAATCAGTGAATCTTTTCCTCTAGCTGCAGCTAAAAGTTGTTCCTTGGTACGGAAATAGTGAAATTTGGCGATAATATCACGCAGTGGTCCATCATCTTTTCGAGGTGTGAGGGCTCTATGAACCCTGTCCATTTCCACTTGTTTGACTGGTATGGAAGGCTGTAGTTTTTGAAATAGGGATAGCATAGTGGCCTGCAAATCAGTGACAGATTCAGGTATTCCACGTATATGGATATTGGAACCCCGGGCCCTATTTTCATAATCTTCTAAACGAGATTGAAAGACTAAGTTTTCCTCTTTAAGGTTTTTAAATTCAACTGCATAAGCCTGGGTGTTATTTTCAAGTTCATCAACCCGCAGTTCAAGATTTGCAGTGCGTTGGCCCAGTTCTCTGATTTCCCTAGTCAGACTGTCTGTAATATGATCTGAGGTATGTTTAGGGGCTTTGTGAAGCATTTTTTCAAATTGCCTATAATTGTCTGTAAAGGAAGTCATTTGTGAAGTTTGTATAGATGAATCTGAGTAATATTCCCCCTGTGTTGCCACAGATACCTTAGAGCACTGAGAGGATTTCACTGAATGTAAGGTACCAGGGGGAGGGGATGGAGCTAGTGCCATTCTGACTGAAGCCCGAGACTGCGCTTCTTTGTTGTTTTTTGGCTTAATTTTTAGACGAGAACTCCCAAGAACCATTACAATAAGTGGTGGGGTTTATTAGCAGACCGAGTAACAATATTTACCGGGTGAAGCTGAGCCAGGACGTGGCATAATACGGCAGAAATGTCCCTTCAGAAACTGAGCTCTAAGCTGACATATCTGCTCAGTCAGGCTCTGCCCATGCGCCCATCTTAAAGGTCTGTTTTCTTTAAAAATCACCCACAGCCTGAGTAGAAAAGCCTGACCTGCCAGCATGCTGCAGAATGGGACACATGCTCTTTGTGTGTAAGCAGTGATCTTTTTTCAGAGATCTGATTTTCCCCCTGCGAGTCAGAGCTTTCCAATCATGGAAGGGGTGGGATGGGGGAATTTAATAAGAGCTTTGTCGACAGCAGAGCTATAGGTCTGATTGAGTAGGGGGCGTGCCAAACTTCTACAGTGTTACAGGCCATACACCAAGCAAATTTCTTTCCTGCAACCATGTGTTGACAGGGGAATCCCTCCTGCTGAGCCACTGTATTCTCCCGGCAGGTGTGGGTTCTTGCTGAACCGGCCGAGATTTGAACCGTCTATGGTCGGCCTAAGACAACTGTTTAATCACCAAAGGCTCCTACTTTGCAGCTGCTGGCAAGGGACAAGATATCCTACTCAGGCTGTGGCTGCCTTGGAAATAAAACAAACCATAAAACATTGAACACCTTTTTGTTTTTGTACACCTGGAATATTTTTAGTTTAAACTGAGGGTTCAGATTGCCTTCAAGAGCATATACAAAAGAGGAACTGCAGTTTGCTTACATAACTTGTAATAAAAACATCTTTGCCACTCTGACGCTTCCCTCCAACCACTTTGCATATTATTTTATATAGGCTGTGATTCTGTATATGCCAAATATGCTGCAGAAATCTCCCTCTACTGAGTCTGGCTGCCACCATTTTAACTGTTGGCAGCTGAAGCTTCTGCCTGTTTACTTTCTGGATTTACACAGACACACAGAGGCACACCTCCAGCTCTGCAGCTCTCTTTGGCCCTCTTATGACTCATCCCCCCTCCCTTCCTGGCAAACTCTCACAAGATGGAGAGAGAGAGCTGTGCATGATGTCATAAGCCTAGGCTTTTTGCCAGACAATAAACAGGAAGTGGGCTGTATACGGTATTTACTGGCACAAAAAAAAGTTTTACTATCCAAAGTTAAAACAACAAGGGCAGAAGATTTAATAGATGGAAAGTTAAAAAAATAACTGAAGTTCCGCTTTAAGTATTGGGTTATTTAGGTTTAAGATTAGGGGAATGGTGATACAATGGTTAACTGCTGGGGTTATGTTAAGTGTTAGGGATATGTTAGCGTTTGGGGCATGGATGCTTTCACTATAATATGAATTTATTTTCAGTGTGAAAGTCTTGATCCAAACTATGTTGTGTGATTCTCCCAGCACTGAAAGAAAAAGAGATTCTAAAGGCAGAATTTTTTTTCCTTAATGCATTCTATGTATTAAGGTAAAAAAACCTTCTGGAAGCAGTCCCCGCCCCTCATGCCACCTGAGCTCAATCTCGATTCAATGATGTGCACGAGGGCTGAGGCTCCCCTAGCTTTCTCTCTCTCCTCTTTGGTTCAGACACACATTTGCTCCCGCTGTTGTCAATCACAGCCAGTGAGGAGGGAGCGGGGGGCAGGGCTGAGCCCAGAGCAAACTGGCTTAGGAGCGAGCTTGCACAAGTGCCCCTATAGAAAGCAGCTTGCTATGGAGACACTCAGTGGGGAGTATCAGCCAAAAGTGGTGGTAGGCGAGAAGAGTAAGATTGGGGCTGCTTTGTGCAAAATCATTTAGTGTGACATGTTTGTTTTAAAAATAAAAAAATCTTCCTTTACAATCACTTTAAAGGAAAAGTATACAGTGTTTTCTGTTAACACAGATTGTGAGTATTTGAGATTTTACCTTAACGCAAACATTGATCTGCCATATCTGAACTTTTTATTTATTTGGTTTTATTTTAGTTACCTGGCTTTTATCGTCACCTACTGGATTTGGAAAGCCAGAGAAGAGCCAGATTTATCTACATATGTATAATGCTATTCCTTATCAGATACGGCACATCTAGTGTCTTCCAGATCCTCTCCAGCGCTATAAAGTGTAAAATCCTTATTTACTTGATACAATAAAAATATGCAGCACACTTTTATTGGTTTGTGTCTACCTGACACTAAGGATGAATCACTGATACTCAGATTTTATAAGAAACAGACCTTATTCTATACCTATGGTCTCCAATAGGAAATAAGATTATGCTGGATTAAACTCTTGAAAGCTGGA
Organism: Aquarana catesbeiana; assembly: GCF_042186555.1. NCBI lineage: Eukaryota > Metazoa > Chordata > Amphibia > Anura > Ranidae > Aquarana > Aquarana catesbeiana. The sequence goes on from NC_133325.1 coordinate 334,177,037, forward strand.
AATGAGTAAATCTTTGTGCACTGGAGAGAATCTGGAAAACCACTAGATAAAGTGATCTTGCTGATTGGATAGTTGTAAGTACCCAGTGTAATAAAGGTGAAGGACACGAAATGTGGAGGAGACACTGAGAAGATTTTATTTTTCACATTAGCACTATGGCACTTTATTTGTGGATTCAAGACACCTTTTGCCCTTTTTCCTTGTCAAAAGAAGTTTATTGAGTATACAATATTATAAAGATACATAAAGTAAGTTTACAAGGATCTATAAAGTAAGCTCATTGTTTTACAGTAGGGTTTATATAGGTAAATATCATGAAATTTCAAATATTAAACATTGGGTTCACGTAAACCTAAATTAAAGATATATATCATTTCCTTAGTTACTTTTGTAGGTATTTAAATGATTTATACCTACTATACATATTGTTTACAGGTAGAGTGTATATAGGTCAAATAAATGATGATAATGAGCTTTAATCGTAAGGTGGAGAAAAGGAAAGAGAAAGAAGAAAAAGGGTAGAAAGGCAGAGGTATGGTCCACAAGGTTGTCCCGCTCGTCAGTTTATTATTCTTTTTAGTTCTCTTTGAAGCCTTAGAATGGGTGTCTCTGTAAGTCATTTAATCTGTTACCATGGCAACAGGACAGAGTCATTGAAATTTGACAGGAACTGTTGTTTTATCCAAGGATGCCAAAGTTTTTCAAATTTTGGAATTTGATTTTGATCGATGGCTACCATCTTAGCATGGGACATTGTATTATTCATTCTGTGAATTGTTTCTGCTAGTACCAATGTAGGAGATTTCCATGCCTTGGCCACTGTTTGTTTTGCAGCCATTATTAGTTGGATCATAAGTTTGAATTGAGAGAGTGTTAACCATTCCGGTTTTAGATTAAGTAAAGTTATATATGGATCTGGTTGTATTATTTTTTTAAATATTTTAGATGCAATCGTGAAGACTTCATTCCAGAAGGTTTGGATTACTGGGCACGTCCACCATATGTGTAAATGTGTGCCTATTTCTGGGCATCCTCGAAAACAAAGAGCTGAGGTATTAGGTGAATATTTTGCCACTCTAGCAGGTACAAGGTACCAGCCAGTTAGGACTTTATAATTTGTCTCCAGTGCTAAGATGTTGGGTGAAGATGACTTAGATGTGAGCCATATGTTAGACCAGTCCGTGTCTTCTAAAGTTCGTCCCAGGTCCTCCTCCCACCTCTGAACGTAAGAGGGTCTATTAAGATTTACTACTCCATATAATTGATTATAAAGTGATGAAATTGTACCTTTAGCAAATGGATCTTTTGTACAGATTGATTCAAAAATGGTGTATCCTCCTTTAGGAATGGTGTATAGAAATTTTTGATTTGGAGATATCTAAATATCTCAGAGTTTGGTAGATCATATTTTTCTCTAAGCGATGGGAATGAAAGGAATGATTTAGATGCTATGAAGTCATTTAGTGTCTGAATGCCTGATGTTGTCCAAGCTTTAAAAGAATTTGGGTAGATCCATGCCGGATAAAAGGCTGGATTTCTGATAAAAGAAAGGAGAGGATTGTGTGGAGATTGTAACTGATATTTGGTTTTTTAGTTTATCCCAGAGAGATAAGAAGTGTTTAGTTATGGGATTATGAATTTTAAAGCGGTCTTTAGGATTAAGCCATAACAAGTTTGATATTAATAGAGGGTCATTTTCTGAAGCCTCTATAAATACCCATAATGGGATTTCCTGTTTTGCATGGTATTTGGACAGACTGGCCAAATGTGCTGCTCTGTAGTAGTTAGTAAAATTAGGGTATCCCAGGCCTCCTTTATTTTTGGGAAGATGTAGTGTGTGTATAGGTATACGTGGTTTAGAAGAGCCCCATATAAACGAAGTTGCTCTTTTTTGTACTATTCTCAAAAAATAGGAAGGAATTGGAATAGGGAGGACTCTGAATAGATAAAGCAATTTGGGTAGAATAGTCATTTTGATTGCATTAATCTTCCCTATCCAGGATAAAGGAAGTTGCGACCATTGTTTTATTAGATTTGTGATCTGTCTTAATACAGGAGGATAATTGGTTGAGAATAAGTCAGAATGAGATGCTGTTAAATGAATTCCAAGATATGGGATTGATTGTTCTGCCCATGTGAGTGGGAGTGCAGCCCTAGCCGGGATCAATTCCATGTTTGTGAGCGAAATATTAAGCACTAGGCATTTCTTAGGATTAATCCCTTTTGCCCTTTTTCATCTTTGCATGGGACACTTTTTTGAACTTTGATTCTGAATTATAAACTTGACACATAAATTTTCTTTTGATTAATTATACTACACAGTAATTCATTGTTTTAAAATGATTTTTTTAAAATGGCAGAAGAATATTTGATTGGTGAATTTTGTATTACACTTTATATTATATTATACTATATTTTGATGAATTCTAGATGTTAATTTATGTTTTGTGATGCACAGTAGGGATGGGTGAACGGTTCGACAGGAGCATAAGTTCGGGCTGAACTTTGGTTGTTCGTACGTTCGGCGAACAGCGAACATTATGCGGTGTTCGCGGCAAATTCAAAAGCCGCGGAACCCTGTTAAAGTCTATGGGACACTAACATGAAAAACCAAAAGTGCTAATTTTAAAGGCTTATCTGCAAATTATTGTCATAAAAAGTGTTTGGGCGGGCGTGGCCGGTGACTGAGGAGTATGGCCGCGGTGTAAGAGAGCTCCATCAATCACGGACTTACCAGAGTGAATATCTCCACTCCTGAACCTCAGATTGCAGTGGTTTTTCTTCCCAGAAGGTCGCGCACACCTAGGGAACATGTCCAGGAAAAGAAAAGAGACTTGGCGAATTAGCAAAATGACAGACTTTCTTCAGCAGCCTTGCGGTGCACAGATCCAAAATGGCGCCGGTAAGCACAATGACAGGGAGCGTGGCATGCTCTCTGGTCACAGCAACACAGCTCAGTGTCACTCTTACCAGCCACAAAAAGGACAAAAGAGGCAGAATAGTAAATCTCAATCACCCACCTCCTCATCTAGCCCTATTAAGGCAAAGCAGCAGCACATATAGAGAAAGGACATGGAGGAGGAGGAGATAGATACATCATCCCTTAATGACACCAGGAAACTCCAGGTCTTAGAATTCCCCACTAAAAACCAGCCAGTGATTGATACAACTCTGAAAGATATGCTGGTATCACTACGCAGTAGTATACATGCGGACATCCTATCCCTTACAAATCATTTCAAGGCGGAAATAAAAGCTGTTGATACCAGAGTTACCCATATAGAATGCAAGATGGGAGAATTTTCTGGCAACATTAATGAAGTAATTGATGCCTATAATGAGAGGGAGGAGGAACTACAAAAGATGAAGGCTAAAATGGCCAACCTTGAAGATCGCTGAAGGAGAAACAACATGTCACGTACCTGGTGGCGGAGCCCAGAATGCAGGGAGTAGCCTCTCGTGCACCTCTGGTTCGAGAACCCCTGATAGAGAAGACAGGGACTCAAGAGCACAGAGGGCCACAAGTGCTTGGCAAGTGGCAGATGTGGAGCTGGTCCGGACCTCTGGTGCAGCAGAAGAAGGGCTGGCAGGAACACTGGAACCGTGGACTGAGCAGAGAAGGAGTGTAGCTGGCAGGAACTTAGGAACAGCAGGTAGAAGGGAGGTGTTCTGTAGTTCAACTGGAGCACTGGAACAACTGGTAGTAGGAAGATGAACCGGAACTCTGGCAGGAACACTAGCGAGGTCAGACAGGCCGGGTCAATACTGGCGGGCAGAGCAGGTACCAGGCAGAGGCAGAAGAGTAGTCGGGCACGGACCGGGTCGGCAACGGACAGGCAGCAACAACCGTAGGATGAGGCAGGAGAATAGTCAGACAAGCTGAGGTCGGGGACTGGCAGCAAACAGGAGTAGTCAGGAGCGGACCGGGTAACAGGATCAGGTAGACAGGTATACTGATAGCTTAGGGTCACAGGAAATGCTGTAGACCGGACAGCAAGAAAGCATGCTGACAGGCTCCTTTAAATAGGTCCACTGGTGCCAAACACTGTCACCGTGCACGTCCGCACGCTGCCGCAGGCACCCGCGCGCACCCGCGCGCACCTGAGTACCGATCGTACGTGCCCGCTCGCAACGCCACGTACCCGCGTACACACGTTCGTGCTAGCGTGTCTCCGCATGCGTTCATTCGCGCTAGCGCGCACCCGCACACGTCCACCGGCTCTAACAACTGTGCTAACAGGACGTCTTTCATGACACAACATTAAAATCCATGGGATACCTGAGTCGGTCAAACCACCCGAATTGCATGCATACTTCCAGAATAATCTCCAGGAAATTCTACCTGATGCTTCTTTGACAGACCTATCTATAGATAGGACCACAGGCTAATAAAACCCAGACATCTACCAGATCATCTACCGAGAGATACGATCGCTCAAATTTACTTTTATCAAACCAAAGAAAAATTCCTCCAGCCCTTGAGGGACACCATCTTGCACTCAAGGCCTTTCATTCTATCCAGATTTATCAGCTTATACAATGCAAAGGAGGAGGAATATGGCCACTATCACCAAACCTCTGAGAAACCATCAGATCACCTATGGATGGGCATATCCAGCGAAACTTCTCATCACAAAAGAGGGGAAAGCCTTTTACATTAACTCGGTAGAGGAAGGCATACAGCTTTTAATAGAGTGGAATATCCTGGAAACAGATGAAGATCATCTATCAGCATTCTCCTCACCTCGGCCTCAATCACCTGATTGGCCAACCGACACAAATGACTGATGGCTCAGGTAACACAGTATCACTATTATATAACTTTATCTCCGGTGGATCCGTGGTTGTATACCTAGTTTTTTTTTTCATCCCGTTGTGAGTTACGGGATAATATCCCTACAGATTCGGTTGAATCGTTTCTTTTTTTTTTTTTACTCAATTTTGTATTTACATCAGAGGTTACGAGTTTTGTTTTAATCCATACAGAGACAGACAAAATGGGTAGATTTATCATACTCGTATGTGAGGTGAATAATAGGGTCTACACCATAGTAAACGTGTACCTACCAAATGTGAAACAAATATCCTTTTTGCATGAGGTCTGGAAATTGGTACATGAGGTGTGAAAGGGTCATACCATACTATGTGGCGATTTTAACGCCATACCCAGCATTGGATGTCTCGGCTGGGACGCAAAAACAAAGTAACAGAACTACCCTCTTGTACTTCATGTCCTCAGAAGACTTGTATGACGTGTGGCGATGCCAATGCTCGACTGAGTGGCACCACTACTTCTCGAGTATGCATCACACATACTCGAGAATTGATCTCTTTTTGATTGACAAATTTCTCCTGCAAAATGTTAGTGGGTCTACCATACATAACATCTCGTGGTCAGACCACGCTCCAGTTTCCATGGAGGTGGAGGGATCCCACACCGAAACACGGGCAAATAGATGGAAAAACTATGTTATTTTATTTGAACACCCAGACCATAAACTCAAAATTACTAAAGAGCTCCGTGATTTCTTCCTTACTAATGCCCCATGGAACTGTCATAAAGCGTACATGAGAGGAATCCTCATGAAATTAAGCAGTGTTATTAAAAAGCAGCGGAACCAGCAGTTTAATGATCTACTTTCCAAAATAGAAAATTTGGAACTGGCAAATAAAAAAGCTCTTGATCCTAAAATTAGCTCAAAACTGGACAAAACCAGACATGAGCTTAGATTACTTCTTATTTCTGAACATAACCACTCTACACGGAAATGGAAAGCTCACTTTTACAGCCAAGGTAATAAAGCAGGTAAGCTATTAGCTAACCAGGTAAAAGAGAAAACAGTTAAACAAAAAATACGGTTTATTTTCCATCCAAGTACAGGAAATAAACTCTTTAAACCAAAAGAAACTGCTAACGCTTTTAGAGACTATTATGATAATCTCTATAATTTAAAAAATGACACATATACACCACAACCTTCTCCTGAGTTGATCCAGGAATTCCTGGATTCAATCCCCATGCCAAAACTAGACGCAGACCAACTAAAATCTCTAAATGAACCAATCTCTATAGATGAACTTCAAAAAACAATCATGTCTCTCCCCAATAACAAATCTCCAGGCCCAGATGGATTCTCATCTGAATATTACCGCACATTCTATTCTAATCTCACATCAAGTAAAAGTATATGAGACTGCTGCTTCCAAAGCTTCATTTCCTCCAGAAATGGTAATGGCCACAATTGTAACTTTACCCAAACCTGGTAAAACACCAGACCCTCTGCAGAATTTCAGGCCCATATCATTACTAAATGTTGATTTGAAGATATATGCTAAGATTGTAGCAAATAGACTGGCCCGGTTCCTGCTCACCCTAGCAAAACAAGACCAGGTTGGTTTTGTCCTGGATTCGGCAGTCACCGGACGCCACGCGTACAATCATCAATCTTCTTCATAATGCGGAGACGTCTGGGGTGCCTTCTCTGCTTCTTTCATTAGAGGCAGAGGAGGCCTTCAACAGGATTCATTGGGGATACTTAAAGTGGGGTTCCACCCAAAAAAAAAACTACATGAAAAATTTAAAAAAAAAATACAAAAAAACATTTGGATATTTTTTTTTTTACTTACCTCTAAATGCCTGTTGCTAGGTGGTCCCTCGTAGTCTGCCTCTTCCAGTGCCTGGGCTGGTGACATCACTTCCCCCTCGGCACAGGAAGGGCTCAGCTCTGCTCCCTCCCTCCTGTCAATCATCTGGGACCCATTACAGGTCCCATGTGAATGAGCGGCCAATCACGGCGCTCGGCGGCGCTCGCGCATGCGCAGTGGGTGCCAGGCTGTGAAGCCACAGCCTGGCGCCCACAGTTGCAATGCTGGTGCCGCTGAACGGAGGGGGAGACGAGCGGGGCTTCGATCTCCCGCATCGCTGGACCCAGGGACAGGTAAGTGTCCAATTAAAAGTCAGCAGCTGCAGTATTTGTAGCTGCTGACTTTTAATTTTTTTTTTTTTACTGGACGCCCTGGGTGAAACTCCTCTTTAAGACATGTGTCTAACAGGCACAATTAGTTCAGCCATCTTAGCACTATACACTAGTCCTTCCGCAATGGTCTTCACAGATGGCATGTTTTCTGACAGCTTTAACATTGCTAACGGGACAAGACCAGGGTGTCCATTATCCCCCTTGATATTTGCCCTTCTAATGGAGCCCCTTGCCGAAAAAATTAGATCCCACCAAGACATATCCAGCATTTATGCCACACAACAAGCACACTCCATCTGATCCTGTCCTTTTCAGAGCCAAAAACCTATCTTCCAGCCATACACAACACACTAAACCACTTCAAGCAAATTTCATATTATAAAGTAAATGCAACCAATTCTAATATACTTGCTAAAAATATAGATGAAGATCTTAAACAGACCCTTAAACAATACCCATATCCATGGACTGACCAATCTATTCAATATATGGGCATACATTTGACAACTTCAAGTTCAAAATTATTTAAAGTAAATCTTTTACCCCTCATTTCTTCTATCCAGCCTGAATTAAACAGACTAAGATCCCTTTGTTTGTCCTGGTTGGGAAGACTGGCTGCATACAAAATGCTGATTCTACCGAGAATTCTGTACTATTTTAGAGCCCTACCAATCTTTGTACCAGCATCATTCTTTAAAAAGGTATCTCAACTGCATAAGTTTGTGTTGGCGGATAAAAAACCAAGATGCTCCCAGTCTTCCCTACTAAAACATAAAAAAGATGGGATTATGGGGCTTCCCATATTAAGAGTCTACTTCACAGCCCGCATTTTAGACCAAGCAAAGTTTTGGCTCCACTCACACCCATCAAAACATTGGGCATCTATAGAGAAAAACTGGGTGTGACGGGAGGGCCCGTGGAACCCAGGATCCCTTGCAAAGGTTATGAAACCCATATTTCAGCTCCCCATGCAACTCTTATGTCTAAGTCACCCTGTGCCATCCTGGCACAGGGTGACTGAGAAAATATATCTTGCATTACTTAAAATGAGACAGTAATATTTATCCACAATATCTCCCAGGATATACGTAAAGACTATTCTTGGTTTGTTTGATTCTGTTGATACATGTTAGTTGAGAGAGCTGATCACATTGGCCTCTGTACAATGTAGGAGATAGGCCAACTCCTGCTGGAGCTCCTGCTATTGTGAGAAGGTGTCCTATGTTTATACTTATGATAATGTATAATCTTCTGTGTGAAGCTCGGTGACAACAAGTCTGACCTGTAGTGAAATCCTGATTAATCATAACAATGTTCAGGAGGGCACAGAGTCACATCGGCTGCTTTAAGGGTATAGTTAATTAGTTCATGTTAATTCTGTTTCTGGTTACAGGTGTATTGTTAGAGTAATATGAGCAGGAGGGGGGACCTCCTCTTCTACTGTATATAAGACTCGTATTTTGGTTCTAATAAAGAGTCCATGTTCAGCAACTAAACAAGTATCATCTTGTTTTGTGCTTGTGAGCGGTTGGAATATCTGATATCTATATTCAGACTGGGAGGAAGTGGTATATGACGAAAGCACTCAAGAGGAGTGTGGGACGTTTCGTTATACTGGGTATCGACTAACTCCTTAAGATCTAAACTTCTAGCCAATTACTTCTCAAATACTCATTTTAAATCCACTCATCCCATTATACAATTAGTAATGGATACATGGAAACATTTTTACAATTCTATGGAACATAACACAGACCTGACCGAAAAAGTACCCCCTTGTCTTTGGTTCAAACCCACATAAGAGACCTCATGACAACCAATTGGGAATACAGAGGAATTACCCTAGTCACAGACCTTATAAACCATGGGAAGATTATCCCCTTCGAGATGCTAATCCAAAAGTACTCACCTCCCAAATCAGATCAATACATGTATGTGAGGTTGGCAACATTTTTACGGGCTCACCCCATTAACAAACATTAAAATACCACATGGAGCTTGGTCTTTTTGGAATGATGTAATCAATAGCACAAAAGGGATTTCCCTATGTTATAACCTGTTGCAACAGAAAAAGATATTTACTAAACTACCACCACTTCAAAAATGGGAATCAGATATCACTACTTCCTTCTCAGAGGAACAATGGAAAAAGGCGGTTAAATACAATCACTGTTACACAAGATCCACAACATATTGGGAAACAGGCCAAAAAATACTTCTTCGATGGTACTACACTCCCTTCATTACAGCAAAATTCTCTCAAGGCAGCTCCAATGAATGTTGGCGCGGGTGTGGTAAAATAGGCACATTACTACATATGCTTTGGGACTGTCCTATTCTTAGGAGCTTCTGTATTCCGTTTAATATCCAAAACAGGCTTCATCAAATTAGGCAGCGTTGAAATGGCTATATTAAGCATCCATGTAGATCTCTATCCACCAATCCTTAGACCAATGGTAATACAGATTCTGATGGCAACTAGACTGGTAGTCACTAGACAATGGAAATCTAACACATCACCAAATATTAGGGAAGTTGTTAATAAAGTCGATGAGGCCTTTAAGTATGAATTGATTATGACCAGTATAGAGGGAAAATTACCCCTCTTTTATAAACAGTGGGATCCTTGAATTCTTCTTAGATTAAATGAAAGAATAAACATTCACAAATTCCTGGATGTTCTGTATCCTTTCCGAATATGAGCCAAGGTACCTAATTCTAGGTTAATGTTTCTGTGTGTTCTAACACTTTAGACATATGCTTTTCAATTTTCTGTTCCAACATCGCAGTTTATTAATGTTATTAAAATAAGCATTCTTCATGTGCTTATGCACAATTTGTATTCCACAGTTTCATGTGATTCTGAAGATATACGTTATGGAACCTATATGCTTGCATTATATGTTCATGTACACCTTGCATGGTAAATGACTGTGGTTTGCAAGTTATAAAAATTTCAATAAAAAAATGTTTCTAACAAAAAGTGTTTGGGGGCCCGGGTCCTGCCCCAGGGGACATGTATCAATGCAAAAAAAAGTTTTAAAAGCTGACGTTTTTTCGGAAGCAGTGATTTTAATAATGCTTAAAGTGAAACAATAAAAATGAAATATTCCTTTAAATATAATGCCTGGGGGTGTCTATAGTATGCCTGTAAAGTGGCCCAGTTTTCCAGTGTTTAGAACAGTACCACAGCAAAATGAAATTTCTAAAGGATCGCGGCTGTAATGAATTGTTGGGTCTCGGCAATATAGATACAACTCATTGAAAAAAACGGCATGGGTTCCCCCCCAGTCCATTACCAGGCCCTTTGAGTCTGGTATAAATATTAAGGGGAAACCCGAACCAAAAATGTAAAAAAAAAATTGCGTGGGGGTCCCCTCAAAATCCATACTAGGCCCTTCAAGTCTGGTATGGATATTAAGGGAAACCCTGCGCCAAATAAAAAAAAATGGTGTAGGGGTCCCCCAAAATCCATACCAGACCCTTATCCGATAAAAAAAAATGTCCCGCTATGTAGATCCATCTCACGCCACCAAAAGAGCCAAAAAAAGAGAGAAAAAAAAGCCACAACAGCTCCGCCTCCACGGGAGGCTTCTGCCGAGTGACTCTTCTTCTCGATGACAGCTGTTTTATAGCTGAGGGCGGGCCAATCATGATGTAAACGGGTGACCCCGCCTTCCTCTGATGTCACGTGGTGTCAGAGGGGGGCAGGGTCACCCGCTTATGTCACTGGGTGGCCCCGCCCTGAGCTATATAACAGCTGTCACAGAGAAAAAGTGTCGCTCAGCAGGAGCCTCCCATGAAGGTGGACCTGTTGCGGCTTTTCTTTTTTTCTTTTTTCGGTCCGTTGGACGGTGTGGGATGGATCTACATTGGGGGACATTTATATTTTTTAATAAAGGACTTGTCCCAAAGTGTCTCCTGTCTTTTTTACTATTTTTAACACTTTTTTGTACAATGTACCCGTTACCAATTCACATAGGGGGGGAGGCCGGGATCTGGGGGTCACCTTATTAAAGGGGGCTTCCACATTCCGATAAACCCCCTGCCCACAGACCCCCACAACCACCGGGCAAGGGTTGTGGGGATGAGGCCCTTGACCCCATCAACATGGGGACAAGGTGCTTTGGGGATCCCAAAGCATCCTCCCCATGTTGAGGCCATGTGGCCTGGTACGGTTCAGGAGGGGGGGGTGCTCTCTTGTCCCCCCTCTTTTCCTGTGGCCTGCCAGGTTGCATGCTCAGATAAGAGTCTAGTATGGATTTTGGGGAGGACCCCTAAGTCATTTTTTTTTAAATTTTGGCATAGGGTTCCCCTTAAAACCCATACCAGACAAGTCTGGTATGGATTTTGGGAGGGGCCCCTACGCCAATTTTTTTTAATTTGGCACAGGGTTCCCCTTAATATCCATACCAGACCTAATTTTGGTTCCGGACCCATGCCGTTTTTTTCAATGCATTTTATCTGTATTGCTGAGACCCAACAATTCATTAGAACCGCGATCAGTTTTAAATGACTTTTTTTCCTTTAGAAATGCCATTTTGCTGTGGTATTGTTCTAAACCCAGGAAAACTGCACCACTTTACAGGCATACTATAGACACCCACCAGGCATGATATTTAAAGGAATATTTCATTTTTATTGTTTCACTTTAAGCATTATTAAAATCACTGCTCCCAAAAAAACTTCACTTTTTAAAACTTTTTTTGCATTGATACATGTCCTCTGGGGCAGGACCCGGGTCTCCAAACACTTAGCTTGCATATAAGCTTTTAAAATGAGCACTTTTTGATTACTCATGTTTGTGTCCCATAGACGTTAACGGTGTTCGTGTGTTCTTCCAAATTTTTTGCCTGTTTGCAAGTTCTGGTGCAAACCGGAACGGGACGGGGGGGGGCTATTCGGCTCATCCTAAATGCACAGATAAATTTTACTTATTGATATTGATAAACTGATCATAGTCATGGTGCAGTCACATCTTTTTCTTCTATAAAATTTAAAGGGGTCTTATCATGCCTGAATGGAAGAATACTTGATGGTGCAATATGGTGCCATATTCCTGTGCGCTGCTAGCTGTCTCACTTTGCTGCTTACCTTACCAACTTTAACAACCAAAATCTTTCATGTTCTCCTTATACTGTATATTTTTCCTTATTCAGCAGTTTGGGTGTATACCTTATCCCTCCTAGATATGACAACTTTGTACATTTACCATGTATATTTAATTTGCTTCCATGTATACTTAATACATCAGCCCATTTATTTTGAGATGCTATGCTGTATGTGTTTCCTTGGATGCCGATTGTATCTACGTTGCAGTGCTTATCTTGAAGAAGCAACCATCACAAAACGAGATATTGCATGCTGTACATATGTGATTACAGTTCTCTGTGTGTAACTTGGGCTGATGCATGTTTTTATGTGAATTCATTTATCGCTATTTTAACTTGTATTTATAATAAATGCTGCTTTTAAGATACATTGTAGTTGATTTGATTCCATCAGACACACATAAAGTCCCATAATCTATTCCCCTCTTTGGTACAAGGCGTTCTCCCCCTTTGTTTCACGTCTGATCTTGTTAGTGTAGTAGCTAGGCTAAGCAGCCCACTGGGGTAGAGCTAGCTGGCCTAGAGATCTAAATCCATATACTGATCAGAAACAAATTAGATGCTTAAGTAAAACCAACTGATATCTAATGAGCCAAATAGCCTGTGATCCTCCTATACGATAGAAGTGATATAAAGCTGAAGATCCCCATAGCCTTATTTTGAATTCTTAAATAGGACCTTTTCTGGTTCACACAACAAATTCTAAGAAAAGCAAATCTGAAATGAAAAGAGAACAAATTATAGTCATGAGATTTCAATCTAAGATATTTCAAAATATGTCATTGTGCCTTCTGTGGATTGTATTAGATAATAATCAGAATTTGTGACTGAAAAATCATTTCACTTTTCATTATAAAAAACAAAAAAAAAATAGCTTGTTTTAAAATGATTCTCTCTCTCTATGTTTTTGATGTTTTATTAGGGGTTGATGACTTGGATGGGGTAGGGAAATATGGAATGCCCAACTTAAAAAATGTCCAGAACTATGAACGAAGGGTCATTACCTCCCTATTTACAAAGAGTCCTCTTCTTCCTTTCTCCTGCACAAACCTGCTTTATACAGCACAGCACCTGCTGCTCACTCCTGTGGGAGCTATAAGGATAATACTGGCTCAGCAAAGGCCCATTACAGGCAGGAACTCCCAGTCCCTTGAAAAGTAGTACAGTGTGAGTGAACTTCATGGCATTCCCCCTTCTGCTTCCCTAGGGCCACTGATCCCAGCTCCACTTGCTTGTAGAAAAGGCTAGCCCACCTGGATGCCACCAGCCACGCCTGGCTGATCTTCTTCCCAGTCCTCCTGACTGACTTTCTGCCCCAGTCCTGCCCAACTGACCTCCCAGGGCAAGGTTAGATGAAGACTTGGCACTACACGGTCTTCAAGAGAGGTCTGCTGCACCACTGCCTCCTGTGATTCTTCCAGGCTAGCTTTCCCGAGGACCTGACTTGAGGCAACCCCCCTCCCCCACTAAGGGACCCTTCCAGAGCCACTGACATCCTTTTCTTTGGCACTGCTGCTCTATCTTCCACCTGACTCACCTGCTGGAATGGCCCATGTCTATTTATTGGGTTGTCTCAGCCCCCTGCCAGCCCACCTCTAAGGATTGGCTGAGGCCCCATAAATATTCATGACAGTTCCCCCTAACCCTCGCCCTCTAGTTCTAGACACCAGGGGGAGGCACCAGAGAGCTGTCAGGATGAGTCATTCAATCCTGGCCTCTAGTAATACACATACTGACTACAGGTCCCTGTAGCTTTAAGCAGAAAGCAAAAAACTTTCAAAGAAATAGGTTCTTTCCAGCTTAAGCAGCGCTCCAAAAAAAAAAAAAAACATAAATAAAGTTAAAAAAAATGCATATGAGCAACCAGCACTCTAAAAATATAAAAATTGTGACACATGATGATCAAATCGACAGAGATATGGCGTCCTGATCCTGAACATTCCAGACTGCAAACACACCTGCAATCCTCTTATTCCACTCAAGATGGATATAGAAGGAAAAGGAATCCTCATAGTGTGAAACTGCAAATTTTTATTGTCCCAAAAACACCCGCCCCTTAAGCTATTGCACTTACACAAAGATACATTTAAAACAGCATTCAGGTGTAATATACACTGCTGGTGAAAGCAGTTCCGATAATCTCACCACCTCAGAAAGAAACAGATCATTCGTGGTGGTTCCCGGGAGAGACTCGGAACAAATCCCAAGTGCAGCAAACCATGTGGTCTCACCTAGACGCCTTTCCACATTCTGTCTTTGTCAACAGGTGGGCGCCCACAAGAAGTCTTCAAGAGAAGTCTGCTGCAGATGACGGCCTCTCCCCTTGTCTGTCCCTGTACAGTGCGGATCTACTCACTGTCTCTCCTTGCTCCTTCCTGCTGCCTCTCCGGCATGAATCATTCCACTGTGTTAAGATCCTTCCAGGCCAGCTTTCCTAAGCACCCGGCCCGTGCCCCCCCTCCCTTACCGGTAAGGGATCCCTCCAGAGCTTCTCCTCAGCTCCATCTTGCACTGACTCCCCTGCTGGAATGACCCATGTCTGTTTGTGGGGTTGTCTCAGCCCCCTGCCAGCCCACCTCTGGGGTTGGCCCCATAAATATTCATGGCAGCTCCTCCTAACCCCTGCCCTCTAGTTCTAGAAGGTTCTCCAACCTTCCAGACACCAGGTGGAAGCACCAGAGAGCTGCCAGGATAAGTCATCTAATACTGGCCTCTAGTAACCCTGACCCAATTTAATGACTCGGGTTATTCCTCTCCAGAATATCACTGTAATGTACTGTAGCTTTATAGTGTTAACCTATTTTAATTCTTTTTATTAAACAACTGATATTTTATTTTTTTAAAACAAGAATTTTATTTGATACACGTATACAGTAAAATATTAAAATTAATAATAAAATAATAAAACTGTTGAACTGTACCACCGGCAAGACAGATAAATATCTATCCTGATAGACTCTCCGTGAGCCCTCTTTGAGTCTCTGCATACATACATTATTCAATCTCCTTGTACAATTTTTCTTTAGATTTACCAAAAATTATGAGGTCAAACCTAAACACTTTCAGTTTGTATGCAATCAGGCAGGCCCTTGCACTACATAGTAAAAGGTAAATCGAAAGGAAATTGAATAGGAAAATTGTATACTGTATGGCCAGCTTTAAACTGGCTATAGACAGTTTGAATCTCAGCCAGTTCAGCAGCAGGAACTGGACAAGATTCAAACCATGTATGGGCAGGCTGAATGTACCCTAATTTATCGATTGATCAACTTGGGTACAACCAGCCTGTTGGATTTTTCATGCGATCATAGCTAGATGTTATAGCTCTAGCAATAATCACTGTGTGCTCCTGGTGGGAAAGGCCTCCCCCACCTACTGGAGAACACATTGGCTGCACAGGAGAACACTGATTGACAGGAAAGAAAATTGCTCTGACTATGGCCGGCCTAAGATTCCAAGGGCCAGTGCACCATCTTGCTTTAGGTCTCAAAGCAACTCTTGTCCCAAGGGCTTATTATCCTTGTACTACCAGAAGACTGCAAAAGACTTACAAAATCAAATAGAAGAGCCTAGCTGTTTCTGGATCTAAGGACTCTCATTTTGTTCTTGCAGGTTCAACAGTTACACATGGAAGCTACCAGGTTAGTTATTGCCTTCTTCTTTCTGGGGGATTTTCTGGTTTCAGTAGGCATTTTCGGGAAGCTTACTTGCATACTCCCATCTCTTCTTACTCCTGTTCATTAACATTATATGTATTTTGCTGTGGCTGTCAAAATTACCAACTGGATCTTCTGACATCCAGATTTAATAACAAACTGGACAAGTTTGTTGTCAGTTCCAGGGATCTGGTGATGTTGTGGGATCAATTCAACCTGATTTATGGCTTTTCACTCTTCCATATTTTCCCTTTTCTGCTCTGCAGGATTGGGATGGAGGGCACTTCGGGGATTCTCATCACATGGAATTGGCCCAGGAGGATATGGTACTTGAACATGCTCAGACTCCTGGCAGACTCATAGACTCTCTGTAGGCCCTCCCAGATTGTCTGGACTAACTGTCCATAGGGCAAGTGCACCATTCTGTTTTTCAGGCGCTGGATTTAACAGCTTGGATGTTGAAGCCATGGTCCAAAGGGGCAGGGGGCTACCAGACTTGGTCATCTCTACCCTTCTGAAGGCTAGGAAATCAACTTCTCATAGTGTCCAGCATTGCACCTGAAAGGCCTATTTTGCTGTGTGTGAGTAAAGGAAATTTCACCCTAGGAAATACGCTGTGATACATATCCTGTCCTTCCCCCAGTCTGGCCTAGAGCACCATCTACGCATTGTAATTTTCAGTATCATCAAAGTGCAAATGTCGACCTTAGCCATTTTATTTCAGAGACACTTTGGCTCACTTTGTGCTTCTCTCTGTCTGTATGGGACCATCATATGGTTATCTCTGCCCCTCAGAGGCCACCATTTGAAACTATTAGGGATATTCCATTGTCCAATCTCACTCATAAGATGGCCTCTCCTGTTGCTATCACCTCTTAGTAAAGGATCTCTGAGTTATGGGCCTCATCCTGTATTAAGCCCTTCCTAGTTTTTGCACAAGATCTCCTTTCTTCCTAAGGTGGTCTGTTCCTTCCACCTCAGCCAAGACGTTGTCCTTTCTTCTATATGTCTTGCTCCAAAACATCCCAAGGTAATTTATCTCTGCTGTCTTGATTTGCTGTGTGATTCTTACTCTCAGTTACAAGTTCTTTTAGCTAAATAGATTCCCTGTAAAGGGTTCCAGCAGGTGCCTCCCTGCTTCTCATTCCACCATTGCTAAATGGATCAGACAAGTCATCACTTGAGCCTATGATCTGTAGGATCGCCTGTTAAGATGCACTCTACCAGATCAATTTTTTCTTCAAAGGCTTTTCAGCATAAGGCATCTGTTTCTCGAATTTGTGGCTGCCGCCTGGGTTTCTGATCACACATTTGTTAAGCTCTACCAAGTGGATGTTCAGGCCTTGCCTGATGCCAGTGTTGGGTATAAAATTGTACAAGCTGCTTTCTGAGTCTGTTGACCCATTTGTTACAGTATGTGTGTCTTTATGTGTTTGTTTGCTGTGATGCCCACCCTCAGTGGCACTCAGTACCGAATAAGGTCATCTAGTGCCAAGGGTGAAGATGCCAAAGTGTCAGAAACCCCCCCGCTAAAAAAAAGTCAAGCACTAATCTGCACACTAACCTAAACATATATTCCCTTTTCAATCCAAAATTTAAGAAAAAAATTGCCCCTCCTCCCAGTGCAAATCCCCCCCCCCCTCAGCACAAATATTTGGTCCCCTATCTCCCTCTCAGCTCAAATCATCTCCCTCCCCAAATCTCCCCTCCTGCCATAAATCCTCCCCCACCCAGAAAAAAAAATCACCCATCCTAGCACGAATCCTCCACCCTTTAAATTTCTCCTCTACGCACAAATCACCCCAGCACACATCACCCCAATAATCACTACTAGCACAACCCCCCTCTTCCTAGCACATATCATCCCACTTAGCATTAATCCTCTTCTCATTCCCCTTTCCTAGAACACTCTCATCCCCAGCATTGATGTTTCTTACTCTATCCACCCCCATGTCCCCAGTGCACTTCTCCCCTCCCTCCAACACACAGACTTCAGATGCAGTGCGGCAGTGGCTGTGCAATGTCCTTCCTCATAGAATCCTCCTCATCTTGCAACATCAGAGTTGAGGAGGAGCCTAGGAAACACTTTTAACAATTTTAACAGAGAGCCAATGGGGAAAAATGCTGGCTGCAAGTAAATAATAGGCAGCGCTCCAAAAAGCTAACATTTAGATTTTCATATATTTATGAAGGGAAGTAACATATACAGACAAAACTGTACAACAGAGTAAATGCAAAAGATCTCCCCACAGTACCTCTATCCAGAAAAAAAGACAAACAAGCAACATATGCTTTCTCATTGGAACATAGAGGAGATCCAGGCTAATAGTACAGCAATTATCAAACATCAATACATATGATAGATACCAGAAGAAACCTTCAGCAGACATGCAGGCACTCTGGATCAGGCGGAGGTGGTAATCACGTTTCGGAGTATAAAACATTTTTTCAAGTGGGATCCACCTCAAGAAATGCTGGCTGGTGCAGGGGTATTGGATCTAGACTTAGGGGACACCACTGACTGTCAGATCGGGACTTTACAAAGTTTTCTTACCTGCCCCCTACCTACATTCTTTGCTGGGAGAAGATAGGGGCAGGTAAGCACACCCTACACAGTCCCAATCTGTCACTCCTAATGTAGGAGGGCTGCAGGGGCAAAAGGAGGAGCTCGATGGGACAGAGTACAACCCACACCTCCACCCGGCTCTCTTCTGCTCTCCTGAATCGGCTTGTCACGTCCCCCGCTAAGCTGACAGTAGTGATGCTTCTGTCACAACTTCTGTCATTCAGTAGCAGTAAGAATTCTCCACATGGCACCATCCACTGCTTTTGGCCATCTCATGGTAATGACTACAAATTATTGTCCAGTCCTGTACAACAAAATATGATTTTTGACTTACTAATAAATTCCTTTTCTTTGGAGTACAATATGGGCAACAAAACTGAGGCTAACTGGGAGTGGGAGAGATTAAATAAGAGATGCCCCAGCAGCTTTATTTTTGCCAGTGCTCTTGTGTCCCATATGGTACTCCAAGAAATACATTTTACTAGTGAGTCTAAAAGAATATTTTTCTTCACAGACTGGCAATGTTTTCAATCCACTTTGTGCAATGTGATATAGAAAGAGGTGTATTGTAGAATGAAGCCTGGTTTCCTGGGCAACTGCGTAGGTTAAGCTAATGGACCCATCGGGTACAGCCAAAGTCTGCGGCATAGTGGCATATTTTGAAACACTTAAAATACTTCCCCAGTGATATACACTGAGAAAATATTTGTGGAGAGCCTTTTATCACTAAGGTGGCACATTTTATCTTGGTTGCTAAGATAGCAGCATAGGACTGAAAAAAAGCATAATTTTTTTCAGTTCGTTTAGTTTCTAATACACATAAACAACCTCCCCTCACACATTTAGATTTATTGTCTGTTTTATTTTTATATTTCATAGTTTTATTTTTAAATGGCTGGATCAGAAGCTTATCTCACAATCCCTAGAATTCATAACGATTATCCAAAACACTCTTTAGCATTCCAATGCACCTCTATACAACAAATGCTGGTGTAGGTGACAGATTCATGTACGCATTGTACTCAGGCACATGAATTTGGTGCACACACCAAGTGTGGAGGTGCACTAAGAGCAGAGTGTCCATACGGACACTTTGCCTTGAGCACAGGGCTGCTCCCTCACTGCCGCTGAAGCTGTCTGGGGCAGACAATTATTTTTAACAAAAAATGTATATCTAACATTAAAATATATCTCTAAAACTATATTTATTATATATAAGAAAATAAACAATATGACCAGGAGATATGTGAAAACTATATATAAGTATACCAAAAAAAAAGTTCATATATATATATATATATATATATATATATATATATATATATATATATATATATATATATATATATATATATATATCTATATCTATATCTATCTATCTATCTATAGATAGATATAGATATAGATATATATATATATATATATATATATATATATATATATATATATATATATAGATATAATTATTATTATTATACAGGATTTATATAGCGCCGACAGTTTAGGCAGCACTTTACAACATTAGGGCAGACAGTACAAGTACAATACAATTCAATACAGGAGGAATCAGAGGGCCCTGCTCATTAGAGCTTACAATCTAGGAGGGAGGGTCAAATTATACAAAAGGCTAATAGCTGTGGGGGATGAGCTAATGAAGAGAATAGTGCAGTTGTTAGATGGAGGCAGGATAGGCTACTCTGAAGAGGAAAGTTTTCAGGGATCACCTAAAAGTGGATACATTTGGAGACAGTCTGACAGATTGGGGTAGGGAATTCCAGAGGATGGGCGGGGCTCGGGAGAAGTCCTGGAGGCGGATATGGGAGGAGGTGATGAGGGAGCTAGAGAGCAGGAGGTCTTGGGAGGAACGGAGATGGCGATTAGGTTGGTATTTTGAGACTAAGTTAGTGATATAGCTGGGGGCAGAGTTGTGGATGGCTTTGTAACTTATTGTTAGTATTTTGATTTTAATTTGTTGGGTGAGTGGTAGCCAATGGAGGGATTGGCAGAGAGAGGTAGCAGACACTGGGCGGTTTGTAAGGTGGATGAGTCTGGCAGCAGCATTCATGATGGACTGAAGGGGGGATAGTCTATTTAAAGGCAAGCCAATGAAGAGGGAGTTGCAGTAGTCGAGGCGAGAGATAACCAGGGAGTGAATCGGGAGCTTTGTGGTTTCATTGGTTAGAAAGGGACATAGTTTAGAGATGTTGCGGAGGTTGAGGCGGCAAGCTTTGGAAAGTGATTGGATGTGGGGCCGAAAGGAGAGTTCAGAGTCCAGGATAACACCTAGCACCCTGACATGTGGGGACGGGTGGATGGTTGTTCCATTGCTCTTGACAGAGAAGTCAGGGGAAGAGGCATGTGGGGGGAGGAAATATTATAAGCTCGGTTTTGGACAAGTTGATATATATATATATATACAGTATCTCACAAAAGTGAGTACACCCCTCACATTTTTGTAAATATTTTATTATATCTTTTCATGTGACAACACTGTAGTAGTGAGTGTACAGGTTGTATAACAGTGTAAATTTGCTGTCCCCTCAAAATAGCTCAACACACAGTAAATAATGTCTAAACCGCTGGCAACAAAAGTGAGTACACTCCTAAGTGAAAATGTCCAAATTTTGCCCAATTAGCCATTTTCCCTCCCCGGTGTCATGTGATACGTTAGTGTTACAATGTCTCAGATGTGAATGGAGAGCAGGTTTGTTAAATTTGGTGTTAAATAATGATATTTGAAGCGCTTCACAATGTGCATGAAAATGAATATATAAGAATAAATATAAATAGTAAAATAAATCCAGCGGTGAGTAGAAATTCCTAAAAAATCCAGCAATCAAAATAGTGTAAAATTATAAAAAATTAGTGACACCAAATGTGTAAAAAAATTCACATAAAAAATCCACATAAAAATAAATATATAGGGATGTATTCAGAAGGTTCAATTATACAGGTGTAGAATCCTGATTGGTATAGAGCTTTTGATCACTAGCAAAGCTGTTTAAAAACACTTGCTTAATCAAGGTGCTCATTGACCTTCATAGTAACAATGTGCTTTTTGCTTCTATTCACAACCAATGTGAGAATCATAAACAGGCAGATAAGAGAAAAAACCAATCATTGTGCAATAGTTAGGATACCAAGGTACACAGGCAAACTTCAATCCACTCACGTGTGCCTTATAATGATAAGGCATATGCAGGTTTTACTATAGCAGTCAGCCACCTTAGACAGGAGCAGATTCAGATGAATCTGCTCCTGTCTAAGGTGGCTGACTGCTATAGTAAAACCTGCATATGCCTTATCATTATAAGGCACACGTGAGTGGATTGAAGTTTGCCTGTGTACCTTGGTATCCTAACTATTGCACAATGATTGGTTTTTTCTCTTATCTGCCTGTTTATGATTCTCACATTGGTTGTGAATAGAAGCAAAAAGCACATTGTTACTATGAAGGTCAATGAGCACCTTGATTAAGCAAGTGTTTTTAAACAGCTTTGCTAGTGATCAAAAGCTCTATACCAATCAGGATTCTACACCTGTATAATTGAACCTTCTGAATACATCCCTATATATTTATTTTTATGTGGATTTTTTATGTGAATTTTTTTACACATTTGGTGTCACTAATTTTTTATAATTTTACACTATTTTGATTGCTGGATTTTTTAGGAATTTCTACTCACCACTGGATTTATTTTACTATTTATATTTATTCTTATATATTCATTTTCATGCACATTGTGAAGCGCTTCAAATATCATTATTTATTCTTTTTAAGTGACTCTGAAAACACTCTCTTTTGATAGCAGCCTCACTTGGTTTTATATGTAATTATCAGCTATTTAGCATCACAGCGCTTTGTGTTTTATATATATTTTTTCCACTTAAATTTGGTGTTATCACTCTCTCACTCTCTCATACTGGTCACTGGAAGTTCAACTTGGCACCTCATGGCAAAGAACTCTCTGAGGATCTGAAAAAAAGAATTGTTGCTCTACATAAAGATGGCCTAGGCCATAAGAAGATTGCCAAGACCCTGAAACTGAGCTGCAGCATGGTGGCCAAGACCATACAGTGGTTTAACAGGGCAGGTTCCACTCAGAACAGGCCTCGCCATGGTCTACCAAAGAAGTTGGGTGCACGTGCTCAGTGTCATATCCAGAGGTTGTCTTTGAGAAATAGATGTATGAGTGCTGCCGGCATTGCTGCAGGAGTTGAAGGGGTGGGGGGTCAACCTGTCAGTGCTCAGAACATACGCCGCACACTGCATCAAATTGGTCTGCATGGCTGTCATCACAGAAGGAAGCCTCTTCTAAAGATGATGCACAAGAAAGCCTGCAAACAGTTTGCTGAAGACAAGCAGACTAAGGACATGGATTACTGGAACCATGTCCTGTGGTCTGATGAGACCAAGATAAACTTATTTGGTCCAGATGGTGTCAAGCGCGTGTGGCGGCAACCACGTGAGGAGCACAAAGACAAGTGTGTCTTGTGTACAGTCAAGCATGGTGGTGGGAGTATCATGGTCTGGGGCTGCATGAGTGTTGCCAGCACTGGGGAGCTACAGTTCATTGAGGGAACCATGAATGCCAGCATGTACTGTGACATACTGAAGCAGAGCATGATGCCCTCCCTTTGGAGACTGGACCGCAGAGCAGTATTCCAACATGATAACTACCCCAAACACACCTCCAAGACGACCACTGCCTTGCTAAAGAAGCTTAGGGTAAAGGTGATGGACTGGCCAAGCATGTCTCCAGATCTAAACCCTATTGAGCATTTCTGGGGCATCCTCAAATGGAAGGTGGAGGAGCGCAAGGTCGCTAACATCCACCAGCTCTGTGATGTCATCATGGAGGAGTGGAAGAGGACTCCAGTGGCAACCTGTGAAGCTCTGGGGAACTCCATGTCCAAGAGGGTTAAGGCAGTGATGGAATATAATGGTGGTCACACAAAATATTGACACGTTGGTCCCAATTTGGACATTTTCACGTACTCACTTTTGTTGCCAGCGATTTAGACATTAATGGCTGTGTGTTGAGTTATTTTGAGGGGACAGCAAATTTACACTGTTATACAAGCTGTACACTCACTACTTTACATTGTAGCAAAGTGTCATTTCTTCAGTGTTGTCACATAGATATAATATAATAAGATATACCACAAGATATAATAAAATATTTACAAAAATGTGAGGGGTGTACTCACTTTGTGAGATACTGTATATATATATAGGTGATATTTGTTACTCAATTTCATTTAACCACTTGCCTACCAAGCACTTTCACCCCCTTTCTGCCCTGGGCAATTTTCAGCTTTCAGTGCTATCACAATTTGAATGGCAATTGCGCAGTCATGAAACACTGTAGCTCTGCAACTAATGATTTTTTTCATAATTGATTGGTTGGCCGATTATTGTTTTGATTAATCATTAAAAAAGTGTGGTGTATAATTGAGTTAATATGTAAAGTATATAAAAAAGGCAATTTATTCTGAAATATTTATATGCAGTGGTAAATATAAATAACCAACTATATGGTTAGGGAGCAAAATCTCTAATCCACTCTGAGAATAACAGAAGAGATACTGTATAGACTATGAGAGGTTGAATCTAGTAAATATCATCAGACTCGGGGATCACATTTTTTATTTAAAGGAAAAAAAATGAAAGACTGTTTTGCTGATTTTCAAACAGAACTGTAATATATTATATGCTGGCCATACAAAAGCAATGTCTTCCTAAAAAAGAAAAATGTCATTTTAAGAACGTTCGTTTGAGTTTCTAATCATTAGTAGGGTCAAATCGACATTCTTTTTGACCACAGTGATGGGAAAATTCGAAGGCGCAGAATAGAAAACTTCTTGGTCAAAGGAATTTTCAGACAGTGTATGCGATTTTTGTTCAGAAGTTACATTCATTTTAAAACTGAATGTTTCAAGTCAGAAAAAGGAGATATGAAATATGAGCCAAAAGAGATACTAAAGGAGTTCCATACCTTTTACACGAAAGTATATAACATACCTAATGATGGCACAAAAAGTGACACGGAGGGACTTCAACAAAGTATTTATCAATATATAAGAGAAACTGCACTCCCTGTTCTAGCACCGACAGAAACTGTACAATTAGAGCAGGATTTTTCGGAGATTGAGATACAAAAGGTAATTGATGCATTAGTACCTGGGAAAAGCCCAGGCCCTGATGGCTTCACCCCAAGATTCTATAGAACATTCAAAGAAGAACTCACCCCCATTTTGAAGCGGACCTTTAATGCTGTTTCTACATCAGTGCCTTTTGTCCCACAAAGCCTACAGGCGTTTATTTCACTTATACTCAAACCAGAGAAGAATCATACCTTATGTGGAAACTATAGACCAATTTCCCTAACAAATATTGACCTAAGATTGTATTCTAAAATTATCGCCAATAGACTCGCCCCTATATTACCTGCACATATACACTTAGATCAGGTGGGTTTTATAAAAGGAAGAGAGGCTAGAGACAATACCTTAAAAACACTTACACTAGTAGAATATGCAAAGAGAGGTTCCATCCCATCCTGTCTACTGGCAATTGATGCTGAAAAAGCTTTTGACAGGGTGGGATGGAACTTCCTTAGAGAGACCTTGGTTCAATGGGGGTTGGGCCCTGTACTTATAGATAGAATAATGGCCTTATATCAGAATCCAATGGCTAGGATTTGGGCGAACGGAGATTTATCGGAGGTAGTACCTATAACAAACGGAACCCGACAAGGTTGCCCGCTATCCCCATTGTTATATATATTAGTGATGGAGCATTTATTAATAGCAGTTCGAGAAAATAAGGATATACAGGGAATTAAGGTGGGAGATATAGAATACAAGATGTCAGTATATGCAGATGATATCTTGTTATATATTACAAATCCCTTGATATCAATACCAAACCTGATATCTGAATTTAAACGATTCGGTGCACTAAGTAACTTTAAGGTAAACTATAATAAATCTGAAGCCCTAAATGTTAATTTGCCAAGCGCTATGGTGGAACTCCTTAAAAATAATTTTTCTTTTAAATGGCAGGCGAAGGCAATTAAATACTTAGGTATATATATCCCCACTGACCTCAATAAACTACAGGAGTATAACTATGCCCTGTTGGTGCAGAAAACCATGAGAACGTTACAACAATATGAAAAAGGTATGTTTTCCTGGATGGGTAGAATAAGTATAGTAAAAATGGATATACTACCTAAAATAGTATATACCCTACAAGCAATACCCATTTTTCCCTTAACAAATACCCTGAAAAAACTGCATAAGCTAATAGGAAAATTCATCTGGGGAGGCAGGACCCCCAGAATTAATAGGTCGGTCTTGAATAAAACTAAGAAAAATGGGGGCTTAGCTCTTCCAGATATAGACATGTACTTGAGAGCAATATTGATAACAAGAATAGTGGATTGGTTCCACAATAGGGATATCAAACAATGGGTGAAGCTTGAAGAGAAGATCACGGCCCTAAAATTAAAATCACTACCCTGGATAAAAAGAGAGCAAAGACCGCCGGATGGCGAAATGCCCTCTTTAGTAGTATCAACATTAAAAGTATGGGATATTATGATAAAAAGAGGGATTGGATCTACTGATAGGGGACCTATGACTCCACTATTTAGTAATCCAGAATTTCCACTGGCACTCGAATCTAAAACATTTCTTAAATGGAGGAGATGTGAAGACACCAGGTTGGTGGAAACGATGGAAGAGAACAGGCTCCTCCCATTGGAAGGGTTGGGTGTAGAATATAAAACAAAATGGATGCAGTATGGGATGCTCCAACGGTATATCGCATCTCTAATAAAAGAATTGGTAATAGATAGGCCCTTGACAATTTTAGAAAAAATCTTCTTACAAGAACACAGACCCACCCACGTCCTCTATAAAATCTATAAATACTTGAATTCAGAAAATAAAGGACAGGAGCTACCCTATATTAAAAAATGGGAATTAGTGATAGGAACAGAAATCCCCAGGGAAACATGGGAAAAGGCAATCATAGTAACCCATAAACTCTCGATATCTGCCAAACATCAGGAAAGAAATTATAAAATCTTAGCCAGATGGTATAGGTGCCCTGTGGACTTACATAAAATGAACCCTGAAAACAAGGATATCTGTTGGAGATGCCATAAAGCGCAGGGCACAATGTCACATATCTGGTACTATTGCTCAGAAATCCAACCATTCTGGCAGAAAATATTTGAGGTATACAGAGCCATGACCGGGATCGTACAAGTGGCGGTATTATCTATGATCCCAGGATCGGTGAAGAAAATAAGAAAGGGAATACTGAAATATTTTCTGACAGCGGCACGAACCATTATAGCAAGAAAATGGAAAAGCACATGTGTGCCTTTTGTAGTGGAGTGGGAGTGTGAGATGGCGGACATGCGTGCCCTGGAAGAAAGAATGGTGATAGAGGAGGGGTTGAAGGTACAAATACTTAACACATGGGCTAAATGGGAAGAGTTCAGAGCCTCTTCGGGGATATTAAGGACAATTATATAGAATCCAATGGAAAACAACAGGAGGGAAACCCCTTTTTTTTTTTTGTTGTTGTGTGGTTTGGTAGTATGAATGGGGATGATTGAGTAGAAAGGGAGGACAGAGGGGGGGGGGGGGGGGGGGTTTAGAATAGGGGTTACACATTCATGCATCAATTAAATAATCAATTAAAAGGTTAATGAAACCTGAACTAGTGCTTTGATAAAGAAGTATAGAACTATTGTATGTCTTGGATGTGTATAAGTTTCCTTTTTAACTTGGTGTAAAAAATGTTTTGATAAATAAAGATTGTAAAAAAAAAAAAAAGCAAGTGAAATTTTCAAATGATATTCTTTTGTTCAGCGAATGTCCAAATATTTTTTGTATAAATATTCTTGTCCGAAAATTGATACGTGTATGGCCAGCATAAGGCTCAGTTCACACCTATGCAGTTTGCTTTCGATCTATTTGTACACTGCTTTTTGCTGTGCGTTTTGCGTTTTTGCAGCGATTTGCAATTTGCATTTTTATGCTTTTTTTTGCCAATTTGTTGTTGGGCAGGTTAAAAAACGCACTACATGTTTTTCTGCAGCTTCTCAGTTGAAGTCTATTGAACCAAAAAAGCACAGTTTTGCGGTGAAAAAAGTCATTTCCATATAGGCAGCGGCTGAAAAAATCATAAATGTGAACATGTCTAATAGGAAACCATGTTAAATGAACTGTAGTGCATTTCTGCAAAAAGCACCAAAAAAAACGCTTAGGTTTGAACCAGGCATGCAGCAGCATGCTTTTTTTTTTGTATCAGCCTCCACCATCATTGGGTTCAGATGCTGATCTTCCCTGCACAGAGTCTTTAAATTGATTTTTTTTTATAAACATAAATGTTATACTTATCTGCTCTGTGCAATGGTTTTGCACAGAGCAGCCCTGATTCTTCTCTTCTAGGATCCCTCACCGAAGCTTCTGGCTCCTTCTGTCTCCAGAGTGCCCCAATGTCAAGCTGCAAAGTATAGTATAGAGCACCCCTATAGCAAGGTAAAAAAAACTTCTGACTTTAGAATCACTCACTTCCTGCCCAGCACTACATGTCCCATGGGGCATTGCTCCTTACACATTCACATTCACAAGTTCTCAGGCACTTACTGACATGTATGGATGGTGTACTGAGCTGTATGTGTGCTGTACTGTATTTCCTGATATGTAAACAAATAAAGCATTCTGTATGCAGGCCAACTAATTGGCTGGCCCATTAATCGATTATGAAAATAAATGACAACTATTTTCATAATCGATTAGTTGCCGATTAATCGATTGGTTGTTTCGGCCCTACAACACTGTATCCATATAAAATCTTCATTATTTGTTTGAGACAGATAGAGCTCCCTTTTGGTGATTTTTAATCTCCACTGGGTTTTTTTTGCTAAACAAACAAAATATATATATATATATATATATATATATATATATTTTAAATAATGTTTTCTTTGTTTCTATTATTCAATTTTGCAAATAAGTAATTTTTCTTCTTCAATAATGTACGCTGATAAGGCTGCACTGATGGGCACTGATGAGGCTACACTGCTGAGGCTCCACTAATGGACACTGATTGGCTGCGCTGATGAGGCTGCTTTGATGGGCACCGCTGATGGGCACTGATGAGACTGCACTTATAAGCTGCACTTATGGGCACTGATAAGGAGGCACTGATGAGGCTGCACTGATAAGGCAGCACTGATGGGCACTGATAGGCAGTACTGATAGGTGCAGTAATGATATGATGTACTGATGGACACTGATTGGTACTGATGGGCTGCACTGATGATCAGTGGCCTGATTGTCATTGTAAATATGTGCTGTCACAGGATAGTCAGTTATCTGCTTTCCTTTCCTTACAGTGACAGAGCTGAGGAAAGGAAATGCTGATAAACGTCATTTGATTACATAGGATAAGGTGTAAATTTTGAATAAACACTGACCAATCCTATTACAGGACCCCAAATTGGAGAAAGCATTGCCCGATAAACCAAAATTTGTTATTAGAAATGCAAAATATCTCAAATAATAAATCAAAAATATTGTGGCACCTCGTAGGCTTAAAAACTACAAGGTTGCGATCACAGATAGGCCCACTTTTTTGTATCTAAATGGGATTTGTCCATGTAGAAAATCCAATTGTAAAGCTTGCCAATTTATTATGCATGGCCGAAAATCTTTTTTGTGGTACTAATGGAAAGGAATACAAAGTTAAACAATTTATCACATTTTCCACGCAGTATATAATTTACAGATTAAGCTGTGCGTGTGGTTTGATATACATGGGAAGGATATTAGGGACTGTGAGGACCAAGTTTGGGGGGCAAAGATGCTTGATTGAAGCTGGAAAAAACACATGGAACATAGTGTCCTCTAGACACTTTGCCCTATACCACAATGGCAATACAGAGGGTCTTAAATTGTTTGGCATTGAGGCTATCTCATCAAAAGTAGTGGGGAAAGAGAGATACAAGTTATGTTTTAGAGAAACCTATTGGATTTTTATATTAGACAGTATGACTCCGGAGGGGCTAAATGAAGATATAGAGATTAGTACAGTATTGCAATAAGGGGTTTACAAATAATGTCATAGAATATACAATCAGTTTTAAATTTTGCGTGTTTTTGTAATTGTAATAGTAATTTTACATTGTGCCTTTTTAATTATCATTTTACATAATCTTTTACAGCCATGGTGTAGAAACAGAAAAAAAGGAAGTACGGTAGATAGAAAACGCTGTGGGTAAAGTATCTTATATTATGCTGGATAATGAAATGCATATTTCATTTTAATCTACTTAATTTAATTGTGTAGGCATATACATTCAGGTCCAAAAATATTGGGACATCGACACAATTCTAATCTTTTTGGCTCTTTACACCACCACAATGGATTTGAAATGAAACGAACAAGATGTGCTTTAACTGCAGACTTTCAGCTTTTATTTGAGGATATTTAGATCCAAATCAGGTGTACAGTGTAGGAATTACAACAGTTTGTATATGTGCCTTCCACCTTTTAAGGGACCAAAGGTAATGGGATAGATTAACAATCATCCATCAAACTTTCACGTTTTAATACTTGGGTGCAAATCCTTTGCAGTCAATTACAGCCTGAAGTCTGGAATGCATAGACATCACCAGACGCTGGGTTTCATCCCTGGTGATGCTCTGCCAGGCCTCTACTGTAATCGTCTTCAGTTCCTGCTTGTTCTTGGGGCATTTTCCCTTCAGTTTTGTCTTCAGCAAGTGAAATGCATGCTCAATCGGATTCAGGTCAGGTGATTAACTTGGCCATTGCATAACATTCCACTTCTTTCCCTTAAAAAACTCTTTGGTTGCTTTCGCAGTAAGCTTCGGGTCATTGTCCATCTACACTATGAAGCACCATCCAATGAGTTCTGAAGCATTTTGCTGAATATGAGCAGATAATATTGCCCGAAACACTTCAGAATTTATCCTGCTGCTTTTGTCAGCAGTCACATCATCAATAAATACAAGAGAACCAGTTCCATTGGCAGCCATACATGCCCACACCATGACATTACCACCACCATGCTTCACTGATGAGGTGGTATGCTTTGGATCATGAGTAGTTCCTTTCCTTCTCCATACACTTCTCCTCCCATCACTCTGGTACAAGTTGATCTTGGTCTCATCTGTCCATAGGATGTTGTTCCAGAACTGTGAAGGCTTTTTTAGATGTTGTTTGGCAAACTCTAATCTGGCCTTCCTGTTTTTGAGGCTCACCAATGGTTTACATCTTGTGGAGAACCCTCTGTATTCACTCTGGTGAAGTCTTCTCTTGATTGTTGACTTTGACACACATACACCTACCTCCTGGAGAGTGTTCTTGATCTGGCCAACTGTTACCTGGGAAACAATTCTTCAGTCATCCACTACAGTTGTTTTCCGTGGTCTTCCGGGTCTTTTGGTGTTGCTGAGCTCACCAGTGCGTTCTTTCTTTTTAAGGATGTTCCAAACAGTTGATTTGGCCACACCTAATGTTTTTGATACCTCTCTGATGGGTTTGTTTTGTTTTTTCAGGCTAATGATGGCTTGCTTCACTGATAGTGACAGCTCTTTGGATCTCATATTGAGAGTTGACAGCAACAGATTCCAAATGCAAATAGCACACTTGAAATTAACTCTGGACCTTTTATCTGCTCCTTGTAAATGGGATAATGAGGGAATAACACACACCTGGCCATGGAACAGCTGAGCAGCCAATTATCCCATTACTTTTGGTCCCTTAAAAAGTGGGAGGCACATATACAAACTGTTGTAATTCCTACACAGTTCACCTGATTTGGATGTAAATACCCTCAAATTAAAGCTGAAAGTCTGCAGTTAAAGCACATCTTGCTCATTTAATTTCAAATCCATTGTGGTGGTGTAAAGAGCCAAAAAGATTAGAAATGTGTCGGTGTCCCAATATTTATGGACATGACTGTATATAATGTATGTGCACAGGAAAAAGGGTTCTACCATGTTGTACACCAGTTCCACCATTTATTTGATTTTTATGCACAGTTTTATTTTTTTTCGGTATTAGATCTAGATGAATCAGTTTATGGGTAACAGCCCATGTGTAATAGCTAGAGCATTGTGAGGTGCATCTGATGTGCAGCTCCTTCCTTCCTCTTTTTGGCAGATATGTAGTAAGAGTTAAATGTGTAATTACATCATGAGGAGGAATGAGAGATACTCGCGGGCAGATTTGAGTAAAGAGGCCATGCCTCTGAAATGTGTCATGTGATCGGGAAATTTGCATACTCCCCTGATTCTCTGTAACGCATGGTGACACTCCCAGCTGTCCCTTGCTGTATTCAATGCTTGCCTTCTGTCACCTGCTGGAGCAGCTGGCTGTAGGTAGGACCAATGAACTACGTGTCTTTCTCTCCCTGGACTCCTATCTCCATTGCATCATCTGCAGGTGCGGCTGGTGGGTTGTCACAGTTCCCCACTGGGTTCTTACAGTGATAGCCAGATCTCACACTGCACATCGATGAAGTTAACCAGAGACAGGTTACAATAGATCCAGAGGTTGTGGTGGACATATTCAGGATTTTTTTTGTCATTTGAACCATGTGAGTGCAATCTTATTGTGTGTGTTTTTGTCTGCTTAATTATAGGTTTATTGCACTAGGTTGCACTTCCCTCTCTTTTGTGTTTTTAGATGTTTGTGTAGCCCATTTAGCCCTTTTGATGGGTGTGTCGAGTGTTATGCAGTGTCAAAATGGGTACTAATAAAATATGCACACTGTGAGCATTTCATATTTTGCCTAAACAACTCTTTTAAGCTTATGCAACAACTACAAATCAGTTGCTTCATACCCACTCATCGCCTCTTGTTTCAGAGATAGAGCAGTCTGTTTAAATTAAGCTCAGCTGCCTTAAGTATACCACCTCTTTTTCCAATCTCCCAACTTTCTCCTCTACATGATAAGCAGCTCTTAGGCTGATATAGTTACTGAGATCATTGACCAAGAACATTTGCTAAACACTCCTAATGGTTTATTAGGTTGATAAGCAAAATAGAACTACTTATGTTTTCAGTAAACCCTTGCTGTTTTTCATCTCAATGCATTCTATGCATTGAGGTGAAAAATCTCTTGTAGTGCACCAGCCCCCCACAGCCCCCCTTTTATCTACCTGAGCCTGATCGTTCCTGCGCCAGGAATGAGCACACCTGCTCCAGCTGGTGTCTCTGGTCCTTATTAGATAGATAGCCATTGGCTTCCGTTGCCTTCAATCAAATTCAATGATGCAGGAGCTGGGGGCGGAGCCAAGTCCTGCTGTCTGTGTCAATGGACGCAGCAGCAGGACATGGGAGCCCGCCTGCACGGGTGCCCCGAGGGAGAGCGTTTCTTCGATGGGGCACTCGAGAAGGGAGCGCAGCTGAGGGACCTCATTGGACATTTTGACTGAATAGTAGTAGCGGTAGTAGAAGCTTGGTTTTACTCTAGAAGCACAGGATTATAATTATTACAATTTTCTCTTTTCCATTACAGCTGTTTCTTATATATGATTTTGCATTCTGGTTATTGATCTCAGCTACTCTTGGTGACACCCATCTTTTCTTGGTTTCTGTTAAACGTCAACCCCAGAGGCGTAAGTAGAATATTCAGGGCCCCGGGCAAGAAACCATGAAGGGCCCCCACCAGGGGCATGCTAGGTCTACAAAAAATATCGGGCCCATAGCAGTGAAATAAATAAAGTCATACACTTGGGCAGGCATACACATGTATATAATATACATGTGTGTGTATGCATGTATTTATAATATATATATATATATATATATATATATATATATATATATATATATATATATATAATATTGTTGAATATCTGAGCCCCCCACATTATACCAGGGTCCCCAAAGAGCCCCCCTTACATCAGGGTCCTCAAAGCTCCCCTCACATCAGGGTCCTCAGAGAGCCCCTCCTTACATCAGGGTCCCCAGAGAGCCCCCCTTACATCAAGGTCCCTAGAGAGCCTCCCCTTTACATCAGGGTCCCCAGAGAGCCCCTCCCATTACATCAGGATTCCTAGGGAGCCCCTCCTTACACCAGGGTCCCCAGAGAGCCTCCCCTTTACATCAGGGTCCCCAGAGAGCCCCCCTTACATCAGGGTCCCCAGAGAGCTTCCCCTTTACATCAGGGTCCCCAGAGAGCCTCCCCTTACATCATGGTCCCCAGAGAGCCCCTCCTTACACCAGGGTCCCCAGAGAGCCCCTCCTCACATCAGGGTCCCCAGAGATCCCCTACCTTACATCAGTGTCCCCAGAGAGCCCCCCTTACATCAGGGTCCCCAGAGAGCCCCTCCTTACATCAGGGTCCCCAGAGAGCCCTGCCTTACATCAGGGTCCCCAAAGAGCCCCCCTTACATCAGGGTCCTCAGAGAGCCTCCCCTTACATCAGGGTCCCCAGAGAGCCCCTTCTTTACATCAGGGCCCAAAGAGGGCCCCTTCCTTACATCAGTGTCCCCAGAGAGCCCCCCTTACATCAGTGTCCCCAGAGAGCCCCTCCTTACATCAGGCTCACCAGAGAGCCTTTTCCCTACATCAGGGTTCCCAGAGGGCCCCCCTTACATCAGGGTCCCCAGAGAGCCCCTCCTTTACATCAGGGTCCCCAGAGAGCCCTTCCTTATATCAGGGTCCCCAGAGAGCCCCTCCTTTACATCAGGGTCCCCAGAGAGCCCCCTCCTTACATCAGGGTCCCCAGAGGGCCCCTTCCTTACATCGATGTCCACAGAGAGCCTCCCTTACATCAGGATCCCCAGAGAGCCCCTTCTTACATCAGACTCACCAGAGAGCCTCTTCCTTACATAAGGGTCCCCAGACCAGAGGGCCCCTTCCTTACATCAAGGTCCCCAGAGAGCCCAATTACACCAGGGTCTCGAGAGAGACCCTCCTTTACATCAGGGTCCCCAGGGTCTTGTGAAATTTCACTTCACCTTCCAAGGTGCAAGGATAAGTTAATTTTAGTAAATTAACTGCATTATCTATTACTATATCATTGGCAATGCCAAGGATCAATATTACCCATAGAAATATTTTTATCCATAAAATGGCAGATACTATAGAACAGGGTTGTCCAGCTGGCATAAAAATTAAGATAAAACAGCAATGGAATAATCCACCATTCTTGACTATATCATTTTTGAAGAAATGGAAAAGGCTTTTCTGCTGGATTCCCTGAAGGTGGATAGTGGGTACTTTACAAAATAGGGATCTGCTCTGGTCAGTTTTGGTCACAATGCCTGTGTTTTATGTACTTTATGAATATATACATAAAGGTAATCCAGCAATGGATGATTCCTCCCTCATCCCCTCTCACGAAATGTATTTCCAATAAGGATGAGATACCAGGGTCCCCAAAGAGCCCCCCTTACATCAGGGTCCTCAAAGCTCCCCTCACATCAGGGTCCTCAGAGAGCCCCTCCTTACATCAGGGTCCCCAGAGAGCCCCCCTTACATCAAGGTCCCTAGAGAGCCTCCCCTTTACATCAGGGTCCCCAGAGAGCCCCTCCCATTACATCAGGATTCCTAGGGAGCCCCTCCTTACACCAGGGTCCCCAGAGAGCCTCCCTTTTACATCAGGGTCCCCAGAGAGCCCCCCTTACATCAGGGTCCCCAGAGAGCTTCCCCTTTACAGCAGGGTCCCCAGAGAGCCTCCCCTTACATCATGGTCCCCAGAGAGCCCCTCCTTACACCAGGGTCCCCAGAGAGCCCCTCCTCACATCAGGGTCCCCAGAGATCCCCTACCTTACATCAGTGTCCCCAGAGAGCCCCCCTTACATCAGGGTCCCCAGAGAGCCCCTCCTTACATCAGGGTCCCCAGAGAGCCCTGCCTTACATCAGGGTCCCCAAAGAGCCCCCCTTACATCAGGGTCCTCAGAGAGCCTCCCCTTACATCAGGGTCCCCAGAGAGCCCCTTCTTTACATCAGGGCCGAAAGAGGGCCCCTTCCTTACATCAGTGTCCCCAGAGAGCCCCCCTTACATCAGTGTCCCCAGAGAGCCCCTCCTTACATCAGGCTCACCAGAGAGCCTTTTCCCTACATCAGGGTTCCCAGAGGGCCCCCCTTACATCAGGGTCCCCAGAGAGCCCCTCCTTTACATCAGGGTCCCCAGAGAGCCCTTCCTTATATCAGGGTCCCCAGAGAGCCCCTCCTTTACATCAGGGTCCCCAGAGAGCCCCCTCCTTACATCAGGGTCCCCAGAGGGCCCCTTCCTTACATCGGTGTCCCCAGAGAGCCTCCCTTACATCAGGATCCCCAGAGAGCCCCTTCTTACATCAGACTCACCAGAGAGCCTCTTCCTTACATAAGGGTCCCCAGACCAGAGGGCCCCTTCCTTACATCAAGGTCCCCAGAGAGCCCAATTACACCAGGGTCTCGAGAGAGACCCTCCTTTACATCAGGGTCCCCAGAGAGCCCCTTCCTTACATCAGGGTCCCCAGAGAGCCCCCCTTACAACAGTGTCCCCAGAGAGCCCTCCTTTACAGTATGGTCCCCAGAGAGCCCCCCCTTACATCAGGGACCCCAGAGAGCCTCCCTTACATCAGGGTCCCCAGAGAGCCCCTCCTTTACATCAGGGTCCCCAGAGAGCCCCTTCCTTACATCAGGGTCCCCAGAGGGCCCCTTCCTTACATCAGTGTCCCCGGAGAGCCCCCCTTACATCAGTGTCCCCAGAGAGCCCCTCCTTACATCAGTGTCCCCAGAGAGCCCCACCTTACATCAGGCTCACCAGAGAGCCCCTCCTTACATCAGGGTCCCCAAAGAGCCCCCCCTTACATCAGGGTCCTCAGAGAGCCCCCCCTTACATCAGGGTCCCCAGAGAGCCCCTTCTTTACATCAGGGCCCCCAGAGGGCCCCTTCCTTACATCAGTGTCCCCAGAGAGCCCCCCTTACATCAGTGTCCCCAGAGAGCCCCTCCTTACATCAGGGTCCCCAAAGAGCCCCCCCTTACATCAGGGTCCTCAGAGAGCCCCCCCTTACATCAGGGTCCCCAGAGAGCCCCTTCTTTACATCAGGGCCCCCAGAGGGCCCCTTTCTTACATCAGTGTCCTCAGAGAGCCCCCCTTACATCAGTGTCCCCAGAGAGCCCCCCTTACATCAGGGTCCCCAGAGAGCCCCTCCTTTACATCAGGGTCCCCAGAGAGCCCTTCCTTATATCAGGGTCCCCAGAGAGCCCCTCCTTTACATCAGGGTCCCCAGAGAGCCCCCTCCTTACATCAGGGTCCCCAGAGGGCCCCTTCCTTACATCAGTTTCCCCAGAGAGCCTCCCTTACATCAGGGTCCCCAGAGAGCCCCTCCTTACATCAGACTCACCAGAGAGCCTCTTCCTTACATAAGGGTCCCCAGACCAGAGGGCCCCTTCCTTACATCAAGGTCCCCAGAGAGCCCAATTACACCAGGGTCCCGAGAGAGCCCCTCCTTTACATCAGGGTCCCCAGAGAGCCCCTTCCTTACATCAGGGTCCCCAGAGAGCCCCCCTTACAACAGTGTCCCCAGAGAGCCCCCCTTTACAGTATGGTCCCCAGAGAGCCCCCCCTTACATCAGGGACCCCAGAGAGCCTCCCTTACATCAGGGTCCCCAGAGAGCCCCTCCTTTACATCAGGGTCCCCAGAGAGCCCCTTCCTTACATCAGGGTCCCCAGAGGGCCCCTTCCTTACATCAGTGTCCCCGGAGAGCCCCCCTTACATCAGTGTCCCCAGAGAGCCCCTCCTTACATCAGTGTCCCCAGAGAGCCCCACCTTACATCAGGCTCACCAGAGAGCCCCTCCTTACATCAGGGTCCCCAAATAGCCCCCCCTTACATCAGGGTCCTCAGAGAGCCCCCCTTACATCAGGGTCCCCAGAGAGCCCCTTCTTTACATCAGGGCCCCCAGAGGGCCCCTTCCTTACA
This sequence comes from Aquarana catesbeiana, assembly GCF_042186555.1. Lineage (NCBI taxonomy): Eukaryota > Metazoa > Chordata > Amphibia > Anura > Ranidae > Aquarana > Aquarana catesbeiana. The sequence goes on from NC_133325.1 coordinate 334,214,325, forward strand.
TCAGTGTCCCCAGAGAGCCCCCCTTACATCACTGTCCCCAGAGAGACCCTCCTTACATCAGGCTCACCAGAGAGCCTTTTCCTTACATCAGGGTCCCCAGAGAGCCCCTTCTTTACATCAGGGTCCCCAGAGAGTCCCCTTACATCAGGGTCCCCAGAGAGCCCCTCCTTTACATCAGGGTCCCCAGAGAGCCCCTCCTTACATCAGGGTCCCCAGAGAGCCCCTCCTTTACATCAGGGTCCCCAGAGAGCCCCTTCCTTACATCAGGGTCCCCAGAGGGCCCCTTCCTTACATCCGTGTCCCCAGAGAGCCCCCCTTACATCAGTGTCCCCAGAGAGCCCCTCCGTACATCAGGCTCACCAGAGAGCCTCTTCCTTACATCAGGGTCCCTAGAGGGCCCCTTCCTTACATCAGGGTCCCCAGAGAGCCCCCTTACATCAGGGTCCCGAGAGAGCCCCTTCTTTACATCAGGGTCCCCAGAGAGCCCCTCCTTACATCAGGGTCCCCAGAGAGCCCCTCCTTACAGTGTACAAGCAGAGCGCCTCACTTGTACACTGAAGTGTGAAACTGATTCATGCCTGGGTCAGAGGCCCCTCCCCTCTCCACTGTATACATTCGGAGAGAGAACTACAAACCCCAGGGAGATCCTGCGGCTCGTGGGCACCATACAGCTGCTGATCGCTGCCTCCCTCCTCCCTCACTGCATACTAAAACGGACAGCCAGAGGTGCAGGGGAGATGCCGGGTCAGTGGCAAACGGCAGGGCCCAGTCTCAAGTGTGACTGCTGCAACCCTGGAAGTTTCCCCACTGGTCAACCCATTGCTTTCACCAGCAAGGGAAAATTGAGGGATGTAATGTGAGAGCTGTCATGAAGCCTGTCATCCTCCACTATTCTGTTCAAGCAGCGGGAGTAAAGGCAAAGCCTTGCTTAAGCTACAAGTGATTGGAGTCAAAGGTCACACTGAATTATGAATTAATTGAATGAAAGCATTGATTTGCCCTATGAAGTGAGTCAGATGGCCCTCCATGCCAAGAAATATTAGTTATTTCCTTTGGCTCTCAGTCATGAATGGAGTGACCAATGTGCAAAGTCCAGGTTTGCTTTAAAGTGGTTGTTAAGCCACTCTAACCTGTTTACACAATCAGCACTGCTTCCTATTGCAGTGTCCCCCTCTGTGTATGATTTATAGAAATAAATGCAGCAAATACCTCACTTCACACCCGAGATTGTGATCACATGACCAGGCAGCTTTCTCCTTTTCTCCTCTGGGAGATGCAATGGCTGGGGCTGATATTCCCCTGCTGACCTCAGTCTGGAGGAGAGGAGGAGGGGAGGAGGAGAAAGCTGGCTGATCATGTGATCGCAATCTTGGCTTTTAAGTTAGGCATTTACAGCATCTATATATATATAAATCATTCACAGAGGGGGACACTGCCATGGGAGGCAGTGCTGATGGTGTATTCAGGTTAGTGTTATGAAAGCAGCAGGAGGGGCGGCACTGTCACGAGCAGATAGACAGGGGGTGGGGAGGACACAGGAGCAGAGAGGAGAGCTGCAGATAGCAGACTTCAGATGACAGAGCCACGTAAACTGACCACAGTGTCAGGCTCAGCAGCCATGATACACCGTTGTCAGTATTCAGAGGGGAGGGTAGAAACTGGCAGGATCAGCCAGGTTTTTTAGGTGTTACAGGGGGCCAAATGGCACAGGACAAGCACTATGTCATATAACATGCTTTAAAGAAGCAGGATCCATTTTTTCTTTTTGGGGTTAACAAACGCATTAAGGCTATGTGTCTTGTGAAATTTCACTTCACCTTCCAAGGTGCAAGGATAAGTTAATTTTAGTAAATTAACTGCATTATCTATTACTATATCATTGGCAATGCCAAGGATCAATATTACCCATAGAAATATTTTTATCCATAAAATGGCAGATACTATAGAACAGGGTTGTCCAGCTGGCATAAAAATTAAGATAAAACAGCAATGGAATAATCCACCATTCTTGACTATATCATTTTTGAAGAAATGGAAAAGGCTTTTCTGCTGGATTCCCTGAAGGTGGATAGTGGGTACTTTACAAAATAGGGATCTGCTCTGGTCAGTTTTGGTCACAATGCCTGTGTTTTATGTACTTTATGAATATATACATAAAGGTAATCCAGCAATGGATGATTCCTCCCTCATCCCCTCTCACGAAATGTATTTCCAATAAGGATGAGAAGGACAGTCCTAGAAGGCAGCATAGGTCATATGAAATATACCTTCCAAAATAACTAGTGCATATCTGTTTTAATATGGACATGCTGCATGTAGGTGGGAGTGGGGGATGTAATGCACTGAATGCTGATTATGCTCTTCAAGGTTATATACTATATAATTAATACAATATGTAGATATAATATAAGATTATTAGTATTATTATTAGGTAATATAAGATTTTATTTGACATCTAGCACACAAGGAAGTAGTATCTTTTGAGGTACTATACCAAGCAGCCCACACAGTTCCACTCACCTACTCCAAAAGCACCATAGACATTTCAGAGCAGCATGAGCTCTGACAAATAGTTAATAGTTCTGCGTGTATTGACTGTGCTGTCTTGAACAAACCATGCAATTTACATGTTTCCTGGACAGAAGAAGCAAAGTAAACTACTTTGTCTTTCCTAAACACATACAAATCAATTCCAATTGAATTTGGTCAAAAGGTAAAAAATACATTTAAAGTGACGCTAAGCCTATTATTAAAAATAATAAAGGATATTGCATATTGTGAATGTTGTTCTTTTATGTCCCTTCTAATAGCAGGATTGCTCAGCATCTTATATACATTAAATCTAAACTTTCCTAAACGTCCACTTCCTTTATGAGGATAACTATGGTCATTCTACATGGTCCCACTGTAACTTTGAACATAGTGACCCTATAGTTAACATGTTTTGCGCTACTAGCGCTTATTCATGCTAGTCACCAATAAACGCTAGTAGCTCAAAACGCATTGATGGTGTTTCCTTGCTCCCACGAGGGTTTATTTACTAAAGCTAGAGAGTGTAAAATCAGTCACATTTCTGCATAGAAACCAATCAGCTTCTAACTTCATATAGTCCAAATAAAGTTGTCCTATGATATTGAAGGGAAAAACAAAACAAACAACAAAAACAAAAAAAAGCCCAAAGGGTGATAAATTTGTGCTGTGCATGTCTCACAGAATAGTTGCTGCTACATGGTCACTTATTTGTTTATGCTATATGGTTTGTATTTTGGAACAGCGCAGTTTTACACACTTTTTAAGCTTCTAACTTCAGCTTTTTCAATTAAGCTTTGGCAATAAAACCTGGAAGCTGATTGGTTTCTATACAGAAATGTGACTGATTTTTCACTCTCCAGCTTTAATAAATACAGTAAAACCTTGGTTTGAGAGTAACTTGGTTTGAGAGCGTTTTGCAAGACAAGCAAAAGTAGCATCATGTCACAACTGAAAAAGAGAGATGCTCCATCTGATTTTTGCTGGCGGAATTCCCGCCAGCAAAAGATTGAGAGCAGGTTCTCAATTTTTCGGTCGGAAAAAGTTCCGATCGGAAATTCTGATCGTCTGTAGCAATTCCGACGTGCAAAATTCCTACGCATGCTCGGTAACAATTCGACGTATGTTTGGAAGCACTGAACTTCATTTTCTCGGCTCATTGTAGTGTTGTACATCACCGCGTTCTTGACGATCGAAAGTTCAGAGAACTTTTGTTTGACCATGTGTATGCAAGCCAAGCTTGAGCAGAATTCCGTCGGAAATACTATCCAAGATGTTTCCAACGGAAATTCCACTCGTGTGTACGGGGCATAAGTGTAGCAATATGGTTACATTTAATAAGGTACAAAATTTAGCAACATATTGCTTAGAGTCGCCTCTCTTCTCTTTTTTGCTCTGTAGCACCTGCTGGATTTTGCTTCTAATCCCCTTGTGGAGGCTTCCATTTGTGGATGGACATTTTATGGTTACACAACCTGGTTACATTGCTATAATCTTTTTATATGGACTATAAACTGAAGGACCTACGAATAAATGGTTGTGGAACTAATCATTTGAGTTTCCATTATTTCTTATGGGGAAATTTGCTTTGATATACAAGTATTCTGTTCTCTTTGGAACAAATGCAATATGGTCCAAAGGGCTGCACCATATTGCATTTGTTCCAAAGAGAACAGAATACTTTTTTCATACAAGTACATAGTACAGCAGGCACATATCAGGAATTTGAAATGGGTTTACATATTCTTTAATAATGTTACAATAAGACTGGTTTCTATCACATTCAATCTCTAGTTTTCACCTTTTGCAGCTTTGTTCCTTTGTGTAAAAACCCCTTTAGGCAACTGTAGACAACGGGTTCACGGGGGTTAGTTGAATCCTACTTCAGATATGTATAGTGCATCCGGAAAGTATTCACAGCGCTTCACTTTTCCACATTTTGTTATGGCACAGCCTTATTCCAAAATGAATTAAATTCATTCTTTTACTTAAAGTTCTACAAACAATACCCCATAATGACAACGTGAAAGAAGTTTGTTTGAAATCTTTGCAAATTTAGTAAAAATAAAAAATGAAAAAACATCCCCACTGGCCCCATTGGGAGGGTATCCATAGTTCCCTCCGGGAGAGGAAAGGGGAGCCCTAGGTCCATGGAAATTGGATGGGAATACAAAGTGCTTAAGATATGCGCCATCAGGAACTTTAATGCCACAGCCGGAATTAGTATTGTCACAAGAAGAAATGGTTATGTTGGGATGGAGATACTACCAAATCTGGAATTTTCTCAAAAAACAAAGACCTCAATTAAGGACTGCGAACTCCCTAACTACATTTGAGAAGATGTGTATGAGGATGTCAAAGCCTAACCATCTATTATCCCAAATGTACAAATTGGTTCTCAGTGGACAAAATACCACTACCCCCACCCCTATTTTATTAAAGAGTGGGAGAAAGAACTAAATTATACATTTACTTCACCACAAATAAAGAAATTAATAGAGGCAACGCACACAACTTCTATAAGTTCATCTATTCAAAAGATGTCATACAAGTTCATAGTCATATGGTATCAGACCCCCGGCATGAACAGCACAGATATACCCAATAACGGATGGCCGTTGCTGGAGGGGATGTAATGACAGGGGCACCTTCCTCCATATTTGGTGGTCCTGCCCAAAGATAACAGTATTCTGGGAAAAAATAGTCCCATGGATCAGGAAAATGTCTGATAAGCCCATAGAGCTAACACCTTTGCACCTCTTATTTCATGGGACTAAAGGATCTATAAAATCTTACAAAAAAAGTGTTACACCACATTTATTAAATGCAGCTAAGATGCTGATACCCAGACACTGGAAACAGGTAACATGCCCCACTCTTGAGGAATGGAAAAGGGAAGTGGAGGTAATAATGGAGGTGGAAAGGTGGGTGCATGAGACCAGAAACCAACAGGAGAAATTCAAGAAAATATGGGCAGGTCGGAAGCACTATGCACCAGAGATAGAAAAAATCTTAAAAAGACATCAGATAGTAGATAAAGACTCTTAGCCTCATATGATTAAAGGGGGAGGAGAAAAAGAAAATTAGAAGTAGACAAATAATGGAGAAACTACAACATTTTTAAGAGTATGTAATTGGTTAAGTGTTATATGTTGATTATAGAGGGAGGACCCGACCCCCTATCTTTTTTTTTTTTTTTTTGAAGGCCCCGCTCCCTGTTCCTTCCATGTTTTTCATGGGGTGTGGGGAGGGGAAGGGGTGGGAGGGGGAGAGGGAGAGACACTTTATTTAAATACACACTATAAAAATGATAAGACTAATATAAGATTTATATAGAATCATTATAAACACCCACAAATATTTTGGAATATGTAGGCACCAATGAGCACAGAAATTAGACCTGGGGAGGGGCAGGTAAAAACTGCTTCTCCCCCCTCCTTTTCTCCTTTTTTTTTTTTTTTTATCATGGTTATTCAGTGAAGTTATCAAGCAAACACATGCACTGGCACTCAATGTCCACAAAGAGGATCGCCTCCATTTCCCCTCCCTCTTGCTACAGCCTCCCCACACCCCCTTTTCCCTTTCTCCTCCCCCCTTTTCTTTTTTTTTCCCTCGGGGGAATACACAAGGGGGATACCCCCCATTATTTATTTGCTTGTTCTTGTCAATATGTTTGTTCTGTACCTTTTTGTGTATAATATTCGTAAAGAAAAATCAATAAAGTATAAAATTATTTAAAAAAAAAAAAAGAGAGAAAGGTTAAGTAAATTTTAGTAAATTATACTGTATCATTGGTAATGCCAAGGATCAATGTTACCCATAGAAATATTTTTCTCCATAAAATGGCAAATACTATAGAACAGGGTTGTCAAGCTGGCGTAAAAATTAAGATAATACAGCAATGGAATAATCCACTATTCTTGACTATATCATTTTTCAAGAAATGGAAAAATCTTTTTGCTGGATTCCCTGAAGGTGGATAGTGGGTACTTTACAAAATAGGGATCTGCTCTGGTCAGTTTTGGTCACAATGCCTGTGTTTTATGTACTTTATCGGATATAGACAGAGGTAGTCCAGCAATAGATGATTCCTCCCTCATCCCCTCTCACAAAATGTATTTCCAATAAGGATGAGAAGGACAGTCCTAGCAGGCAGCATAGGTCATATGAAATATACCTTCCAAAATAACTAGTGCATATCTGCTATAATATGGACATGCTGCATGTAGGTGGGAGTCGGAGAATGTAATGCACTGAATGCTGATTATGCTCTTGAAGGTTATATACTATACGATTAACATAATATATAGATATAATATACGATTATTATTATTATTATTAGGTAATATAAGATTTTATTTTACATCTAGCACACAAGGAAGTAGTATCTTTTGAGGTACTATACCAAGCAGCCCCTAGTCTCCACACAGTTCCACTCACCTACTCCAAAAGCACCATTGGCATTTCAGAGCATGAGCTCTGACAAATAGTTAATAGTTCTGTGTGTATTGACTGTGCTGTCTTGAACAAACCATGCAGTTTACATGTTTCCTGGACAGAAGAAGCAAAGTAAAATACTTTTTCTTTCCTAAACACATACAAATAAATTCCAATTGAATTAGGTCAAAAGGTAAAAAATACATTTAAAGTGACGCTAAGCCTATAATTAAAAATAATAAAGGGTATTGCATATTGTGAATGTTGTTCTTTTATATCCCTTCTAATAGCAGGATTGCTCAGCATCTTATATGCATTAAATCAAAACTTTTCTAAACGCCCACTTCCTTTATGAGGATGGCTATGGTCATTCTACATGGTCCCAGTGTAACTTTGAACATAGTGACCCTATAATGCTCACTTCTGATATAGACTACAGGTATAAATGCACAGAAGAATGCCGGTGGCTTTATTTTGTAATAAGAACCAGAACGAACAAATGTAAATGGCAGACATGCATGACCGCAAGATATTTGCACTTCTCCCAGATACAAAGCAGGCAAAAAACATTTATATTCTAGAAAAATCTTTGGACACTTTTTATTTCAATATACCATGTTAAAAAGAAAATGTGTGTGTTCTGTGAGCTGAATTAAATATCTCTTTGGACAAGAAGCATTTAGTGACACTTTAAAGTGTATCTGTACCAACATCTGCTGTAAAATGGCACCAGAATTTAAGTCAATTATATTCCAGAACACACACTCTTATCTGCAAATACCAGCTTTAACTAGGTAGTTGATGCTTAAACCCCCTTCCATTATTTCTATTTCTGTGTTGGTCAATGAGGCTACCTATCACTTTGATAGGCCATGGTAGAAAGGGAGAGGGTGACAGCAAGTACCAACTTCCTAGAAGTAGAAGTTTCCTGTTTAGAAAAATAGATTTATTTATTTTTTTTATTCTGCAAATGAGATACTCATCTCATTTGCAGCCACACTATTGTTCATGGTTACATAGTTAAAGTGTGGGTGAACCCACTTTGTAAAACAACCTATTCAATTCAAAATAGAAATGAAAGGAAAAACATTTGTGTATAGATATACAAAACATTATAAACACTTTTTTATTTTTATTTTTTTTTTAAGTGATCACATAACCACTGTTCGCAGCTGCAGCAGGAGCTCAGAGAGCTAGGGAAGGAGAAACAGCAGTACACTGATCTTCCCAGTGAATGACTGTGCAGGGGTGTGTGTCAGGACAAGTCTGATTATTTTAAGAGAGCAGGCTGAGTTTCCAGCACAACTAGAGAACTGACCACGCTGTGCTCTCATGCCTAGTGTTGTCAGTTGTTAATAGGAAAGTAGACAAACTGGCACACACACCAGGAATTTCACAGAAATTAAGCAATACAAAGAGATAAAGGTACAATGTGTATGCTGTTGCTCCAGGTGGGTCTTCCACACAGTCTTTCACCTCCAGTGTATTCAGGTGCAAGCACCGTTCATCCATGTGGAACAAATGCAATAGGATCCAAAAGGCTGCACACTTGAAAACTGCATACACTTTATTGATAATCTTACATACATTGCTGCATTCATCTTTCCCTTGATCCTGACTAGTTTCCGAGTTCCTGACCCTGAAAAACATCCCCACAGCATGATGCTGTCACCACCATGTTTTACTGTAGGGATGGTATTGGCCCATGAGCGGTGCCTGGTTTCCTCCAGATATGATGCTTACCATTCAGGCCAAAGAGTTCAATCTTTCTTTCATCAGACCAGAGAATTTTGTTTCTCATAGTCTGAGAGTGCTTTAGGTGCCTTTTGGCAAACTCCAGGTGGGCTGTCATGTGCCTTTTACTGAGGAGTGGCTTCCGCCTGGCCACTCTACCATACAGGCCTGATTGGTGGAGTGCTGCAGATATGGTTGTTCTCAGGGCCGATGCAAGGATTTTTGACACCCTAGGCAAAGCCTAATTTTGCCGCCCCCTCTGGCTCCGCGCCTGACTCCACCCCCTTTTGCCAGTGTTAAATGGTTTGATTCAACTCTCTAAACCTCTGCTACGGCCTCATGCACACAAGACACCAGTGCAAACTCTGCTGAACACATGTTTTTAAAAGCTGAAACCGGCGTTTAGAAACGCCCGTTTTGCCGTGTTTGCATGCTGTGTTTAGCCGCACTTGCGTCTAGAAGCGTCTGCAGAGGAGAAAATAACATTTTGCGACCCAACTTTGGGCCCCATATCTCGGGGTTACTTGGTGCTAGAAACCCCAAATTTGGTGTGCTAACACAGTAGACCTAGCACTATAACATATTCAAATTTAGGGTTCCTAGCACTAAGTGGCCCTGAGATACAGGGCCCCAAAGTTGGGTCACAAAATGTCAAGCACTTCTGCAGCAGAGAATGACATTTTGTGACCTGACTTTGGGGCCCCATATCTCAGGGCCAATTAGTGCTAGGAATCCCAAGCTTGGATATGTTATAGTGTTAGTCCAACTGTGTCAGCACACCAAATTTGGCCCCGAGATATGTGGCCCCAAATTCGGGTTGTAAAAAATACTTATAAACGCAAACGCGGCTCAACGCGGTACCGCGTTTAGCCGCGTTTAGCCACGTTTGGAGTCTGAAACATGGAAAACGTTTGCGTCTGAACCCGTTTTTTTGCTTCTGGAAAAACGAGATTAAACACAACTGCCTAAAAACGCCAAAAAAATGAGACTGTGTACATGGACACATAGGATAACATTGAATGGGTTCGGGGGCAGTTGAAAAAAGTGTCCAACTGCCTCTGAACACGAGTTTAACAGCTTCTCGTGTGCTTGAGGCCTACATCTGCAAGACAGCTCCTTCATTTGAAAAACAACTTAGGCCTCATGTACACTGCTGCTGCTAAACGGACGTTTAGGAGCAGTTGCGCATTTTTTCAACTGCTCCGGAACTCTCCTCTATGTTATTTTATCACTACATGTACACAGGGTCGTTTATAGTCGTTTCTAGGCAGTTGAGTTTAGAGGCTTTTTTTGGAATGCAAAAAATGGGTTCAGAAGCTGAGTTTAGAGGCATTTCAAGCGCCAAATGCTTCTAAACGTGGCTAAACACGGTAACTCGCATTTAACCACATTTTGTTTAAAGGCATTTTTCATTTTTGGCTATTTTGGAAAAAAACAACTTTTTTTTTAAATGCTTCTAAATGCAAACGCGGCAAAACGCAGCTAAACACGGCATGTAAATGCGGCAAAACGGATGTTTTAAACGTGGGTTACTATCTGTCAAGTTAAATCGTTCAGGAGAGGTTGTAAAAACGTTCCATGTACATGAAGCCTAACTAGCATGATCACCAGGTGAATATAAAAGAGAAATCCTAAAAACAAAAAACAAAACTAATACAGCCACCCATCTAAGAATTGGTAAGCTGCAGTATAATAAATATTTTGCTTTGCTTTAATACCACTTTAAGTGGATAAAGCTAATCAAGTAATTCTGTTATACATCAATGTATAGGCAGATGATGGGAAGGAATGAGTTAAAGCAGGAGTTAAACAGACTGGAGTAAAGCTACTTCCAGTGCTGGCAAGGGGAGGGGGGGGCAGAGAGAGAAAAAGAGAGAGCAAGGGGGTCAGGGAGAGAGAGATGGGGGGTCAGAGAGAGAGGGGGGACAGAGGTCAGAGAGAGAGAGGGGGGTCAGGGAGAGAGAGAGAGAGAGAGAGAGAGAGAGAGGGGGGGGAGAAAGGTCAGAGAGAGAGGGGGGTCATGGAGAGAAAGAGAGAGAGAGAGAGAGAGAGGGGGGGAGAGAGGTCAGGGAGAGAGAGAGAGAGATAGGGAGGGAGGTCAGGGAGAGAGAGAGAGATAGAGAGAGAGAAAAGGGAGCAGTGTCTGGTCAGTGAAAGTGTTCACCCACTTGGAATAGTTCCCAGGGGGGCTCACTGGTTCATTCAGCAGTTTTTCTGTGTGGCTGTTGGCTGCTTCTTTTTAATCTTCCCACCCACCTCCCCTTCACAAATGGAGAACACAGGAGGGACGAGGCTCGGGAGAAGTGTGAATCTGCTCGGGGCAGACATGCTGGAGGTGGATTGGATGGAGTACACAGGAGGGGCGGGACTCGGGAGAAATGTGTAGCTGATGTGACATCATGATCTCAGAGTGGAGAGGGGGGATTGCTGGACACACATCAGAGCAGAGAATGCCCTGCTGGGGGTGAGGGGGGCTCGGTGGTTGCTGGACACATGATGTCAGAGCGGAGAGCCGCGTGGTGGGTGGTGGCACTGCTTGACACATGTCAGAGTGGCTGCCTGGTGGATAGTTGCAAGCTCTGTGGACAATAATCAGCGGCCGGGTGCCCTAGGTGGCAGTGTGCCCTAGGCGGTTGCCTAGTCCGCCTAGTGGTACCACCTGCCCTGGTTGTTCTTCTGGAAGGTTTTCCTCTCTACACAAAGAAATGCTGGAGCTCTGTCAGACTAACCATCGGGTTCTTGGTCACCTCCCTGACTAAGGCCCTTCTCCCCCAATTGCTCATTTTGGCCGGGCAGCCCGCTCTAGAAAGAGTCCCAGTGGTTCCAAACTTCTTCCATTTACGAATGATGGAAGCCACTGTGCTCATTGGGACCTTCAATGCTACAGAAATTTTTCTGTACCCTTCCCCAGATCTGTGCCTCGATACAATCCTTTGGATTGTATCCCTTGGACTTCATGGCTTGGTTTGTGCTCTGACATGCACTGTTAACTGTAGGACCTTATATAGACAGGTGTGTGCCTTTCCAAATCATGTTCAATAAACTGAATTTACCACGGGTGGACTCCAGTCAAGTTGTAGAAACATCTCAAGGATGATCAGTGCAAACAGGATGCACCTGAGCTCCATTTTTTTTTAATTCAATCGTTTTTATTGTCATTATATATGAGTAAACATAAACACTCAATGGTTTGCGGACACAGCCGCTAATTGCAGGATAAGCATTCGTGGTAACATTATGTTCTGCATGTGTATCAAAGATAAAGGTAGCGAGTAAAGAGTACTTAGGCAAATCTTGTTTTCAAGTTATCACATTGTAAGGCACTTAACAGAATACAACTACATCAACAGGGTCATGGTTATCTGAACAAAAGATAACAAGGCAGCACCGAATATGTTGTAAACAAAACAATCTCAAACATGTACATAATCACTAATATTAATATATCTTAACTTGGACCAAAGGTGTTCTGGATCCTAAGGTGGATACCGAGAGACCCGTGGTCCCCATATGTGTTCAAAGGAGAAGAACTTATGTGTGGAATGAAGGACTTTTCATACATATAATGTTGGTGGGTAACATTCACAATCTCTAATGGATTAGGAACCAGGTCTTGCTTTCAATGTCTGGTGAGAATTAGCTTGGCTGAGAGTAGGATATTGGATACTATACCACGAAAATTAGGTGGAAATTGGTCTATGCCTATGCTAGTAACTTCCGAAACCAGTTGGAATGCTTTCCGCCAGAAACTGTGAATGCTATTACATGCCCATAGGATATGTACAAGGGTCCCCGGGCTACCACAACAATGCCAGCATAGAGAAGAACTTGTTTTGTATATGGATGCTAATCTATAGGGGTAAGATACCAACGATGTGGTATTTTTTTTTTTCAAAGTTTTTATTGAATAGCTTGTATCCATTTTCCTGTGCTGACACGTTAATGCACTCTTTATGAACGTGGTCATATATTCGCTCCCATTCCTCTTTAGATAGATCTAATGAAAGTTCTCTTTCCCAGTCCTTACTAACTGTGTTAGTCTTGGGATTGCAGTCCAAGAATAGGAGCGAATACACGGCCGATATCAGGTATCTTTGGGGTTCAGTGCTTGTGCAGATGGCCTCAAAGGGAGTGTAGTCTCTGTGCCACTGGGCTAAAGGTTTGGAGCTGTGAATGAAATGCCTGACCTGTAAGTAAGTGAAGAAAGGGATGGTTTGCCCAGGATGGGTTTGCCGCATATGTTATAAACTCCGCATTAAGGAAAAAAAGTTCTGCCCTAAGGGGAGGCATCCAGCGTGGATTATTGGGGTTAGGCTCTGAGAGGCCAGGAGGGATGTCAGGGTTTTGGTCAATAGGGGTAAAAGGCCCGGGCGAGGATGCCAGGTTGAGTTTATTGCAAGCCATCCTAAAGTGGAGTAGGGTGGGGCCTATGAACGGGTGGTTCGTGCTATCTTTAGGATTTTTGAATTTGGATATGATATTCTCTGGTGTGATAGGGGCCCCATCCGAGTAGAGATCATTTATCTGCTGTATCCCCCCCGCCCTGAGCTCAATTTTGAGTGTCGTGGCAAAGGCTGTGAATACGTATGTACATGTGATTTTTTTCGTTTTTTAGTTTTAATTAATTTGCAAAGATTTCAAACAAACTTCTTTCACATTGTCATTATGGGGTATTGTTTGTAGAATTTTGAGGAAATGAATGCATTTAATCCACTTTGGAATAGGGATGTAACATAACAAAATGTGGTAAAAGTGAATCGTTATGAATAATTTCCGGATACACTGTAAAACATGAGCCTCGCTGTAAATCCCATTGAAGTCTATGGTGGGGGAATTTTGATACTTAAAGTGAGTGTAAGCAATCACATTGTAAAACAAGTAACTCAGTTTAAAATAGAAATGAAAGGCATAACATTTGTGTATAGATATAAAAAAATTATAAATACCTTTTTCCCTTTTTTTTTATAAGTGACCACATTCCCACATTCCCTCTGTTCTCAGATACATAAAAGCTGGAGGGAGGAGAAGCAACAGTACAACAGTACACAGGGCTTCCAAGTGAATGACTGTGCAGGGGGGGGAGGTATAAGCAGTTACAGCAAACAGATATTTTTCATTTTGGGATAAAGATTTTACATATATGAATAAAAGCTGACCATTGTAAGCACCTGTGTCAGTGTTATATAGTTTGTGTCAACCCTCTAACTGCTACTTTGTTGGGATAGCTTGGTCTGTTAGGGCTTGTTTACACTAGCATTGCTTTCTGAAAAGTGATTTGTGTTCAGAAGCACTGTATCACCTCCTGCCAACCTGTTTTAAATTCCTATATGCCATGCTACTGCACTGCAACTACATGCATTGTATGCAGTTGCAGGGCAATTGCAGCATGGCCCCATTCTCTTGAATGGGTTGTGTTTGGCAGGCGGTAGTGCATAAGTATGTGAGTACACCCCTGCCCATTGCCTTTCCAGCAAAAGGGGAAGAGGTTGAAGGGTGGTAAAAATGCAGCTCAACCATAATGGCGTGTCCCCCCCCCCCAAATGCTAGTATAAATGAGCCCTTAAACTAAATAAAAAATAGCATACTTGCTGGCTGAATCAGCAGCTGAAAATAAAGGGAAAAATAATAAAATAAAAGAGAACGAATGACGCCATCGCATCTAAGAATTGGTGATTTGCAATTTATTACGTTTTTGTTTTGAGGTTTAATATTGCTTTAACAGTTAACTGGATGATTTTACTTGTTGCTAAGTCTTTTTTACTGGGGTTGTGGGTATGTTCAAAGTCAAAAGTCTCATCAAATCACCTTGGTTAGGTCTCCTACATCAAATTCTCAGCAGGAGAATGTGGCAATATGGTATGTCTTTATTAAAAACTATATATGTTAGAGCGTTGTCATTGAAAACATTACAGGTGTCCTCAAGGGCCAAATATCGAGCAGCCTCGGGTTGTTCAACAGAAAAAAGGCCAACATTTGGCCCATGTGTATGGCAGCATGGGGCATGATCGATAAAAGTTTGCCGATCGGCATCTGGACAGCGCTGACTGGTGTGTTCTGGTGGGGAAGGAGTCTCCCTGTCAGAAAACAATAGCTCAGTGGGGGGAGATCGCTGAACTAACATTGGATAGTTAGTACAGCAGCTCCTCCCAAAATCTTTATTTTTTTTTCCCCTTCAGCCCGCTGGGTTGAATGAAAAGAAATGAATAGTGTGTACTAGGCTTAACTGTGATATTCATAGCAGTGTATCTACAAATAACAGGAAGCCAGCAATTAACATTTAATGCTCTTTTGCAAGCATCTATCAATTTTATAAATGTCTGCGAAATTCAATGTGCATGCAGAATTGGGACTCAGAAGACCTACAAGTGTCGTTTAACACAATGTTCAATATCATTTTCTGATGCCTTGATTCTAAAATGAGCTACACACATTTATAATAGTTTTATTCCACATAAATTGTAATATGTTTGCAAGATTTTTCAATAATTTGTTTTCATGTGTATAACTCTTTAGCTCAGGATTTCAGTGTTCAATTACATTAAGTCGTGCATTCAACAAATAGAAATAGATATATGTATAATAAATCAAGAGATGTCTATACCTAGATCACTATAAAATACATGCGATAATTTAGCAACTTAATCTTGCTCAAAGTCAAACTCTGTGGAACTCGTATATCACCCTGGTGTGAAATGAACAACAGTTAAACTCAATAAAAATATATAAACATTCAGATCAATTTCACCAATCCTTTCTGAGCCTTAAAATTGATCACAAATGTTCCAATCAATGCATTTCTACTACAGTGCAAAATTAGAACAAAATACTACCTCTATCACCAAAGAATATTTTTTTTTTTACTTCTATTAATGACCAAATTTTCAGTCCTGTCCATATTTTACTATCAAGGTGTGACATGCTTACACGTTAAAGGTACATTTAGATACATTTTTTAGTGATCTCTAGAGGTCATAATGCCCAATTTACAAAGCCATAACACAAGGATAAGTCTCTTTGCAATTCAAATTAATTTAAATCAGTTTCATAAATTAATTCAAATCAATTTCAAATCTCATATAACTCGGCTTAAATAATTGCCACATTTTTGAAAATAAGTGTACTTATCATGATGTGTTAGCTTTGTACATTGAGCCATAACCTTGTTTAATTAGGAGCTGAGAATGTGTCCTGGTTCACATTTTTCTTTAGGGATACTGTTGTGTTTTTAGAAAAAGTTTGTTTATACTGGAACATGAGGGAAATTGGTATATATACAGTATACAAAATCAAAATGATTTACTGTTTTACCTGACCAAAGATTTGCAATTCTTTGCAGCCGATCTTCACTATCATCTGTCATTACCACTTCCTGGGTTTGCTCTTTGGATTTTGGTCAAATGTTAAAACACTGCTTCATTATCCATTCAGAAAGCAGGGCAGAGCATAGGACGCTGCAAGCCGAGCCATGACATAACTGCATGGGTATGCAATGTGAAGGGGTTGTGTGCTTCACATGCCCAGATTTGGCAACTGAATCAGAAGCAGTCATTTTAACTGTGAAAGACATTTGCATGGAGTTCTGCTTTAAAATCCAACTCTGCCCCCTCCTCCCACAGAGGACCTCAGCAACTCGAGCCCGCCACCCCACCAGCAGTATGTTTTCCTCTTTTATTATCCTTTATCTGATGCCTTATGACATGCTGGGTTTGTTTGCTCTTCATTGTTTTGCCCTTGGGCAGTACTGGTTAATTCAGAAAGCAGTGCTGATCTGCTGACATCACTTGATGAATGAGTTACAATGGGTTACATGTAAGCTGGAAGATGGAGGGAATTTTGAGGCAAAGAAGTGGTCCACAGCTTTGGATATAAAATGAGCATTGCAGCCAGAGTTGTGTTTTTAACCACTTGCCGACTGGCTCGCGCAGATATTCGTCGGCAGTAGGGCACTTACAGGCATATTAACCTACCTGTACATTGCCCTTTAAGACGCGGCATTGTGGGCGAGAGCACACCACCGCAAGCCCTGTGAGTGTGATTGCGGGTCCCGCAGACTCGATGTCCCGCGATTGTCTCACAGAGAGGAAGAACGGGGAAATGTTGATATAAACAAGCATTTTCCCATTCTTCCTAGTGATAGGACACTGATCACCGCTCCCTGTGATCGGGAGCGGTGATCAGTGTCATGACACACGTAGCCCATCCCCCCCACAGTTAGAACACATCCCTAGGACACACTTAACCCCTGCAGTGCCCCCTACTGGTTAACCCCTTCACTGCCAGTCATATTTACACAGTAATCAGTGCATTTTTAATCGCACTGATTGCTGTATAAATGTGAATGGTCCCAAAATAGCGCCAAAAGTGTCCAATCTGTCTGCCATAATTTTGCAGTCATGATAAAAATCACAGATCGCCACCAAAAATTATTGATAAAAATGCCATAAAACTATCCCCTATTTTGTAGACGCTATAATTTTTGCGCAAACCAATGAATAAATGCTTATTGCGATTTTTTTACCAAAAATATGTAGAAGAATACGTATCGGCCTAAACTGAGGAAAAAAATGTTTTTTTTATATATTTTTGGGGGATATTTATTATAGAAAAAAGTAAAAAATAATGCGTTTTTTTCAAAATTGTCTCTCTTTTTTGTTTATAGCGCAAAAAATAAGAACCGCAGATCTCTAATTGTGGGGATAAAAGGACGTAAATTTTGTTTGGGAGCCATGTTGCACGACCGCGCAATTGTCAGTTAAAGCGACGCAGTGCTGAATCTCAAAAAGTGCTCTGGTCTTTGGCCAGCCAAATGGTCCAGGGCTGAAGTGGTTAATTTCAAACGTACAGGAGGACATAAAAAAAGTAGTCTGGACGTGGGATTTAAAGTAAACCCATCATTAGAGAGATATGTAGGCTGCTCCTGTTAACCTTCTTCTGAAAAATGCTGTTTGCCTAGTGGTCATGCTAATCTAAGGAATACATTTTTTTTCTTAGTCACCGACCCCAAACAATTATGCAGATCAGGGCTTCTGATTTCACTGTGATTTAATTTTCTGCATACTGGTTCTTGGTCAGAAAGTTAGAAAATGCTGGCGCTAAAGACAGCTAAGGAGGACAATTGCATGCAATATTTTCCTCTCATAACAGGTTGTTATAAACAAATAATCAATTAACTACATTTTAACCAATCAGATTTCAACCCTAATTCAGAATAGTCCCACAAATTAATGTTTTTGTATTTTTTTTTTTTTATTCCTTAATATTTTATTGGTAAAAAAAATAAGGTTTACATTGCATTTAGATACAGTAAATGAGGCAATATAAAATATTTGACAGTATCGATATTCAAAGCTAACAAGCAGTAATTATTATAAAACATTTTTCGGCTGATGGTGATATAGTAGACACTTATATAAAACATGAGATATAGTTGTGAATGGTCAGTTGTATAATTGCGTTTATCCCAATACTATTGGTTCAGCCTGATACCTAAGTATGTCTGGGTGTGTTTCGTGAATAGAATCGAAAACTTGCTATATCGTGAGGTAATAGCTAACGTTGAATAAATAATTCCATCTACAATCTAAGCAGCTAAAGTTGGTTGAATATCAGTGTTTAGAAAAATGGGGTTCTGCCAGATGGGGGAACTGGTTTATTGTGTAAACCTAAGTATATAGGAGAAGAAAGACGAAGGGGGGGGAGAGAAGAGAAGAAGGAGAACGCAAGGGAGGAGGGGAGGGGGGGGAGGAGGGAAGGGGGGGAGGATGGGGTTTGGGATACCTCCCAGTCTCCACCACCATATCTGAAGGTTTGGATTAATGTGGGTAAGGACGCCTGGTGGGTAGGTCTATGGGTGTGTATGTAGATAAAGTGACAAGGGACCTCCCTCATTCTTTCCTTGTTTAGGTGAGGGAGGCTAATAACCACATGTTTTGAGAAGGTTAGCTTCTGAATGTAGTAAAAAAGTTATTAAGAGTTGCCAGCGTCCTGGGGTGTGTGGTTCATATGAGTTTGGCTGGTCAGTCATTTGTACTGATCTGTGGTACGAAAGTGGGTCCAACAGGCCCATGTGTATGAAAATTTGGTTGGGCAATCTTTGGCTATGGAGATTAGTTCCTCCATTTCTGCAATTTTTTCTACTCGTTTGAGCCATTTCGGGATAGTAGGAATATGGGTTGTTCCCCAATGAAGAGGGATACGCAATTTGGCTGCATTTAATAGGGGTGGTACTAGTGTTTTGCGGTATTGGTGTGTCGGTATGTCCGAGTGGTGGAGGAGGAATTGTGCTGGGGTGTGTTCTAGGGTGTATGTGGAGATTTGTGAAGTCAGTTGGGTCCATAATGGCTGGATTAGGGGTCAGGACCACCATATGTGTTCTAAAGTACTTGTTTCATTGGCACATCTCCAGCATTTGTCAGAAAGGGCAGGGTTATATTTGTTGATAATTACTGGGGTTCTGTACCAGCGCATTAAAATTTTATAATTATTCTCTTGGATCGAGACATTAAGGGAGACTTTATGTGTTATCTTAGAAATGTGTTCCCATTGTGCCTCTGTTATTTCTGTTTGTAGGTCTCTTTCCCAGCTTTAACAAGCTTTGTTAGTTTTCATTGAGCTTCCAGAGGAGAATAAGTTGTAAACGTTTGAGATCATATGCTGCTGGGGTGTAGAATGAGAGCATAACTGTTCAAATGGTGTGAGCGGACGAGAGACAGAGGAAACACGGTTAATTTCTTTTAGGAAATGTCTGATCTGGAAATATATCCAGAGTGGAAAGGCATTATTGTTTACATAAGCTGGTAGGGAAGAACGCTCCAGAAGTGTACCCGATCGGAAGAAGTGATGGGCTAGGACCTCTAAGTGTTGCCAGGTGTCCGTCAGAAAGTTGGTGGACATACCGGGCGGGAATGCTGGATTGTGTTTTACCGGAGTAAGGGGTCCCGGATTAGAGGAAATGTGTAGCTTTCGGCAGGTTTCCTTAAAACATTGGAGTGTCGGGGCAATGAGAGGGTGAATGTTTAGAATCCTTGGGGTGTATTTGGGCAAAGTCCAAGGTAAGGATCATAGTGGTAGTGGGGAAAATGTATGTTCAAGAGTGACCCAATCTTTGCATTTGCCATGCACTGACCAATCTATAATTCTAGAGAGGTGATAAGCCCAATAGTATTTCTTGAGGTCCGGGAGACCAATGCCCCCCTTTATCTTGGGGTTTGTTAGTTGGTTGTATGCTATCCTAGGTCTTTTCTGTCTCCATAGGAATCTAGTACACAAACGTTTGTATAATTGGAAGAAGGTCAGGGGGAGTTTAATGGGTATGGTTTGTAGGATATATAGAATGCGGGGAAGTATATTCATCTTTAGAATTGCTGCCCTTCCAAATCAGGAAAAATGGGGATTGTTCCATTTAATTAGGTCATTCATAATGGTTTTGAGGATGGGTTGATCATTTTTGGAGTATAAGTCTGAGAGATTTGCCGTTAGGTATATCCCGAGATATTTAATCTGATCATGCTTCCATTGAAAGGGGAAGTTGTTTTTGCATTGTGTTACCATTTCCTGTGGGAGAGAGATATTTAGGGCCTGGGATTTTGCGAAATTAATCTTGAAATTGGAGATATTATGAAAGGAATTTAGTTCTTTTAGAAGATTTGGGATCGATATGTGTGGTTCCCTCAGGAATAGTAGTCGTCGGCGAAGGCAGCAATCTTATAAGTGCGATCGGCGATGAGGAAGCCTTTGATATTGTTGTTGGATCTGAGACATTGGAAGAAGGGTTCAAGAGTTAGGATGAATAAGATTGGGGAAAGTGGGCATCCTTGTCTTGTTCCATTACTAATAGAGAAGGCGTTCGACAGGTGACCGTTTACACGTACCCTAGCGGTTGGAGTGGTATAGAGGGACATGATAGCATTTAACATCCGATTTGTATTTTTATTTCGAAATGGTTTCTATGGGTAAGGCATATGAATCTTCCCAATTCTTAAAACCATTACATAGCAAGTCTGAGGTGTCATGTCTTGTTCCCATAACAGAGCTCTTGTCACTTGACATTAGAGCTGCACGATTAATCGTTAAAGAATCAAAATAGCGATTCTACCGCCCTCCCAAACTTAAAACAGCATTTCCTGATTCTATGTAACAAGTGCAGAAAGTTCTTTGCTCACGTCTGACAGCTGACAAAAAATAAAAAATTCAGGCAGCCTGCCAAGTTTATCTCAACATCGGAGATAAAGAGAAACATTGTAAACATTTTGTTCTTACATCAAAGGGATGAACTTCGCTCTGTAAATGAGGTCAGTTTAACCACTTAAAGACCGGGCCTATTTTTCAAACTTATTGTTTACAAGTTTAAATCATTTTTTTTGTTAGAAAATTACTTAGAACCCCCAGTCATTATTTTTTTTTGAACAACCTAGAGAATATAATGGCGGTCGTTGCAATACTTTTTGTTACACCGTATTTGCACAGTGGTCTTACAAGCACACTTTTTTAGGAAAAAATTTACGTTTTGAATTAAAAAATAAGACAACAGTAAAGTTAGCCCAATTTTTTTGTATATTGTGAAAGATGATGTTACGCCAAGTAAATTGATACCCAACATGTTACGCTTCAAAGTTGCGCCCACTCGTGGAATGGCGACAAACTTTTACCCTTAAAGATCTCCATATGCAACATTTAAAAAATTCTACAGGTTGCATGTTTTCAGTTACAGAGGAGGTCTATGGCAAGAATTATTGCTCTCACTCTAATGATCACGGCGATACCTCACATGTGTGGTTTGAACACTGTATTCATGTGCGGGCGCTACACACATATGCGTTCACTTCTGCACGCAAGCTCGGTGGGACGGGGCACGTTAAAAAAATTTTTTTTTCGTATTTATTTTACCTTTTATTTTTACACTGTTCTTTTAAAAAAATTGTGTCACTTTTATTCCTATCGCAAGGAATGTAAACATCCCTTGTAATAGAAAAAAAGCATGACAGAACCTCTTAAATATGAGATCTGGGGTCAAAAAAGACTTCAGATCTCATATTTACACTAAAATGCAATAAAAAAAAATAAATGAAATGTCATTAAAAAAAAAATGGTGCTTTATAAGCTATGGCCGGAAGTGACGTTTTGACGCCGCCTCCACCCTGCAATGGTATGGAGACGGGTGGGGGCCATCTTCCCCTTACTCATCTCCATACCTAACAGGGAACCGATTGCCTCAGCCGGCAGCTCCAGTAAGCGGCGGAGGGCACTCCGATAAAAGTGATTTTGTGGCGAATGCGCTACGGAGACCACTTTTATCTGAAAGCGGACCGCCCACTGAAGAAGAGGATACCAGGGTTATGGTAGCTAGCTGCTGCCATAGCATCAATATCCCTCTTCGTATTCAATCTTAGTTTATATTCAATCTTAGTTTTATTGAAAGGGTATTAGACAAATTTCATATATACATACATTAATGGTATTGTCATACCACCAAAACATCTTACAAATACATTATACAAACTAACATAAACAGAACCAAAAAGAAAAAAAAAATATTAAATTTCCCTTCCCTTTCCCTCTCATTGACATATATACATCCTATATTGAAACCCTATTAGATCATATCATAATTACCGCTTAACCCCTTAGTTTCCTGTTAATTCCCTGAAGGCCCTCCAAGGGGCCCACATCTGCCGACATTTTTCAAGTATGTCCAATTCATATGCCAGGAGGGTCTGCATCTTCTCAGTATGATCCATTTCCATTACCCATTCATTCACTGAAGGGGATTGTGTTGATCGCCAATGGTGCGGGATAACCAATCTTGCAGCTATCACCGAATGTCTGATCAAACCCTTTTTAATATTTTTATATGAGCCTGGTAAAATGGACAACAGCCTAATTTGTGGTGTATTGGAAATTACCTCCCCTGTAACTATAGTATACAACTGCATGATACTGTCCCAGAATTTACAAATTTGAGGGCATTCCCACCACATGTGTAATAATGAGCCCTTAGCAGAATGGCATCGCCAACAGTTATCCGATACATCTGGAAAAATACGCTGTAATGAATTTGGGCATTGATACCAACGAGAAACAAGCTTATAGCTTGTCTCTTGGGCTTTATTTGCCAGTGACAAACAATGTGTGAGGAGAAAAGACTTCTCCCACTCTTCTGCTCCAATTTCAACATTAAGATCCAATGCCCATTTATTTGTAAATTCTGGGAGCTCGGGGTGATTTTTTCCAATAAGAATCTTATATATTGCTGATAAAACGTGTTTTTTTGTATAATGTGAAAGATGATGTTATGCCATAAGAATCGTGAGAGAATTGTGCTCTTTATTTTAAGCAAAAAAAATAGTGATTCTCATTTTAGCCAGAATCATGCACCTCTACCTGACATGCATATACCTTGGCAAACTAACCAGCAAAATTTCAGTTTCTGTTACCAGCTTTATAAGTAACGATGGTCAGTCAATGGTAAACCTTCTGCAGTTAATTCTAGGTGTAAATGACAATACCTGCCACCTATACACTGTCACCTACATATATCAGTATTTCAACTGAAAAGGTTATTTTCAAGTCTTATGGACTCCAAATAGTGCTATTCACACTCCGGGATCTTGCTTGGTCATCTTGGGGGTGCTGCAGCTTCTCTTCTATAGGCCTGAAATAGATCTGCTGCATCTAAATTTCAGAACTGTGCAGAAACCAATAAAGAAATATTCCTAAACATAAGAGTGCACATTTCGCAAACAGTGGAACACTGTGCTGGATTTTTAATTTGGTGCTAAATAATTAAATGCAGCTTAGCTAATGCTCACTGTAGGTTGAAATTTGATGCGTCGTCAAACGTAAGCAGGAAGGTGCATTGCCTTACACTTGGCTTAAAAACATGGCCTAACACACCAGTGAAGTTTTAGATTTATACAAAGAATCTGGTTTCCTGCCACAGTAAAAGCACCAGGGGTGTTGCTATGTGGGAAAAAGAACAGGGGCTTCAGCCCGAAGTCCGAGCCCGCTGCCTGGCTTACCAGTACCCACGCAATGCTGACCACTAAAAACTGACCTACCTGACACACACTGACCTACCTGACACACACTGACCCACCTGACACACAATGACCCACCTGACACACACTGACCTACCTGCAGAGCCGATCTGCCCTATACGCTCACTACGCAAGCTGCGTAGGGCCCCGCAAATTACTCAAGGCCCCGCCTCCCCCTCGTGTCATAGCGCCACAATTAATGTTTACAACATCCAGTGGCAGAACTTTAGGGGTCGCTGCAGTCGCATTTGAGACTGGGCCCTTCTGTTATACAGCTGTGGGGGGGCCCCCCAAGACCCAGGATCCCCCCAGCACCTCTGGCTGGCCGTTTAGAGCGCAGTGGGGAGAGGTGGGAGGAGGTGGGAGGAGGCGGGAGGTGGCGATTGGCAGCTCTATGGTGCCTGTGTGGGTGGCGGGATCTCCCTGGGGCTTGTAGTACTCTCTCGAGTGTCATTGTATACAGTGGAGAGGAGAAGGGAGGGGCCTCTGACCACTGTTGCTGATGCCTGGGGCAGAGGCTCCTCCCCTCTCCGCTGTATACATTTGAAGATAGAACTACTAGCCCCAGGGAACTGAAAAAGAAAACCATCCAGTTAGATCATAAGAGTTGCCACCATCCCTGAGCTCAAGGAATAAAAATACCCCCCAAAAAAAGGTTGATGGGACTTTCAAGGCAACCGAGTAATTAGTAATTAGTAACTAGCCCCAGGGAGATCCCCCTGCCTGTCGACACCATAGAGCTGCCGATTGCCGCCTCCCACCTCCACCAGCCAGGTACAGGGGAACCTCTGCAAGGGGGGGAGTCAGCTGTTTGGGGACCCTGATGTAAGAGGGGGGCTTTCTGAGGACACTAATGTAAGGAAGGGGCCCTCTGGGGACACTGATGTAAGGATGGGGCCCTCCAGTGACACTGATGTAAGAGGGGGCCTCTGGGGACACTAATGTAAGAGGGGGGCTCTCTGAGGACACTAATGTAAGGATGGGACCTCTGGGGACACTGATGTAAGAAGGGGCCCTCTGTGGACACTAATGTAAGAGGGGGGCTCTCTGGGGACCCTGTGTAAGGAGGGGCTCTCTGGGGACCCTGTGTAAGAAGGGGCTCTCTGGGGACACTAATGTAAGAGGGAAGGCTCTCTGGGGACACTAATGTAAGGGGAGGCTCTCTTGTGACCCTGGTGTAAGGGGGGGCTCTCTGTGGACCCTGGTGTAAGGGGGGCTCTCTGAGGACCCTGGTGTAAGGGGGGGCTCTCTGGGGACCCTGGTGTAAGGGCACGCTCTCTGGGGACCCCGGTGTAAGGGAACGCTCTCTGGGGACCCTGGTGTAAGTAGGGAGGCTCTCTGGGGACCCTGGTGTAAGTGGAGGCTCTCTGGGGACTCTGATGTAAGGGGAGGCTCTCTGGGGACCCTGATGTAGGGGGAGACTCTCTGGGGACCATGATGTAAGTAGAGAGGCTCTCTGGGGACCCTGATGTAGGGGGAGACTCTCTAGGGACCCTGATGTAAGGGGGGCTCTCTGGGGACCCTAATGTAGGGGGAGGCTCTCTGGGGACTCTGATGTAAGGGGGGCTCTCTGGGGACCCTGGTGTAAGGAGGGGCTCTCTGGGGATCCTGATGTAAGGGGGCTCTCTGGGGACTTATTCTTTGACTGTTTTGTTTAAATGAGGGAGGATTGCATTGGGAGCACTTAAGTGTCAGGTGTGACTGTGTGGCAATGGCAAATGGTTTACATAGCTCACGGCATCACAGATCAAGTAGAGGGCCCCTTAGCAGAATTTTGCTTAGGGCCCCAGGGAGGTCAGGATCAGCACTGCCTACCTGACCATTACACTGACCTACCTGACACACACTGACCATTACACTGACCTACCTGACACACACTGACCCATACTGATCTACCTGACCCACACTGATCATTACACTGACCCACACTGACCTACCTGACCCACACTGACCTACCTGACACACACTGACCTACCTGACCCACAATGATCATTACACTGACCTACACTAACCTACCTGACCCACACTGACCTACCTGACCCACACTGACCTATCTGATCAATACATTGACCTACCTGACCCACACTGACCATTACACTGACCTACCCGACACACACTGATCATTACACTGACCCACACTGATCATTACACTGACCCACACTGACCTACCCGACGCACACTGACCTACCTGACACATGCTGACCATTATACTGACCAACACTGACCTACCTGACACACGCTGACCTACCTGACGCACACTGACTTACCTGATGCACACTGACCTACCTGACACACACTGACCATTACATTGACCCACACTGACCTAAGTGACACACACTGACATGCACTGACCTACCCGACCATTACACGTCAGACTTCAGATGACCGTGACCTCCTCCTGCAGCTCAGCCATAGTGTGCGACACGCCCATCCCAGTAGACAGCAGGCAAGCAGGAGAGCTGCCTGCCCGAGCGCCGAGTGGGGATCTCATAGTGCTCGACGTGGCCGCATTGTAATTCCAGCCTTCTGGAACCTGCAGTGCCTATGATGGACATCACACGTCCCGGGGTCCCGGCATTTGACCAGTAGGATGTCCATCATAGCCGCTGCAGGCTCCAGTATGTGGGACCTGCTATGTCACTTGGCTGCGCTCAGGCTCGAGGCTAATAATAGATTTGTGAATGCCCGAGACCCAGGGCTTTTTGGGGGCTATTGAAAGTCGCAGCCAAATCACTTACAATGGCAGTTTACAAATAAAGCTATTGTTGCGGGAAAAAATAACCTTCGAGCACCCAGCTTTCTCAGGATGCATAGTGAGACATAATGAGACACCCATTCGATTTTGGAAGCATTGCAAGCCAGGGCTCAGGTAAGTATTTTTTTTATCACAATAGCTTTATTTTAAAATGCAGGTTATTTAATTTGGGGGCTTTGAATAGAACCAACTTCAATGAAAATGGAAAGCCTGCTTTAAAATCTGGTTAGCAGTGAATTTTCACACTTTGCTCACCAGGGGTCCTATCTATCAACACATTCATTTTACCTAGATTAAATTAGCAATTTCTGTATTTGGCTGGATGAATAATAAAAGATTCTGACAGCACTGAGTTTCATGTATTTCTTTGCCTCTTTGCAGCTGCATCATTTGCTATGACTATCGGGGGGCTAATCACTAGTAGTTTGGAACAGAAGGAGATGGATGGGTTTTACATGTCTTTGCTGTGTTTTAATTCAGGCCATACCATTGTGTAAAGACAGTACACTGATTTCTTTATATGGTGCTTTGCTATCCCTACCTGAATAATATAGAACAACAAAACACTTAAAAATGTTCTCATAAAGCGCATCCGAAAGGTATTCACATTGCTTCACTTTTTGTTACAGCCTTACTCCAAAATGGATTAAATTCATTATTTTCCTCGAAATTCTACAAACAATAATAATGACAATGTGAAAGAAGTTTGAAATCTTTGCAAATATATTAAAAATAATAATAATAAAAAAAAAATCACATGTACATAAGTATTCACAGCCTTTGTTCAATTCTTTGTTGAATCACCTTTTGCACCAATTACAGGCTCATGGCTTTTTGAGTATTTTTATTTATTTTTTATTTATTTCAGATACTTATATAGCGCCGTCAATTTACGCAGCGCTTTACATATACATTGTACATTCACATCAGTCCCTACCCTCAAGGAGCTTACAATCTAAGGTCCCTAACTCACATTCATACATACTAGGGACAATTTAGACAGGATCCAATTAACCTACCAGCATGTCTTTGGAGTATGATGCTACAAGCTTGGCACACCTATTTTTGGGCAGTTTCTCCCATTCTTCTTTGCAGGACCTCTCAACAGCCATTTTCAGATCTCTCCAGAGATGTTCAATCGGGTTCAAGTCTGGGCTCTGGCTGGGCCACTCAAAGACATTCACAGAGTTGTCCTGTAGCCACTCATTTGTTATCCTGGCTGTGTGCTTAGGGTCATTATCCTGTTGGAAGATGAACATTCGCCCCAGTCTGAGGTCCAAAGCGCTCTGGAACAGGTTTTCATCAAGGATGTCTCTGTACATTGCTGCATTCATCATTCCCTCAATCCTGACTAATCTCCCAGTTTCTGCTGCAGAATAACATCCCCACAGCATGATGCTGCCACCACCATGCTTCACTGTAGGGATGGTATTGGCCAGGTGATGAGCAGTGCCTGGTTTCCTCCAGACATGACGCTTGCTATTCAGGCCAAAGAGTTCAATCTTTGTTTCATTAGATCAGAGAATTTTGTTTCTCATGGTCTGAGAGTCCTTCAGGTGCCTTTTGGCAAATTCCAGGTGGGCTGTCATGTGCTTTTTACTGAGGAGTGGCTTCCATCTGGCCACTCATACCATACAGGGCTGATTGGTGGAGTGCTGCAGAGATGGTTGTTCTTCTGGAAGATTTTCCTCTCTACAGAGAAATGCTGGAGCTTTATCAGGGTGACCATCGGGTTCTTGGTCACCTCCCTGACTAAGACCCTTCTCCCCCGATTGCTCAGTTTGGCTGGGTGACTTACTCTAGGAAGTGTCCTGGTGGTTCCAAACTTCTTCCATTTAGGGATAATGGAGGCCACTGTGCTCATTGGGAATGTCAATGCTGCAGAGATTTTGCTGTACCCCTCCCCAGATCTGTGCCTCGTAACAATCCTGTTTTGGAGGTCTACAGAAAATTCCTTGGACTTCATGGCTTGGTTTGTGCTCTGACATGCACTGTTAACTGTGGAACCTTATATAGACAGGTGTGTGCCTTTCCAAATCATGTCCAATAAACAGAATTTACCACAGGTGGACTCCAATCAATTTGTAGAAGTATCTCAAGGATGATTAGTGGAAACAGGATGCACCTGAGCTCAACTTTGAGTGTCATGGCAAAGGCTGTGAATACTTACAGTATCTCACAAAAGTGAGTACACCCCCCACATTTTTGTAAATATTTTATTATATCTTTTCATGTGTCAACACTGAAGAAATTACACTTTGCTACAATGTAAAGTAGTCAGTGTACAGCTTGCATAACAGTGTAAATTTGATGTCCCCTTAAATAACTCACTACACAGTCATTAATGTCTAAACAGCTGGCAACAAAAGCCCTAAGTGAAAATGTTCAAATGTCCAAATTGGGCCCAAAAGTGTCAATATTTAGTGTGGCCACCATTATTTCCCAGCACTGAATTAACCCTCTTGGGCATGGAGTTTACCAGAGCTTCACAGGTTGCCACTGGAGTCCTCTTCCACTCCTCCATGACGACATCAATGATCTGGCGGATGTTAGAGACTTTGCGCTCCTCCACCTTCCATTTGAGGATGCCCCACAGATGCTCAATAGGGTTTAGGTCTGGAGACATGCTTGGCTAGTCCATCACCTTTACCCTGAGCTTCTTTATTAAGGCAGTGGTCATCTTGGAGGTGTATTTGGGGTCATTATCATGTTGGAATACTGCCCTGCGGCCCAGTCTCCGAAGTGAAGGATCATGCTCTGCCTCAGTATGTCACAGTACATATTGGCATTCATGGTTCCCTCAATGAACTGTAGCTCCCCAGTGCCAGCAGCACTCATGCAGCCCCAGACCATGACACTCCCACCACCATGCTTGACTGTAGGCAAGACACACTTGTCTTTGTACTCCTCACCTGGTTGCCGCCACACATGCTTGACACCTTCTGAACCAAATAAGTTTATCTTGGTCTCATCAGACCACAGGAAATGGTTCCAGTAATCCATGTCCTTAGTCTGCTTGTCTTCAGCAAACTGTTTGTGGGTTTTCTTGTGCATCATCTTTAGAAGAGGCTTCCTTGTGGGACAACAGCCATTCAAACCAATTTGATGATGTGTGCTGCGTATGGTCTGAGCACTGACAGGCTGACCCCCCACCCCTTCAACCTCTGCAGCAATGCTGGCAGCACTTATACGTCTATTTCCCAAAGATAACCTCTGGATATGATGCTGAGCACGTGCACTCAACTTCTTTGGTTGACCATGGAGAGGCCTGTTCTGAGTGAAACCTGTCCTGTTAAACCGCTGTATGGTCTTGGCCACCATGCTGCAGCTCAGTTTCAGGGTTTTGGCAATCAACTTATAGCCTAGGCCATCTTTATGTAGAGCAACAATTCTTTTTTTCAGATCCTTAGAGTTTTCTTTGCCATTAGGTGCCATGTTGAACTTTCAGTGACCAGTAGGAGAGAGTGAGAGCGATAACACCAAATTTAACACACCTGCTCTCCATTCACACCTGAGACCATGTAACACTAACACATCACATAACATCAGGGAGGGAAAATGGCTAATTGGGCCCAATTTGAACATTTTCACTTAGGGGTACTTACTTTTGTTGCCACCAGTTTAGACATTAATGGCTGTTTGTTGAGTTATTTTGAGGGGACCGCAAGTTTAAACTGTTATACAAGCTGTACACTTACTAGTTTACATTGTAGCAAAGTGTCATTTCTTCAGTGTTGTCACATAAAAAGATATAATAAAATATTTACAAAAAAGTGAGGGGTGTTCTCACCTTTGTGAGCTACTGTATATACATGTGATTTTTTTTTGTTTTTTTATTTTTAATAAATTTGCAAAGATTTCAAACAAACTTCTTTCACATTGTCAATATGGGCTATTGTTTGTACAATTTTGGGGAAAATAATGAATTTAATCCATTTTGGAATAAGGCTGTAACATAACAAAATATGGATAAAGTGAAGCGCTGTGGATACTTTCTAGATGCACTGTATTAACATTTGCCACCTTTATGCCATGGCCCATACCTTATAAATCTGGAACTTCAAAAATGTGGACAAATCCATGCATATATCAATAAGCTTAATCAATCAATATAGCCCTTTAAGGTGTCCAAAACAATAATTTCTAGACATGAGCATCTGAGAGAGATGTAACTACATCAAGGTACATGGAATGACTTGCCTAAAGTAAACTAAATGTATGACTTGAAGCCCTGGTTCACACTGGTGCGATTCGACATGCGATTCGACATGTTAAATCGGTGGCAATTGCCGGGAATGGCACCGTCCTAATCTTTGGGACGCTGTATTTGCGGTGCCACACCAATTTCAAAAAGTAGTTTCTGTACTACTTTTTGCGATTTTGGGCTGCAATTTACATTGACATCTGTGCAGAAACCTGCACAGATGTCTCTGAAATCACGTCCGAAACCGAGACTGACATGCGGGAGTAAAATCGTATGAGTTCAGCTGGACTCACACGGCTTCATTCCCGCAGCTCAGGGTGAACCTGGTCTAAAGGGAAAAACATGTGGATAAGGCCTTGGGGAAAATATGCAACTTTTACTCATTTTCCCACAATTTCCTGGACATGCCAGGGAAGATAAATTTCTGTTTTCCTCACACAGCAGCTCAGACAGGCCACGCCCAGTGAGGCAAGTGATCTGCAGTCAGGTGAGAGGTCTTCTACTGTCAGAGCAGGTGTGTGGATTGTCAGGCAGAAGCCTAATAGCACACAGGTTCTTGTGAAGGCCCAGCCACTGGTAAGCACCTTCCTGATTGTTACAAGAGTATCTTACTTTCAGTGGGGTGGCTCCCCTGTGCCCTAGGTCCTTGGATATCTCCAGCTGTTACTAGTGTGTGTGTTACTATAAAGGATGCTGTTTATGAGGATAACCACAAGATGATGTGTTCTGTACTGTTTTACCCACACAGTAAAAACACCTGTCCCCCATATATGTAACAGTAAAATCATATGTCCCAGTGATCATCTGCACACATATGTCCGTGATCATCTGCGTACATCTGTCTGTGATCACACAAACCAATTATTATACACTTAATAGGATATTTTTTAGCAAAGACATGTAGCAGAGTACATTTTGGCTTAAATTTATGACAAAATTAGATTTTATTGGATTTCTTTTAAAACAGAAAGTAGAAAAAAAAATTTTTTTCAAAATTTCCGCTCTTTTTTTCCCTTATATCGCAAAAAATAAAAAAACTGATTTGTGAATAAATACCACCAAAAGATAGCTCTATTTGTGTGAACAAAATTATAAAAAATTTCATTTGGGTACAGTGTTGCATGACCGCACAATTCTTATTGAAAGTGCAAGAGCGCTGAAAGCTGAAAAATTGGCCTGGGAAGGAAGGGGTGAAAGTGCCCAGTATTGAAGTGGTTAAATAAAATATCTAGAAATTGACCTTCACGCAGCCATGCATTCATATATCCACATTAAAGTGTGCAGACTAAGACCCCTTTCACACTGGGGCGCTTTGCAGGCGCTACAGCGCTAAAAATAGCGACTGCAAAGCACCCTGAAAGAGCCGCTCCTCACACTCCAGTGTGAAAGCCTGAGGGCTTTCACACCGGAGCGGTGCGCTGGCTGGACGGTAAAAAAAAGTCCTGCTAGCAGCATCTTTGGAGCGGTGTGTATAACGCGCCTTCACCGCTCCTGCCCATTGAAAATAATGGGGCAGCACAGCTATACCGCTGGCAAAGCGCTGCTGCAGCAGCGCTTTGCGGTGGTTTTAACCCTTTCTCGGCCGCTAGCAGGGGGTAAAACCGCTCCCGCTAGCGGCCGAACACCGCCGCTAAAACAGTGGTAAAGTGGAACTAAAAATTTTTAGCACAGTTTTACCGCCGGCGCCTGCACCGCCCCAGTGTGAAAGGGCTCTAAGGACATTTTTTTTTCTTGCACAGACTGTGGCAGGATGTTTTAACCGATAACTTCTAGTTGTTGATTCACAATGATTTGACCCCTTTCACACTGGGGCGCTTTGCAGGCGCTACAGCGCTAAACATAGCGCCTGCAAAGCGCCCTGAAAGAGCGGCTGCTGTCTCTCCAATGTGAAAGCCCCGAGGGCTTTCACACTGGAGCGGTGCGCTGGCAGGACGGTAAAAAAGTCCTGCTAGCAGCATCTTTGGAACGGTACCGCTCCTAAACCGCTCCTGCCCATTGAAATCAATGGGGCAGCGCGGCTATACCGCTGGCATAACGCTGCTGCAGCAGCGCTTTGCGGTAGTTTTAACCCTTTCTCGGCCACTAGCGGGAGGTAAAAGCTCCCCGCTAGCGGCCAAATGGTGCCACAAAATTGACGGTAAAACACCGCTAAACATAGCGGCGCTTTACCGCCAACACACCCACTGCCCCAGTGTGAAATGGGCCTTTGACTAATGAACAGAATGTGTAAATATACAGTATACTGCATTGTTTGTGGATGACACGTTTGTACACAGCTAAAATCTGTGATAAAGAAAACAAAAACTTACAGTTTGCAAAGGTTTTTATTTTCTATCCCTGTTATCTTTTATAATTATTTCTCTCTATGCTGTCTATAATCTCTAGTAATAATAATAATCACACAACTTCTTACAAATAGTCACTAGGCAAAAGCTGTTTTCATCTCCACCTACTGTATGTTATCTTTCATTTGTAATTTACATGACCTGATATATTTATGACAGAGAACGTGGCAACATAGGCAGAAAGTGCTGTGTTTGTAGACACACACTAACACACAGACTCTTTATTTATGCAATGTGGCAATCATATGAGATCAAAATGGTATTACAGCTATGCAACTGTGAATTCTGCTGTTGTTAAAGGGGTTTTCCTCCTGTGTAACAAATACATCCTGAAGTCAGGGTAACGGATTGCTTTTCACAATGCTGCAGCTCACAGCTGGCAAAACAAATCATTCATATCTCTTCTGACAGCTGTACTGAAGAGAAGTGGATTGATTCGGTCTATTAAAATTGAATGGCAGAAAAGTGTAAGTGTGGCTCAACATCTTGACTTCAAACTGTATGTTTTTTGGATAGTGACCATGTAGTTGCAAAAAAGAAATTAATTAATAATGACAGAATGAAAAATAAAATGCAAGTTGAAAATTCTACTATTGAACAGACTATGTGAAAGCTAAATGTAATCTCTTCCTTCTGTAAGAAAACCATGGTGAGAACAATTACTCGAAACATCAATGAATCATTCAGGAGTCTGTTGCGCATTCCAAGACATTTCTGCAACTACAAACAGGAAAACATGTCTGATTGTGCTGTGCTAATGCTAAAGCAATGGGTATATCAGTAGATTGGAGAAGTCAGCATGATATTTTCAATAGCATTAACGCTTTAGTTGTAAACCATTAGAACTCTTTTTTTTCTGTAAGGCCTGATTAAGCGGCAAAACATTTCCATTTTGTTAGCTGCTAATAAGATAAAAGAGCTTTGTTTTTCACCTTTAAAATGTGGTTCATGAGAGCTGCATGTGTGCAGAAACCAATGCCACATGCACTTTAGGTCTGGTCCACATCAACCAGGAGCAGATCAAATGACGCAGCTTTTCACAAAGCAGAAACCATGGTGTGGCACTGGAATTCAGGGTCACCCTACCTATTCTGCATCTTAGTGTTGTAAAAAAATATTAGGACTAAAAATGAATGCAATTATTAGTATTGTGGAAATAGAAGTGCAGACAGGTGCAGAACACAATCTTCTCCAACCTAAATACATTTCCGGTCAGAAACTTTAGTTCTTTTCCAGCAAATCTAGCGTTTATTGGATCCTAGAACAGATGCCAACAAAATACTTGCAAAAGATTACAATGTTACCAAAATTAATGTGTTGCGCTGCCAAATACTAAATAATGTGAATCAATCACAAATTCAGTGAAAAACATAAGAACATAATACAACTCCCACCATAAATGTTAAATATATATACACAATACACAATTCATATACAGTGAAAAATAAATCATCCAAGAGGTTCATAAAAGTTCATAAAAAATAAGAAAGAAACCAAGTGCAGTACTACAGTGATGACGTCCATTCGGACAAATTGCGTAGTGCAGAGTTATAGCGGTGACGTCACCATGCCCGTCGGGGAACTGGATGCAGTGTACACAAAATGCTTTGATGTCTCTTTTAGATGTGAGTATGTGTCCAGTTTTAAATAAACTTACTTTTATTTACTGCACCATGAGCAATTCCCTTCCTTTTACAGGTGGTTCTCTGGAGTGAATAATTCCATAATTCATTTTAATGTTTCTGCATTTTCCAAAAAACCTGTTTTAAACTTCAAAAGACTCACTATGCCTCTTAAAAATAGACTGGGTTGT
Organism: Aquarana catesbeiana; assembly: GCF_042186555.1. NCBI lineage: Eukaryota > Metazoa > Chordata > Amphibia > Anura > Ranidae > Aquarana > Aquarana catesbeiana. Next base: position 334,249,177 of record NC_133325.1, read on the forward strand.
TTTCTTCCCAAAATGTGGTCATTTTGTGTGTGTTTAAACTGTCCAGGTGCACCAGGGCCTCCAAGAATTTGATAGGTAGTCAAGAAATTAGATCTGTAATTATGCTTCAAGAAAGCCTAAAAGTGCTCCTTGAATTTTGGGCCCCTCTATGTGGTTCCACAGATCCTCAAGATTTGCAGCATTATGTGTACCAAAAGAAGTCAATGAAAAAGTGCTCTCTTTTATTGTGTGTCATAGTTCCAGGTCATCAGTGATAAATTCTCACCTTCCAATATCCTGTGATCCCTTAATCATAAGAAGGTCTAAAAGTGCTCTTTTCTTAATGCTGTTCCTCTTTAAAATATCCTCTGCTTTTTAGTCCTCCAAAAAGCTGTTTCAGAGCCCACTTCCTCCACTACTCTGTAGTAACATGTTTGCCTTGTAAATAAAAATACACTACTGGCCTGATCCAAGATTGCCATGCATTCCATTGACCAGAAGTGACGTCATGGACATGGCCTCATTAATTTTTGTTATTTTTATGCTTATAGAGCAAAAATAAAAAATCCCAGTGGTGATTAAATAGCAGCAAAAGAAAGCTATATCTGTCTCAGAAAAAAAAAATATAGAAAATGTATTTAGGTACAGTGTTGCATGAGTAATTGTCATTCAACTGAATGCTGCAAAGTGGCCCTTGCAGGAAGAGGGGTGCTGACATATATACAGGTGTGTGTGTGGGGGGCAGCGCTGACATATATACAGGTGTGTGTGTGGGGGGGGGGCAGCGCTGACATATATACAGGTGTGTGTGTGTGTGTGTGGGGGGGGGGCAGCGCTGACATATATACAGGTGTGTATGGGGGGGCGCTGACATATATACAGGTGTGTGTGTGGGGGGCTGACATATATACAGGTGTGTGGGGGGGTGACATATATACAGGTGTGTGTGGGGGGGAGACTACCATATATGCAGATGTGTGGGGGGGGGGCTGACATATATACACGTGTGTGGGGGGCTGACATATATACACGTGTGTGGGGGGCTGACATATATACACGTGTGTGGGGGGCTGAGATATATACAGGTGTGAGGGGGCTGAAAAATATACAGGTTTGGGGGGGCTGACAAATATACAGGTGTGTGCGGGGGCTGACATATATACAGGATTGAGGGGGGGCTTTTTTAAATTTTTTTTTATTTTTATGCTTATAGAACAAAAATAAAAAATCCCAGTGGTGATTAAATAGCAACAAAAGAAAGCTATATCTGTCTCAGAAAAAAAATATATAAAACATTTATTTAGGTACAGTGTTGCATGAGTAATTGTCATTCAAACCTGAATGCTGCAAAGTGGCAGGAAGAGGGGTGCTGACATATATACAGGTGTGTGTATGTTTGGGGAAGGGCTGACATATATATACAGGTGTGTGTGTGTGTTGGGGGGGCTGACATATATACAGGTGTGTGTGTGTGGGGGGGTGACATATATACAGGTGTGTGTGAGGGGGGACTGCCATATATGCAGATGTGTGTGGGGGGGCTGACATATATAAAGGTGTGTGTGGGGGGCTGACATATATATATATACAGGTGTGTGTGGGGGGGGCTGACATATATACAGGTGTGTGTGGGGGGGGCTGACATATATACAGGTGTGAGGGGGGCTTACAAATATACAGGTGTGTGGGGGGGGCTGAGATATATACAGGTGTGAGGGGGGCTGAAAAATATACAGGTTTGGGGGGCTGCCAAATATACAGGTGTGTGGGGGGCTGACATATATACAGGATTGAGGGGGGCTGAGTGCATACAGGTGAAGTGGTTGGTGTATGGTTTCGGTAGGATGGCCCATAGGCAAGCCCTGGGGAATGTTGGTGGTCAGGCTTGGGGGGGAACGGGGGGCCCTGATCTAAAGTTGTGTAGGGGGCCCAAAAATTTGTAATGTGGGGGCCTGCACTTTATCCCATGTAACACTTCTTTGTTCTGGGGTACAGTATGTAGGGATTGGCAGCAATGTTAAAACCTAAATTAAAATGATTGTAAACCTACACCTTGTAAAACAACCCATTCAGTTTAAAATAAAAATTAAAGGCAAAACATTTTTGTATAGATTAAAAAAAAAACATTATATATACCTGTTTCCCTTTTTTTTAAGTAATCACATTCCCTCTGTTCTCAGCTGCATAAGAGCTGGGGAAGGAGGAGCGGCAGCACACTGAGCTTCCCAGTAAATGGCTGTGCAGCAGGGGCATGTCAGAACAAGTCAGATCATTAGAGAAGCATAGCTAGAGAACTGACCATGGTGTGCTCTCCTGCTTAGTGTGGTCAGTTTTTAATAGGAAAGCAAGGGGACTAGCAGGAACACCAGGGATTTCACATAAAATAATTTCTCATACAAGTATATGGTACAGCAGGTACATATCAGGAATATGAAGTGTTGGTTTAACAAAAGCTTTAAGCCACATTTTTTTTTCCTTTTTTAAGTTTAGGATAGGTTGGGGGTGGTAAACAAGACCAGAACCTTAGGGAGGGAGGGAGATAAGTAACATGTTTTCATGCTTCAGCAAAATGAGGTATGATTCAGCCATAATGGGCATCATAAAATAGGCACATTTGAGTGAAGCACACAGTTTCATACAAGCCACACAAGGTTTTATTAAGTTTCTCATTATATGTATACTGATCTTGATAATTAATTTTAAACGGTTAATCAGATACAAGAAGATTTATTGATAATACTTTGGTACATATATGGAATACATGTAATCCAATTTGAACTTCATATAATGGTGGAATAAACAGAACAAATATGGTAGTGATCTCCTCAACAAGTGTAGCCCTGATAGTGTATACAACCAGTCCCCCTGCCCAAAATATATGTTGTATAAACAGTCCTCAAAATTTCAAGTTCTGAGCTACTAGCCAGACCTTAAGAGTTACTCGCCACTTGTTGCCCCACCCAAACCCTACCTTGCCCCATCCCTAAACACGCCCTTGTAAATGATCTCATGAAATAACACTGTTAAATGTTTTATTCAGAATTACCTCCAATGCCTCCCCAGTCCACCTCTACCTGCAACGCCTCCCCCAGTACACTTCTACCTGCAACGCTTCCCCTAGCATACCTTGTCTTCCAACCTCCCCTCCCCAGCGTACCTATGCTTCCAATTCTGCCCCCCTCCCCCATTCTATCATACCTATGCCTCCAATTCCGCCCCCCTCCCCCCATTCTATCATACCTATGCCTCCAATTCCGCCCCACTCCCCCCATTCTATCATACCTGTGCCTCCAATTCCGCCCCCCTCCCCCCATTCTATCATACCTGTGCCACCAATTCCGCCCCCCTCCCCCCATTCTATCATACCTATGCCTCCAATTCTGCCCACCTCCCCCCCATCTATCATATCTATGCCTCCAATTCCACTCCTCCCAATCTATCATATGGTATAATGAATGGGGGGGCAGAATTGGAGGCATAGGTATGATAGATTGGGGGGAGGGGGGTGGAATTGGGGGCATAGGTTTAATGGATTGAGGGAGATGATTCAGACCTATGCCTCCAATTAACCCCCCCAATCCAGCACATACAGTCAGGTCCATAAATATTGGGACATCAACACAATTCTAATCTTTTTGGCTCTATACACCACCACAATGGATTTGAAATGAAACGCACAAGATGTACTTTAACTGCAGACTTTCAGCTTTAATTTGAGGGTATTTACATCCAAATCAGGTGAACGGTGTAGGAATTATAACAGTTTGTATATGTGCCTCCCATTTTTTAAGGGACCAAAAGTAATGGGAAAGATTAACAATCATCCATCAAACTTTCACTTTTTAATACTTGGTTGCTAATCCTTTGCAGTCAATTACAGCATGAAGTCTGGAAAGCATAGACATAACTAGACACTGGGTTTCATCCCTGGTGATGCTCTGCCAGGCCTCTACTGCAACTGTCTTCAGTTCCTGCTTGTTCTTGGGGCATTTTCCCTTCAGTTTTGTCTTCAGCAAGTGAAATACATGCTCAATCGGATTCAGGTCAGGTGATTGACTTGGCCATTGCATAACATTCCCTTAAAAAACTCTTTGGTTGCTTTCGCAGTATGCTTCGGGTCATTGTCCATCTGCACTGTGAAGCGCCATCCAATTAGATTGAAGCATTTTGCTGAATATGAGCAGATATTACCCGAAACACTTCTGAATTCATCCTGCTGCTTTTGTCAGCAGTCATATCATCAATAAATACAAAAGAACCAGTTCCATTGGCAGCCATACATGCCTACACCATGACACTACCACCACCATGCTTCACTGATGAGGTGGTATGCTTTGGATCATGAGCAGTTCCTTTCCATCTTGTGGTGAACCCTTTGTATTCACTCTGGTAAAGTCTTCTCTTGATTGTTGACTTTGACACACATACACCTACCTCCTGGAGAGTGTTCTTGATCTGGCCAACTGTTGTGAATGGGGTTTTCTTCATCAGGGAAAGAATTCTTCGGTCATCCACCACAGTTGTTTTCCGTGGTCTTTCAGGTATTTTGGTGTTGCTGAGCTCACCGGTGCGTACCTTTCTTTTTAAGGATGTTCCAAACAGTTGATTTGGCCACACCTAATGTTTTTGCTATCTCTCTGATGGGTTTGTTTTGTTTTTTTCAGCCTAATGATGGCTTGCTTCACTGATAGGGACAGCTCTTTGGATCTCATATTGAGAGTTGACAGCAACAGATTCCAAATGTAAATAGCACACTTGAAATGAACTCTGGACCTTTTATCTGCTCCTTGTAAATGGGATAATGAGGGAATAACACACACCTGGCCATGGAACAGCTGAGCAGCCAATTGTCCTATTACTTTTGGCCCCTAAAAAGTGGGAGGCACATATACAAACTGTTGTAATTCCTACACCGTTCACCTGATTTGGATGTAAATACCCTCAAATTAAAGCTGAAAGTCTGCAGTTAAAGCACATCTTGTTTGTTTCATTTCAATTCCATTGTAGTGGTGTATAGAGCCAAAAAGATTAGAATTATGTCAATGTCCCAATATTTATGGACCTGACTGTATGTTCTCTCAATCCCCCTTACTCCCAGCAAACTTCTTGTTCAATCCCCCAATACCTCCAGAACATCACAACAGACTGCCACATTATCACATACCATTGTCCTGCAGCCACAGGAGTCAGGCATCGGTGCACTCCTTGGATGTGTGGGAGGTGGAGAGGGATGGTCCAAGGCGGCTGGTACACTTGTTGCAAAGCTGCTAGCCTGTGTGAGGTGGAGAGGGGCGGTCCCAAGCGGAGGTGGAGAGGGGCGGTCCCAAACGGCGCCGGTGTCCTGTCGAGGTACATTTCTTTTCACAAATCTGCTGCTAGCCTGTGCGGGACGGAGATGTGTGTAAGGTGTAGAGGGACAGCGCTGGCTGGTACACTTCCTTGCAAAGCTCTGCTTTGCTGCTAGCCTGTGCAGTGCAGGGGATGTGTGGGAGGTGAAGAGGGGCGGTCCCAAGCGACAATGTGTGGAAGGTGGAGCGGGGTGGCGCTGGCTGGTACACCACTTCTTTGCAAAGCTCGTGCTGCGAGCCTGTGTGTGGCAGGGATGTGTGGTCCAGGGCAGCTGTAGAATACATATTAAACTGGCAGCACTGCGAATGTGTGTGCTCGGCGGGAGAGGAACTGGATACATACCTTATGCAGCACAGCCCTGTCCATACTCGCACTGCTCATAAATTCACTCGCCAAATGCGAGCAGGTGAGTGCAAATTTTGAGGGCTGATATAAATATATATAATTTAAATTGGATGTAAACCCAAAAAACATTTTTTTTTAAGAAGACTGGTAGAGTAGAGGATGTCAAGTCATCTGTGCCCAGTCTTGCCACGAAGAGTTAATTCAGCTCTGAGCAATCCTCTTGTGTTTTTTTACTGTGTTAAACAATGGCACAAAGAGAAATCTGTGTCGCTACTTCCCCACTGCTGTGACTGACATCTGATTTCCCTATCTCATGCACTAGCATAAGAGCAGAGTGTGTCTATGGCACGAGTGTATGACATGCACAGGAAGGAGTGTATATGACAGTGTACTGTGAGCTCACTCTCCTTCTGCTGTGCGCATGCTCTCCTTCACTCTACAGGTGCAAGGTTTGGCCTGGGGACGCTTCCTGGCCAAGGGGAGTATAGGGATGGGCGGGGAGTCATGTGACCTCATTTTATGCTTTCTATGCATGAAGGTAAAACACCTTCTGTGTGCAGCTCCCTCCTCAGCCCCCCAATCCTTACCTAAGCTCCCTCTGATCCAGCCATGTTCACAATAGCCTCGGCTGTCCCTGGACTCTCTCTCCTTATTGGCTCCCCTTTGGCTCCAATTGCTGTCAATCACAGACAGTGAGCCAAAGAGGAGAGAGCAGGGGGGTTGAGTCGCTAGCTCAAAGTGTTTCTGTGGGCACTGCTCGAGGGGGAGGGGCCAGGAGCGCCGGTGGGGGACCGAAAAGAAGAGGATTGGAGCTGCTCTGTGCAAAACCACCGCACAGAGCAGGTAAGTATAACATGTTTGCTATTAAAAAAAACAAAAGCAAAGTTTTAAAACCACCTTAAATTTAACCACTTGCCGACCAGCTACCGCAGTTGTACTGCGGCAGCATTGCTCGGCTGCGCGAATTGCCGTTATGTTACGTTGCTCCCTCTGGTGGGCACTAGGGGCACGCACGCGCCGCCAGGGGCGCACCCGCAGCTCGCCCCTGGAGCCGATGCAAGTGCTCGGCGGTCTCGATGATTGGCTCCCGCAATTGCTCATATCACGGCGAGAACCGGGATCTCTGAGTGTAAACACAGAGATCCCGGTTCTCTGTGGGAGAAGTGACAGATAGTCTGTTCTTACAAAGTATGAACAGCGATCTGTCATCTCCCTAGTCAGTCCTCTCCCCCCTTCAGTTAGAACACACTAGGGAACAATGTTAACCCCTTGATCATCCCCTAGTGTTAACCCCTACACTGCCAGTGACATTTTTACAGTAATCAATGCATTTTTATAGCTGTATTGATCGCTGTGTTAATGCCAATGGTCCCAAAAATGTGTCAAAATTGTCCGATGTGTCTGCCATAATGTCGCAGTCATGATAAAAATCTCAGATTTCTGCCATTACTAGTAAAAAAAAAAAAAAATAATAATAAAAATGCTATAAATCTATCCCCTATTTTGTAGATGCTATAACTTTTGCGCAAACCAATCAACAGACGTTTTTTGCAATTTTTTTTACCAAAAATATGTAGAAGAATACATATTGGCCTAAAATGAGGAAAAAAATAGGTTTTTTTTATATATTTTTGGGGGAAATTTAGTGTAGCAAAAAGTAAAAAAAATTTTTTTTTTTTCTTTAATTGTCACTCTTTTTTTGTTTATAGCGCAAAAAAATAAAAACTGCAGAGGTGATCAAATACCACCAAAAGAAAGCTCTATTTGTGGGAAAAAAGGACATAAATTTTGTTGAGTGCAACATCGCACCACTGTGCAATTGTCAGTTAAAGCAATGCAGTGCCGAATCGCAAAAAGTGCTCTGGTCAGGAAGGGGGTAAAATCTTCCAGGGCTGAAGCGGTTAAGAAAACACATTTTCCAAGGCTGAGCGCTGCTTTCCTAGACTTAGACTAGGAGGGAATTGGCATTGATGAACAGAAATGAGAATTCTTCAAAACGGCTGTATGCTATCATACTGCAAAATATTCCCATGGGCAATAAGTTTAAAAGGTAAAAACAAAACCTATGTGGCTCATGGCCAAAGTTAAAAAAGCTATAAATAATAGACATGTGCAATTCATTTTGGTCCAGATCTAAATTTGGATCTCCAAATGACAAGTTTTGTTTTGTTTATTTGTTTTCTTACGAACGCCAAATTTTTGGAATGATTCTAATTCAGATCAGTCCAAAAATGATTGACCGATTAAAATTCTGTAAAGTAAAGAATAATGCCGCGTACACACGGTCGGACTTTTCACCTACAAAAGTCCGACAGCCTGTCCGACATACTTCCGACGTACCTTCGGCGGACTTGCGGCAGACTTTCTTACGAACGGACTTGCACACACACGACCACACAAAAGTACGACAGCCTAGTACGCGGTGACGTACACCAAGTCCGACGAGACTATAAAACGGAAGTTCAATAGCCCGTACGACACCCTTTGGGCTCCTGCTAATCTCGTGTTTATCTCGTGTTAGTAGAAGTTTGGTGAGAGACGATTCGCGCTTGTGAGACTCGTATTTTTCAGTTCGTTTTAACTGTTGTTCAGTCTGTGCTTGTGAGGTTTGTATCTGCTTTTCAGTGCGTTTGGTCAGTTGGCATTGAGAAATCTTTGTTTTATTGGCCGCTCGTTCCTGATTTTCAGGTCGTTCTTCACAGGCCTTGCTGTTCTTCAGTGCGTTCTGTTTAGTGCGTTCTGACCAGCCGACCGTTTTGAAGCCATGTTACCTGTACGTACTCGTCGTAGAGCTCGTGCATTGTATGTGCTTGGTGCTGTAGTTTATTCTTCAGCCCAAGACCAGTCCATGAACAGGGCGAGGAGGAGTTCATGGACCAAGAATTGGTTGCTTCAGCGTGACCAGTTCTGTCACATGCCTTTGCTCCGTGAGATCCGTGAGAATAATCCTGAGGATTTCAGGAACTTTCTCCGGATGACGGACCCCGTTTTTGACCGTTTGTTGGCTTTGCTGACCCCCTATATCAGCAGGCAGGATACCTGCATGAGGCAAGCCATCACTCCGGAGCAGAGGCTGGTCGCTACCTTGCGGTATTTGGCCACAGGGAGAAGCCTGCAGGACCTTAAGTTCTCGACAGGCATCTCCCCCCAGGCTCTGGGGATCATTATCCCAGAGACCTGTTCTGCCATCATACAGGTCCTGCAGAAGGACTATATTAAGGTAAGATATTTTTCTTTTATTAGCATCACATGTTCTTTTAGGTAATCTTTGATAATGTGATGTATTTCTTGCTTCAGACACTACTTACCATCATTGCAATATAGTGTGAATGTCCCCTTTTTATCCTCACACATGCTGGAATTTTTTCCTGTTATTTTTTGTCATGCATGTATATTTTCCTTCAATAACCTTCCCAGCATGAAGTGATGGGAACATATCCACCTAGTCTACTCATTTTGAATGTATTTTGTTTGAGTGTATTTAGTGTGCTTATAATTAGCAATTATCTAGATTTCACAACTCCCCCACCCCCCCCCCCCACCTAAACTCACTCCAAATAGTGTGCTGCTAATGAGCAATTATCTAGATTTCACAACCCCCCCACCCCCCCCACCTAAACTCACTCCAAATAGTGTGCTGCTAATGAGCAATTATCTAGATTTCACAAACCCCCCACCCCCCCACCTAAACTCACTCCAAATAGTGTGCTGCTAATGAGCAATTATCTAGATTTCACAACTCCCCCACCCCCCCACCTAAACTCACTCCAAATAGTGTGCTGCTAATGAGCAATTATCTAGATTTCACAACTCCCCCACCCCCCCACCCCACCTAAACTCACTCCAAATAGTGTGCTGCTAATGAGCAATTATCTAGATTTCACAACCCCCCCACCCCCACCCTCGTTAAAATTTGCTTGAATGTTCTGTGGTGTTGATTTGTCTAAAGCAAATATATGTTGCAGTTTGCAAAATGCATGTGCACTCTACAAGTGCATTTGTTCCAGTGCTTTAGTAAATGAGCAGAAGCTCTGCTGATTTCCATCATCAAATCATATGCAAGCCTCAAAGTGTTTTCATTAATTGCCCTTGCCTGTGATTGTGTACTCCTTGCAACATGAATGCCTTTTTACATTACCT